>NC_073313.1:272460805-272805805 GCF_027595985.1 Sorex araneus | reverse complement strand
GTTGGTGCACAAGTTTTTAAGAGCCATGCTTTAATGAAGATTACCAGATCTCTGTTTTATTTCTAATATTTAGATTAAAATGGGCAAGATTTTTTCCTTTTCTCATTTTACCTGAGACTAAAATACTAGTAAAACATTTGCCTGATCTACAGATTCATTTTCAAAATGCTGTGAGTTCTAGGAAGTATCTAGTTTCTATTTCCAAAAGGATCTGATTTCCATGTTTTACCAAATTTCTCTCTTGTTTTAGTCTACCAACTTGCTAAATCCTGTAGATTTTTTTCAGTTAAAGGCACACTAGCATTATGATTTGTACCGCAGTAAGTGAATAAAAGTCACTTTGCCTGGGTGGTTGGGACAATGCTGTAGTGAGAATTAAATATCATTTAGGGTCAGACAGATTTAAAAATTTACCCACCAATATGATTTGATAAAGTTAAATCATTTGAGTAAACCTTATTGTCAGTGTTTGCAAAATAGATATAATTGCACACACTGTGCCCACAGTGCCGGCAGTTCTGAAGCGTGTGTGGTTTGAGTTGGGTATGGCAGAGCGGCAGTGGTTTCATTCTGGGCTCCATGCCTTTCTAGCGCCTGCTTCTTTCAATATCTGTACTTTTATAGTTACATTCATATTTAAGTAAGGCCACATGAGATGATCATGCTAAGAGGAGTAAGTAATAATAAAGTGATTTTCTCAAATGGAAAAAAAATAAGCAAGTGAACAAAAAGAAACAAAGCAAAGCAGTTTTGTTCTTAAATAGACAACAAAATTAACTGCCAAAGTGGGGTAGGAATAGAAAATAAAATTGTGGAGGAGAGTTTTCCAAATGTTTCTTGTGGATAGATGTGGTATACTTTGTAGGGAAGTGAAGCTTAATTCTTCAAACTTGAAAATGTTGTAAAAAAATGTAATTTTAATTAAAATGTTATAATTATTTAACCTCTATATCAAGTTAACTTTGATATTAAAACTATTTTTTGTCTTTATTATTGAGCTCTTGGATGTTTTTCTTAAATATTAAAATAGCTTAATCTTTTAAGTAAAATAAATTGTATAGTTACTTAGAAGGTAGCCAACGTGTAGTAGTAACAATTCTTGCATGGGATAATTGTGTATCTACAAGAATCAGAATTTCTCAACTTTGAGTTATAATCAAAAGGGCATAGACTCTGGAACAAGGCATATCTTATGACAAAACAATGGGTTATTATGTAATTTCAAGTTATGAAACCTTGGAGAGTGATCATTGCTCTTAAATTTATTTCCTCATACACAAAATGGCAAATGTGACTCTTAATACAAAGGATTATGTACCACTCCGGAGACCACACAGACAACATATGGTAGTACCCAGAGGAACATTTGGTGCTATGGTCTCGCACACACAAAGCACATGTTCTGCCACTGAAGTCACATCCAATATGATATTTAAAATCTGTAGCTATAGTCTGTCAATCTTTCAAATGAACACAATCATAATATCATCTATGGATTAGATGGATTCTGAGATACATATCTAAAGTGAATAGCAATACAGTAGATACTCGCTAAAAAGTGAATTTGGAAGCTTGGTTTCAGTTTGTGGTCTCATCCTGTTTCCTTCTTTTGTAACATCTCATTCACAGGCAGAAGTTTTCATAATTGCAGGTTCTTTCAGATTAACTTTGTTGCATTCACCTGTTAATCAACATTATGGTGTTCTCTATTCTCTGGCTCGCTCCTACCCCTTACCACCAATGCCTCCTCTAGGAGTAAGATGTCTCTCAGTAGTGAAGAGTAGGTGACTGCCATGAATAGAGATCACTCTAACTGTCTGCTACTGCTGTTGATTTATTCTGACTTTTTCATTTTGAATGTGAACTATCGCAGGGAAATAGAGATAAGCCACTATGAACTTTATCTGATCCTTTAGAAAACGGGGCTGTTTGGAGAAGAAAGCCACCACAGAGATTCAAAACCATCTGGCAGGCAAAGAGAAAATGAAAGTGATTTGTAAATGCTAAAACATCCTTTTGAAAGAGCAGTTTCCAGGGACTCAACAAAGGTCATTTTGGAGACCATCCCTGTTTGTCTTCATGACCATTTCAGAGAAGGACATGCCCTGGGTATTAATCATACACTCTGTAAAGATTAAACTGGAATGAAAACCAATAGAGGATGTGCAGGAGAGGAAGAACTACCAACACTGTAATATAGGAGAAGAAAAGATGTATTAAGTGCAATTTAGCTGAACGCTCAGGAAATTGAATATCATTACTCAGAAATACAAGGTAATAAACATTGTTTTTTCTTCACTGATTTCTGTTCTTTAATTACTTTATTTTCATTTCCATTCAGCTGATTTTATTGAGGTTTTTCCTTAAGTAGTTTAGAGGCTCCTTATATTACTCATTTACTTTGGCATCATTTTTTGTTTGTTTTGTGGGACACATCCAGCTGTTCTCGAGGTTTACTGGGGACTCTGAACTCAAGGATTACTCCTGATGGGCTGAGGGTACAATATGGGGTGCTGGGGATCAAATCCAGGTTAGATGCATGCAAGGCAAGTGCCTTATCCAGTGTCCTATTTCTCTGGCCACATCCTGACATCATTTTATAGGATTGTATCACTCCTCAACTGTTCTAGACTGGATCTGGAAAAAAATAAGGTAGATATAGGAGGGCTGATGCATTTTATGTGCAAAATAACTTTTCATTTGCTGCAATCACCTTTGAAAATAATGTTCCATTCACTTATACAACAACAGTTAGAGAACAAATATAAAATTCTATTTTATAAAAAAAATAATTAAAGTCCTATTCTCAAAATAATCTCACAGTCTTGTGCTGGTAGTCAGAATATGTTCATTTATATATCCATAATAGGCAAAAGAGGATGAAACAAAGTGACAATGATGAAATATTTGCTTATATCTCTGGAAAGCTATACTTTGATTATCACATAAAGTCATTTTTAAGATCACTTATGTCTAATTTGTTCTCCATTTCTGAACTGTTTCATGTATTAAAAATGATTTTCATCTCCCATAATGATACATTCTGTCCATTATCCTGATCCTGAAGTATAGTTAATAATGTTAGAATTGATAAAGAGATATCTTTTGATAATGTGACACTCAGGCAGGCAATGCTGGAAGCCATCAGTGCTATGCCAGCCAATGTTCACGGGCAATTTGGTGGTTGGAGCTTAGGAACTCGGAGACACAGTAGGGACACACCATCTCTCTGAGCTATCTCCTCAGCACGCATGCTAATTCTTATGTCCACTTATGTGGTACTGATTACAGGACAAAATCCTTTAGTGAGAAGGTTGGAGTGTGGGTTTGGGTTTGATATTCAGTTCTGTCTCCTAGTCCTTTTAAAAACCAATCACCTCAACTTGATTGTTTAGAGAGAATATGGAGCCTGACTCAAAGCAAACTCAACCCTGTGTGAATAGTAGAGAGTGAAATTTTAGACCAAACACACATAGCCTGGAGAGATTACAGGTGCAGTTATGTTGATCAAAATGTCTAAATAAATTGAGATTTCATCGAACTTAGTAAAGGGATAAAGATAGCAAAAGAAATTAAGGGAAGGAAATTTCAAAATTTACAGAGTTTCTAGATCTCCTACTTTATATCTAATTAAGTTCTAGATTAAAGATATAATAAAAGCGTGCATTTTACATATAGCATAAACATATAATCTATAAAAAATGTTTTAATCTACTATAACACTCAGAAGATGTTTTTTAATTAGTGAATCACTGTGGGGTACAGTTACATACTTACAAATTTTACTGTTTGCCTTTCAGTCATGCAATGTTCGAGTACCCATCCCTCCACCAGTGCGCATTCTCCACCACCAATGATCCTAGTATTCCTTCCGTCACGCCACCAGATCCCCTACCACTTCACCCCGCCTCCGTGGCAGGGCATTCCCTTTTGTTCTCTTTCACCTTTGGGGTGTTGTACTTTGCAATAGAGATATTGAGTGTCCATTATGTTCGATCTATAGTCTACATTCAGCACAAGTCTCCCAACCTGAGAGGGTCCTCCAAACACCCTTTAATTGCTGTTTCCTTCTCTATCTGAGCTGTCTTTTCCCTCAGCATGTGAGGCCAGTTTCCATGCCATGGGGCAAACCTCCTGGTCCTTATTTCTACTATTCTTGGGTGTTAGTCTCCTATTTTGTTACTTTATCTTCCATAGATGAGCGCAATCTTTCTATGTCTGTCCCTCTCTTTCTGACTCATTTTATTTAACATGATACTTTCCAGATTGATCCACTTATATGCAAATTTCATGACTTCATCTTTTCTAGCAGCTGTGTAGTATTCCACTGTGTAGATGTACCAAAGTTTCTATAATCAGTCATCTGTTCTCAGGCACTTGGGTTCTTTCCAGATTTGGGCTATTGTAAACAGTGCAGCAATGAACATACAAATACAGATGTCATTTCTACAATAATTTTTTGCCTCTCCAGGATATATTCCCAGCAATGGTATTGCTAAGATCAAATGGGAGCTCAATTTCTAATTTTTTGAAAATAGCCCATACTGTTTTCCAAAAGGGCTGAACCAGTTGGCATTCCCACCAGCAGTGAAGGAGAGTCCCTTTCTTCCCACATCCTTGCCAACACCGGTTGTTTTTGTTCTTTTGGATGTGAGCCAGTCTCTGTGGTGTGAGATTATTCCTTATGGTTGTTTTGATCTGCATCTCCCTGATGATTAGTAATGAATGGCATTTTTTCATATGCCTTTTGGCCATTCAGATTTCTTCTTTGAGAAAGTTTCTGTTCATTTCATCACCCTATTTTCTGATGGAGTTGGATATTTTCTTCTTGTGGAGTTCAACCAGTACCTTGAATATCGTTGATATCAACCCCTTATCAGATGGGTATTGGGTGAATATTCTTTCCTATTGTCTGGACTGTCTTTGTATTTTAGTCCTTGTTTCTTTTGAGGTGCAGAATCTTCTTAGTTTAAGGTAGTCTTATTTGTTTATCTCTATTTCCACTTGGTTGGTCACTTGTGTGTCATTTTTGAAGATAGCTTGGATTCAATGTCGTGGTGGGTTTTGCCAACTTTGTCTTCATTTTACTTTAAGGATTGTAATTTTAGGGATTCTAGTCTAATGTTGAGGTTTTTAATTCATTTTGATCTGACTTTTATACATGGTGTTAGGTAGAGATCTGAACCCATTTTTTGTCATATAGCTGTCCAGTTTTGCCAGTGCCATTTGTTAAAGAGGATTTTCTTGCTCCATTTCACATTTCTTGCTCCCTTATCAAAAATTAGATGATCATAATTTTGAGGGTGTGTGTCCAGATATTCCACTCTTTCATTGGTTTCCGGCTCTGCCTTTATTCAGTACCATGCTGTTTTCATTATTACCGCTTTGTTGTAGAGTTTGAGGTTGGGGAATGTGATGCCTCCCATCTTCTTTTTCCCAGGATCGCTTTACCTATTCGTGGGGGGTTATTTTTTCATATGAATTTCAGGAGTACTTGTTCCGTTTCTTTGAAGAATGTCGTATGTATCCTTATGGAGATCATATTGAATATATACAATGCTTTGGGAAGTATTACAATTTTGACAATGTTAATTCTCCCAGTCCATGAGCAGGGGATATCTTTCCTTTTCCTCGTGTCTTCTTTTATTTCATGAAGTAGCGTTTTGTAGTTTTCTTTGTACAGGTCCTTTATCTCCTTAGTTAAGCTTATTCTGAGGCATGATTGTGAACGGGACTTTTTTTTTTATGTCACTTTCTTCTCTCTCATTATTTGCTTATAGGAAAGACATGGACTTTTAGGTATTGATTTTATAGCCTGCAACGTTACATACAAGTGGGCATCCTTGTCTCGTCCCTGACCTTAGAGGGAAGGCTCTTAGTTTTCCCCCATTGAGAATGATGCTTGCTCTAGGCTTGTGGTAGATGGCTTTGACTATATTGAGGAAAGTTCCTTCAATACCAATTTTGGTGAGAGTTTTCATCATAAATGGGTGCTGGATCTTGTCAAATGCTTTCTCTGCATCTATTGACATGATTATATGATTTTTATCTTTTCTTTTACTGATATGATGAATTATGTTGATTGATTTCTTCATATTAAACCATCCTTGTATTCCCGGGATGAATCCTACGTGATCATGGTGTATGATCTCTTTGATAAGTTGTTGAATTCTATTTGCTAATATTTTGTTGAGAATCTTCGCACCCATGTTCATCAGGGATATCGGCCTGTAGTTTTCTTTTTTTGTGCTGTCTTTGTTTGCTTTGACATTAGGGAGATATTAGCCTCATAGAAACTCTTTGGGAGAGTTTCTGTTTCTTCAATTTCCTGGAAAAGCTGGAGAAAAACTGGCAACAGGTTCTTTTTAAATGTTTGGAAAAATTCGCTAGTGAATCCATCTGGACCTGGGCTTTTGTTTTTGGGGAGTCTTTTGATTATAGTTTCGATTTCCTTGATTACTCATAGGTCTATTCAGATATTCCGGATCTTGATTCAGCCTTGGGAGATTATAGGGATCCAGGAATTTATCCATTTCTTCTAGGTTCTCTTGTTTCATGGCATACAGACTTTCAAAGTAGTCTCTGATGATGTTTTGAACTTGTTTGGTTTCTGTTGTCATGTTCCCCTTTTCATTTCTGATTCAGATTTTTAAGGTTCTCTCTCTTTCTTTGTGAGTCTTGCTAGAGGTTTATCAATCTTGTTTATTTTCTCGAAGAAGCAGCTCTTGGTTTCATTGATCTTTTGGATTGTTTTTTGAGTTTCCATGTCATTAATTTCTGCTCTAAGTTTTATTTTCTCTTTCCTTCTGCCTGGATTGGGCTCCTTTTGTTGGTCCTTTTCTAAGATCTTGAGCTGTGAAGTGTTGTTTACATTTTTAAAGATGTCAGAAGTCAGAGATTTTATTTTGTCAGATTACACACTGCCTGTTCAGAACAATGCAGAAAACTCAACCAACACTAGCAGAAATTACTGAAACTGTTTTCGACTCAGAAGAAATTCAGTGGATGAGGAAATTATTCAAACATATTTTTCCTGATAAAATCAAACTTGTTCACATTTTATTTGAATCTAAAATGTACTACTTTGAGATACTATTTAATGAACTGCATAATGGTTAAACTGGATGAAAAAAAAGTCCCCTTACCTTTCATAGACTTATGTAGTGTGACATGACCACATTTTCCTCCCTTTACAAATACAAAGATAGAGAGCAAGACAAAACCTTAAAAATTCAAGAAGTCCTAGGCATTCACTTGAAATGTCAGAAATGCAGAACACTCACTTGCAGAGTCTTAACAACTAAGACTCTTATTTACTCAAAGTATTACCTGAAAACTTGGAAACGTTTACAATTTTAGCCAGAACATACCAAGACTTTGAACCTCAACATGTGATATTTTAATATCTTGTACAAAGAATGATATGTTGTAAAAACTAAAAAACAAAAGAGAAATATACAAACTCACTGAAACTCAGTAACATATACAAAATTAAATGAGTTAAAAATTTGACTTCATATGATATTTAGACTTCCATTTGTATGTGTTTTTCTTTTTCTGGGAATAATTAGTATATTTTTTGCCTTTAATTTGTATAATTAAAATTTTAAATTATTATTGGTATATATTATTTGACATTTTAGTCATTTTTAGAACCTCTAGGGTACCTTGAAAAAAATTAAGCAACAGTTTTTATTTTTAAAAATCTAATAAGCTAAGGAAACAAAAGACATATGTGCAATCAAGTAATATATGTACTGTTTAAAATACATAACAAAATGGCTAAAATTTCCAAAACAATTGTTAGCTAATTACTGTATATGTAATATGCTACTTGACTTTATGCCTATATAAATGCATCTCTAAGTTGTCTGCATGTCTAGGGAGTGTATTAAATGTAGCAGATTTTCCAGTTAAAAAGTCACTGTTTCTACTGTTAAATAATTGAAACTAATGAGTGTTTGAACTATTAACAACTTCTATTGTTTAGTCACATGTCTGCATTATAGCAAATTAACAAAAAATGGATGTTAGTAATTAAAATGACAACTGTTACCTAATTGACGCTGCTTTGTCATACGTTAAAACGTGTTTAAACTTGTGTGGAACATATTTTATTTTTTGTTTTTCCTTGACCTTCTGCTGCCGAAGGAATCTAATGGATTTTAATAAAACATAGGGTCATAAAATTACAGAATTTATGGGTATAGCTGCTGAGACTTTCTTCCCTTGGTAGGGCATATTAACCTGTAAGTGTATATTCTGTCTATTTGTTATAAGAGATACCAAATGAGTCAATATTGCATCAATAATTCAAGGAATAATTTAGCTGAATAATTGTATTTTATTACAATAATGATTTCAGCTGCTTTAGCTTTGAGCACATGTGATGATTTGTAACCATGTAATAGGGCTCTCCTTTACACAAAGCTTGGTAATTATTATTGAATATTTCAAAATCACTAGAAATAAAAAAGGCATAAGGAAAATAAGCACTGCAAAAATAGATAAATTAATTAAAAAGCCCAAACCACAGAGTGGCTCATAAACAAAAACAAAACAAAACATGAGAGTGTTTTCCACATTTCTAAATAATGTAGATATTTTTCTTAAAATGCTTGGATTTCCTTTGAACAGATCTTTACATAATTTCAAGCCCTTACACTAAAATTATGATCTCACCACTCTAGTAAATTTGAAATCACTACCATACCAGGAAATATAAATATAGGCTAGAGATAGAAGAATTTTAAATTGCATTGCATTAATATTCCCTTGGCCTTTTGTAATAGCCACACGCTTTTGGTGAATTTTTTCATTTCACTTTACAGATGACAAGATTGAGGAATAGGGATGCTTTTCTTGGGCAAATTTACAAGTCAGATAATGGTGGGTGAAGGGAAGCAATTAGTCTAAGAATTATCTGTCTTCATATGTTTAGATCATATGTCTGTATATTAGCCAGGTTACCACTATGTTTAAGATGGCTCTATTAGGAAAATTTGTCTTAGCATTTGCTTTTTCATTACTGTTAGAAACAAACTGAGAATATAATATTCCTAAATATAAATATAATATTCCTAAATATAAAATTTCTGTTGTATCATTTCTTTAGATAAAAATTTTCTTTTTTTTCTGGGTGGCAATAAAATTATACTTTAGGCAAAATATAGTATCAAAAGCTTGGTCAATAGAATCATTATGTATCTGAGTTTTATATTAATAGAACTTAATATTGTTTACTTCTCCATGAGTGTTTGCTTTTTTGTTCAGGTAATTACTTTAATTTACCATTCCTCCTCAATGAAAAGAATTATTTGTTTTCTTCTTTGTTTACTTGTTTGAAGGCCAACCAGTGACGCTCAGGAGCTATTCCTAGTTCAGTGTGTGCTCAGGGAACCACTGTGAGCTGGGGATTTAACCAAAGCCTTGTGTATGCGAAGTTGACTCTCAAATCTATTGAGTTTTCTCGCTCAAGACTAATCTTTCTTTTTCTATCAAATTATTAGCTCACTGTGACACTCCTATGGAAATCTTGCACTTTTGTCAGTCTGACAATTGATGTGCCCCGATTCACTTATTTTTAGCATATTTTGGAAAAAATAAATATTCAAGAACATTTAACTAGACTTTAATATATAACTGACATGTTTTATTTTACTATGGTAGACTAATATTAATAGTAATTCTAAAAAGAAGACATACCAAGTGTAGATTTGGGACAACATAAAGGATTGAATAAAATATAATTTATATGAAACCTAAAGGTTAATAGCTGTTTTGATTTAGAGTTACAATACATTCTTTATTCATTGCCGCTGTAATAAATGCATTTCTGTCAAAAGTACGATGTTTCAGACAGAATAATGAACAAGACAGACATGTTGCTGTCACAATGAACTTAAATTCTATCTATTGATTATTGAATGAATGTGTCACCAATCTAACAAAAATTTCACACATAAAATGCTCTACTACTTATTCTAAGACTTTAAAAAATGTTATGGTCAATTAGAGTCTTTATATAACCATTGTCAGCGCTTGGCCAAAGCACTATAATTGATTGATATTGTAGAACTTAACTTCTTAATTCAAAATATCTTTGCATAGCTAACCTCATGAAAAAGCCCCATGTTATGATGAGGGACTTGTAGCTACCACTGAGGAGCTACAGTTGCATTCCAGTCCATATTCTCACTGCTCAAGTCTGCTTCTGCAACACTTTTAGTTATGTTTCTCCAATCATTTCTCAGCAATTCCCATGTACACAAGAGCACTTTTTCCGAGACAAAGATGTCTTGGGAAATATCATTTATGATATTTGCTATTTAAAATGAATCCTAGAGATCAAACTTTAAATGGAAGGTTTCAGTTCATTACCCCGACAGACAGTGGTAGTGAAGTGAAAAAAATGAAGCATGTACACCCGGCATTGGTAAAACTGTTTAGTGAGCTATAATGGAAACTTACGGAAAGCAAAGCATTGACAGGTACAGTAGCTTGGGTATTTGGCAGGTTTGAGTGAGTAGAAGTTATAGAGCCTCCATAATTATATGAATCTTACTCGATGCTATTGATGGGTTAAGAAATATAACAAAAAAACCTAGAGTTTTTAAAGTTAAAATGTCAAAGTCAAATAGTGTTCTTAAGGGGCCAGATTGATAGAAAAGTGAGAAGAATATTTGCATTACATACTGCTGACCCAGGTTCAATTTCTAGCATCCTATATGGCTCCCTGAGTACTGCCAGAAGTGGTTCCTGAGTGCAGAGCCAGGAACATTGCCATGTGTGACCCAAAAAGCAAAAAAATAAAATGAAATAAAAGTTTTCCTAGGTAGTATATAAAGACTTTATCTCTTGCAAGTGGAGGACAGAAAAAGTTCAGGATTGGGACTAGGACTTATTGTATGGCTCATGGATCACTTATTAAAATGACTAAGTAACTTAGTCCAATTATTATTCAAGGCCAGGAATATGAATAGGGACAAATGAGAGTCTAAAATTTAAAATGGAAATTTCTAAATTGACACTAATGACACAAATATTGACACTACAGAAAAGCATTAATACATTAATTAATAGCATTACTGAAATTTGTACGCATGCAGATGAGATCCAACTCTATCAATAGTTATTATTTTCTTATAAAGATAATATAAATATTTACTTGTAAGAGCCTCTATCCTTACATCTCCTAATAGCTTCCAAAAAAGGTAAAATATAAGCCAGACAAACCTATACTGTATCACTGTCATCCCGTTGCTCATCAATTTGTTTGAGCAGGCACCAGTAACGTCTCTCTATTGTGAGACTTATTTGTTACTGTTTGTGTCATATCCAACATGCCAGGGGTAGCTTGCCAGGCTATGCCGTGCGGGCTCGATACTCTTGGTAGCTTGCCGGGCTCTCCAAGAGGGGCGGAGGAATCGAACATGGGTCGCCCATGTGAAAGGCGAACGCCCTACCGCTGTGCTATCGCTCCAGCCCAAAAGCTATGCTATTTTTATATAAAAATGAAAACTACAGATGAAGACCACAAATATCTAGCCAACATGTTAGGCTTTAGTAAACTGCTAAGGGAAGATGCTTTGATTAATATAAATTCCTTTTCTTGGTGGCAGACTTGGTGTCAGAGTGGACTAAAATATTCATTCTCTTTACTTGTGATTCAGCACTAGTTTGCAAGGTCATTTACAACAGCCAATGACTTATTGCAATTGTATTCTAAATTTTCTCTTCATGTGTAGTCCTGTAGTCCTCCACCTCTCCAAAAAAGATATTTTAAAGACTAGTTTCTTTGAACGCAGTCTTTCAAAGACTCATTTCATGTTCTAGGCACTTGGCATAAAGTTATTTCTATTTAATCTTGATATCGGTTCGCTAATATGAATGCCTTGAAACCGGTCATTGCTCCTTCTTAAGAAAGAATAACTTTGTACATCAACAACATAAATATTAACACTATTATAGTCATTTTAGCTAAATTATAATGAAATGTGATTTTTTTTAAACACACAAAAATTAAAAGAATGCTAACTATGGCTTCTCCATTTTCAAGCACACAGTACATTAGGACAATAACTGACTTACAGATACTAGAGATAGTGCAGAGTTTAAGGCATTTACACAAAACTTACACACAGCTGATCCTAGCTTGACCACCAGCATTGCAAATGATTCAAGACCACTTCTAGGAGTGATCCTGAGGACAGAAGCAGAAATACTCTAATTCTCTAATTACTGCAGGGTATGATCCAATCCTTATTTCCCTCCAGTTTTTTGAGAATTGTTTCAAAAGAAATATCTCATTACTCTAAGTATTTTATAATTCAAGAATACAACTCATAATTCAAGGATACTCATCACTTAGGTAATATTTACATATTAACAATTTTAAAATTATTCACTCCATTCTCCTCTATAAACTTCTCTAGGATCGGGTTTTTTTTTCCCTGTATATTTTGCTAATTCAAACAGCTCTTCTTGTTGCTATCTATGTTTGTTATTGGACTTGAATCATTTTCAGATGAATCTCTTAATATTTGATTTCCCAAGTCTAGAGAGTAAACAGAACATGGCTAGTCTAGGTGATTGTGTTATCACTATCAGAAATATAACTTTTTTTATTCAAAGATCTTATTATGATCTTGGTCCAGAGAGGGTAGCTAAAAATAAAAATATTTTTTGAAAGATATACAGAACCAAGGGTATTATGAAGAGAGCAAAAGCAATCATCAAAATTGGCTGCTTTGGCTTCAGTTAAGAACATAAACTTAGACATTTTTCTTCCAATTCCCAGCCAGACACTCGAGTTACTACTCTTTCCAAATAGAAACTAGCTTCTATTTGGAAAGAAGAAATTAGCTTCTCTTGATGAAGCTAATTATTGTGATAATATGAAGAAGCAACTATATGTATTTTAGATTTTACTAATTAGTTATATAAATTATAGCATTTATAATTTATAAAACACAGGGTAAAAATATTGCATAGTTCTGTTAGTTTTTCAGATTAAAAAAAACTATAGTATTTATAAACAGAAAACAACATATGAAAGTCACATACCTAGCAATATTTAAAACCAAATTACAAATTTTCATTCAAATGTATCTATCCAATTATTATAGTATCCCCTGAGCCCTTAATTACAATAGTCTTCTGTTATTTACAAAAAATATATATTTCCTATTTTCATCTAATGAAATCAATACTTCTCTTGTATACATATTTTAGTACAATTTTAATCACAGCATATTTACAGAATTTAAATAAATTTTGATGTGTCATTGTCTCTTAAGATTTTCTTATTTTTCTTCATTACAACCAGTACTGTGATGCCATTTCTAGAAGTTGTGATCAGAAAAAGAATTTCAGAAAATGTAGAAAATTGAGCTATTCAAAGTTTTTTTTTTAATTTTGATTTTACTTATACAAAGATATAAAATAGTAAGAAAATAACATATCTTGGAGTCAGGTTGACACATAAATTGGCATAACTTATCACAAAGGGCTAATGACTAAATTCAAAAGTGAGAAATATTACAACTCCAGTGGAATAAAGGTCAACTCATGGAAACTTGTCCAAGACTTCCTTTCCACAATACCCTTTTTCCTTTGGGCCAGGTTTTCTGAAGTCCTGGTCATTGTAAACTCTTATGTTTTTTCCTTTAGTTCTCTGCAATTTTCATGTGGTTATTGTCTAAGAAAGAAAACCAAAGACAAATGTACAACTCTAGTTGTTTTGTGGTTAAAGTATTTTCAGGGTGAACAGCAATATGATGCTTGATTTTAAAAATATAAGCTAAAATATTTTCCATTGGGAACACAAAACCATTATGGTTGATCTGTGAGATATTTGATGTCAATAATCCATAGATATGGAGTGAGGAGTGAGTCTTATAATGGACTGTTAGGCATTATGTTTCACATGGAACTTTAGACTATGCTCTGCCTATGGTAGACAAACAGATTATTGTGTGGTTGACTACAAATGTACCAGGAAAATGAATATTTCAATGGTTTTAAATACTTTAACAAAAATACTTAAGATTATATTTCTATAAAAAGACTAAACTACTTTGTTTAAATAGACCAAGATAGGCCAAGAATCTTACTTAACTTTTTAAAACACTTATATCTTTACCCCTTCTTGTATAATTACATTTATAGTAGTTAAAGATTCATATTGATTAAAATAAATCAGGTCAAGTGTAAGCCAGCATCAGTACATGTGTCAATTTTCTGCTCTATTTTGATAGTTATAATATTATATGTCATAATTGGACATTATAGGGCAGTTGAGATTTTAAGAATATTACATTCATCTGTGTATAGTTCTGTGTCTTATTTTTGAAGAGTCAGATATAGGACAACCATATGCTACATTGTAAAGAGGCCACAAAAATACCCTACTTTATATCTTCACTGAATGTTCAAACATAATATTAAACAGAAATATTGGTATATCTGTTATAACATTATTTAATGATTTTTAACTAGAAATGAATTTTAAAAACATATCAAATATCCATGCAAATTTGGGAAGACTAATACTGTGCATAAACCTGGCATCAAGGTATCACTTGTATCACTAGTAGTCCTGTTGATCTTCGATTTACTCGAGCAGGCGCCAGTAACATCTCCATTTGTTCCTGTCTCGAGCCAGTGTAGCCCAATGATACCAGCTCGCTCCAGAAATAGAAAGAGCCTCAAATCGTTCATTCAGAGATTTGATGAAGAAATCTGACCATCTAGTTGGAGGGCGGCCACGAGGTCTTCTGATGTCCAGTGGAATCCAGTCCTTAACAGCTCTATTCCAACGGTTGTCTTTGAATTGCATTACATGACCGGCCCATCTGATTTTTGATGCCTTGGCAAACAAGACAGCATCCCTGATTTTTGACCGTTGATGGAGGTCAGAACTCCGGATTCCTTCTCTCACTTGAGTGAGACATGATATTCCCAGCACAGCTTTTTTGATTCCTCTTTGGGATACCCTAATAGCATTCTCATCCTGCTTGTATAGGGCCCAGGTCTCTGAGGCATATGTTACTGCAGGAACAATGGTGGAATCAAAGAGATGTGCCCAGAGTCGGAGGTTCTTTGTTCTCTTAACCACCTCTTCGACGCTCTTGAATACATTCCACGCTGCTCTCTTCCTCCTGCGCAGTTCTGGACCAAGTCATTCCTCATGTTGATTTCTGGACCCAGGTACACATAGCTGCTGCATTCGGAGATGTTTGTTCCATTGAGAGCAAATGGAGCTTCAGGGACCAGTTTGTTTTTCATGAACATCGTCTTGTTGAGATTCTGCTGCAATCCGACCTTTCCACACTCGCGGTCAAAGTCGGCCAGCATTTGTGCCGCTTGGCTAATGTTTGGCATTATGAGAACGATGTCATCAGCGAAGCTGAGGTGGTGTAATTGCCGACCACCTATCTTCACTCCCATTCCTTCCCATTCCAGTCATCGCATGATGTTCTCGAGGGCGACACTGAAGAGTTTCGGTGAAATGGTATCACCCTGCCACACCCCTCTCTTTATATCAATGATCAGTTCCTTGTAGAATGGTGAGATCCTGGTGGTGAATCCACAATACAGCTCGCAGAGGATTTTGATATACTGAGTTTGAACACCCTGTTTGGCCAGGGCTTCGATGACCACCTCAGTCTCAACAGGATTGAAGGCCTTCTTTAAGTCGATGAACGTTAGACAGAGCGGTATCTTAAACTCTCGCGAAACTTCAATGAGTTTGGTCACTGTGTGGATATGGTCTATCATGCTGAATCCCCTTCGGAACCCGGCTTGCTCACATGGTTGTCCTTAGTCTAGTGTTCTGCCTATTCTATTCAGGATGACACGAGTGAGCAACTTGTAGACGACAGATAACAGGCAGATTGGGCAATAGTTGGAGAGGTCGTGGATGTCTCCCTTCTTGTACTGGTTTTCCACTGGGACGGAACCTTGCATTCAGACAGGTAGTGTGTGAAGAATCGAGCCAGTGTATTGATGAGTTCTGGCAGCAGATAGTTCAGGTGTTCAGGTGTGACCTTGTCTGGACCAGGTTCTGTTCGTGTCTTTACCAGCGAAATGGCGTGACGGATTTCAGAAGGGAGAATGTTGGGAACAACATATCCATCCTGTGGAATTTGGCATGTGGGCAGTTGGACATGGCTCTCAAAGAGATCCGAGTAGAAGTCATGAATAATTTTCTGTCTGCCTCCTCCAATCCCTGGCATCTGAGGGAGGGGTACAACCCAGACGCCCCACCCTACCCAATATAAATACCTCACTGGCTGACCCCCACTACATCCACTACCTAGATACCGCCACTCTCCAGGTTGCTCTCCGGACACTTGGGCCGAACATCACACACCAGTGAAGCCCCGCAAAGCCAGGTAAGCAGAACTTTGCGACCTTAGCTCTAGGTTTAATGAGACCTGGAAACAAGATTCTCTGTCTGCCTCCTCCAATCCCCGGCATCTGAGGGAGGGGTCCAACCCAGACGCCCCACCCTACCCAAGATAAATATCTCACTGGCAGACACAAACTACATCCACTACCCAGACACCGCCATCCTCCAGGTAGCTCTCCAGACCACACGGCTGCTCTGCGTGACACACCATAAAACACTTTATACCTATTATTACCATACCATATTTGATAGTGTTCAAATTTAGTGTGAACCATGGTAACACCTCTAAGGGCGATTGGAGGCCACCCTAAAAGCCTCCGTCCCTCTCGGAGACCCTGGCAAGCTACCGAGAGTATCCCACCTGCACAGCAGAGCCTAGCAAGCTACCCGTTGAGTATTCGATATGCCAACAACAGTAACAACAATTGGCCTCATTCACCTGTCCGCGAAAGAGCCACCAATACGGCAGCATTAAGAAAGATGAGCAAAGAGAGGCTGAAAAAATCTTGGGGACGAACTAGACTGCCAAAACAAAGAAAGACCAAAATGATTGTCTGTACTTTCAATGCACGATCACTGGCATCAGAAGCATCCATCGAGGACCTGATGGTGCAAGTGCAGAAGATCAAGTACAACATAATTGGTCTGACCGAAACAAGGAGACATCAATCACATCACGCCATTTTCCACACTGGAGAAGAATTTTTCCTCGGAACATGTGACAACAGAGTCATTGGTGGCGTTGGTGTCCTTGTCAACACGAACTTGGCCATGAGCATTGATTCATTAGAAGGCCTAACAACCCGAATTGGATGATTACACTTGAATAGATGTGGCTCACTGCCTGCAGTTTCTATCTTTGTCGTCTACGCATCAACTTTCAATTACGGTGAAGAAGAAATTGAGAGGTTCTATATGGAACTGGAGAAGTTCTATAAAGAAGACCACACCTTCTGCAAGATCATTGTTGGTGATTTTAATGCCAAGATAGGTCCGAGAAGGTCGCCCGAAGAACTCACATTGGAACACATGTCCTAGAATGGAACGATCAGGGTGAGAGACTGTCTGAATTCATCATGTTGACCAAGACCATCCACGGTAACTCACAGTTTCAGAAGGCCAAATCTAAATGCTGGACATGTGAGTCTCCCGGTGGCCAGTTCAACAATGAAATTGACCACATCATATTCAATCGAAGGTTTTGCCTGACTGATGTCGCTGTTGTCCCAAAATTCCAAATGGGATCGGACCACCATCTCCTTCGTGCAAAATTCTACTTCACAGAGTGGGGAGAAGTATGCAAAATTTAAGTCTAAGAAGACAACTCCCAGAATGACCACCAACTGGAAGCTCTTTGGCACTATTGCAGCAATGTGGGAAGATGCCGTCCTTGACAACATTGACGAGAAATACAATCGACTGGTTCAGCACCTTCATGTCTGTGCAAAGAATGCCGAGAGTGAGAAAGCCACAAACAGACACCTGTCTTCGGAAACTCTCGAGCTCATTCATCAACGTGGTTTGGCTCGAGCCTCAGGCAACCAGAAGCTAACGTCCAAGCTCACAAAGCTGTGCAGAGATGCGATAAAGGAAGACCTCAAAGAGAGAAGAGGCATCAAGGTACTTATATTAACTATTCTTACAATAATATTTTAAAAGGTTGATAAAACCAAAGTTAGTGCATGCAGTTTATAATTTATTTCCATTTTCATAAATATGTATCTAATATTAGGAGAGCTGTCTATCTTAAAATATAGATCTGAACAGACACATAAACACAAAACTGGGAATATTTAGATTGGAAAATTATGAGTTCTTTTTTATTTTTAAACACATAAATATTTGCTCTATTTCCATGGTAGATCTTAAATATGTATTTGCAATTAGGGCCTAGCAACTTAAACCAAGAGAATCCAAGAAATTTGTAGTTTTAGGTCCTAGAGGTAAAATATTAAAAAGATTACAGTACTTCACAGCTCAAGACCTTAGAAAAGGACCAGAAAAAGGAACCCAAAGCAGACTGAAGGAAAGAAATAATAAAAATTAGAGCCGAAATTAATGACATCGAAACCAAAAAGACAATCCGAAAGATCAATGAAACAAAGAGCTGGTTCTTCGAGAAAATAAATAAGATTGATAAACCGCTAGCAAGACTCACAAAGAAAGAGAGAGAGAGAACCCCAATAAATCGAATCAGAAATGAAAAGGGGGACATCATAACAGAAACCAGTGAGATTCAAAAGATTATTAGAGACTACGTTGAAGGTCTATACGCCACAAAACAAGAGAACCTAAAAGAAATGGATGAATTCCTTGACTCCTACAATCTCCCAAGTCTGAACAAAGAAGACTTGGAATACTTGAATAGACCCATTAATGTTAAGGAAATTGAAACTGTAATAAAAAATCTCCCCAAAAACAAAAGCCCAGGCTCAGATGGATTCACTGGCGAATTCTTTCAAACATTCCAAGAAGACCTGTTGCCAATTTTCCTCAAGCTTTTCCAGGAAATTGAAAAAAACAGGAACTCTCCCAAACAGTTTCTATGAAGCACACATCGCCCTAATACCAAAAGCAAACAAAGACACCACTAAGAAAGAAAATTATAGACCAATATCCCTGATGAACACCGATGCGAAGATCCTCAACAAAATACTAGCAAATAGGATCCAACAACTCATTAAGAAGATCATACACCATGACCAAGTGGGATTCATCCCGGGGATGCAGGGATGGTTTAACATCCGAAATCAATCAACATAATCCATCATATCAACAAAAGTAAAGATAAAAACCATATGATCATATCAATAGATGCAGAGAAAGCATTTGACAAGATTCAACATCCTTTCATGATGAAAACTCTCACCAAAATGGGTTTTGGAGGAACTTTCCTCAAGATAGTCGAAGCCATCTACCACAAGCCTATGGCAAGCATTATCCACAATGGAGAAAAATTAAGGGCCTTTCCTCTAAGATCAGGCACAAGACAAGGATGCCCACTCTCACCACTTCTCTTCAATATAGTACTGGAAGTACTTGCGATAGCTGTTAGACAAGAAAAAGAGATTAAGGGCATCCAGATAGGAAAGGAAGAAATCAAACTCTCACTATTTGCAGATGATATGATACTATATCTAGAGGAGCCCAAAGCCTCTACTAAGAAACTCTTAGAAACAATAGACTTATACAGTAAAGTTGCAGGCTACAAAATCAATACCCAAAAATCCAAGGCTTTCCTATATACAAACAATGAGGCAGAGGAAAGGGACATGAAAAAAGCAATCCCATTCACAATCGTGCCCCAGAAAATCAAGTACCTCGGAATCAGTCTAACCAAGGATGTAAAAGACCTCTACAAAGAAACAAACGTTCAAGGATAGCTAAAACAATTCTTGGGGAAAAGACGATGGGAGGCATCACCCTCCCCAACCTCAAACTTTACTACAAAGCAGTAACAATTAAAACAGCATGGTACTGGAACAAAGGCAGAGCCGTAGACCAATGGAACAGGGTGGAATATCCCTATACACAACCCCAAATGTATGACCATCTAATCTTCGATAAGGGAGCAAGAGATGTGAAGTGGAGCAAAGAAAGTCTCTTTAACAAATGGTGCTGGCACAACTGGACAACCACATGCAAAAAAATGGGCGTAGACCTTGACCTGACACCATGCACAAAAGTCAGATCAAAATGGATTAAAGACCTCAACATTAGACCACAAACCATAAGGTACATTGATGACAAGGTCGGCAAAACCCTCCACGATATTGAAGATAAAGGTATCTTCAAAGGTGACACAGAACTAAGCAATCTAGTAAAAACAGAGATCAACAAATGGGACTACATTAAACTAAAAAGCTTCTGCACAGCAAAAGATACAGTGACCAGAATACAAAGACTATCCACAGAATGGGAAAGGATATTTACACAATACCCATCAGATAAGGGGTTGATATCAATGGTATATAAAGCACTGGTTGAACTCTATAAGAAGAAAACATCCAACCCCATCAAAAAATGGGGCGAAGAAATGAACAGAAACTTTACCAAGGAAGAGATACGATTGGCCAAAAGGCACATGAAAAAGTGCTCTACATCACTAATCATCAGAGAGATTCAGATCAAAACAACCACGAGATACCACCTCATACCACAGAGACTAGCACACATCCAAAAGAACAAAAGCAACCGCTGTTGGAGAGGATGTGGGGAGAAAGGGACCCTTCTACACTGCTGGTGGGAATGCCGACTGGTTCAGCCCTTCTGGAAAACAATATGGACGATTCTCAAAAAATTGGATATTGAGCTCCCATTTGACCCAGCAATACCACTGCTGGGAATATATCCCAGAGAGGCAAAAAAGTATAATCGAAACAACATCTGCACATGTATGTTCATCGCAGCACTATTTACAATAGCCAGAATCTGGAAAAAACCCGAATGCCCTAGAACGGATGACTGGTTGAGGAAACTTTGGTACATCTATACAATGGAATACTATGCAGCTGTCAGAAAAAAGGAGGTCATGAATTTTGTATTTAAGTGGATCGGCATGAAAAGTTTCATGCTGAGTGAAATGAGTCAGAAAGAGAGAGACAGACATAGAAAGACTGCACTCATCTATGGTATATAGAATAACAGAGTGGGACACTAACACCCAAAACTTGTAGAAATAAGTACCAGGAGGTTGACTCCATGGCTTGGACGCTGGCCTCACATTCTGGGGAAAGGGCAACTCAGAGAAGGGATCACCAACTATAATGTAGTCAAAGGCCATGTGGAGGAAGGGAGTTGCAGGCTGAATGAGGGCTAGAGACTGAGCACAGTGGCCACTCAACACCTTTATTGCAAACCACAACAGCTAATTAGAGAGAGAGAACAGAAAGGAATGCCCTTCCACAGTGGCAGGGTGGGGTGGGGGGAGATGGGACTGGGGAGGGTGGGAGGGATGCTGGGTTTACTGGTGGTGGAGAATGGGCACTGGTGAAGGGATGGGTTCCCGACTTTGTATGAGGGAAGCATAAGCACAAAAGTGTATAAATCTGTAAATGTGCCCTCATGGTGATTCACTAATTAAGAATAAATAAATAAATTAAAGAAAAAAGATTACAGTATAAGATAGTCCAAATAAATACTCAAATGTAAGTGTTTTCAGTGTTAACAGTACTGTGATAAAACTAATTATAAAACAAAGTAATATCTACAGGAAAAGCTACTCTGAAAAGTAGTAATCATCTCACATTAATGTATTTAACAAATAGTGTCTCAGTGAACTGTAACATATAAGGTCCTAAGATTTATAGATCACTATCATGAAATCCCGTTAATCATCAATTTCTTGACCGGGCTCAGTAACTTTTCCATTCCTCCTTTCCCTCAGATTTTAGGAGTCTCTCTCGACTTTGTCCTCCCAAAATAAATACAAATATAAGAATTATTTTCATCGGGTGTTTGTGTTCAAAAAAAGACATCATTAAAGGTTAATTCTTGAAGGATGTAAAGAATATGATAAAAGTAGAGAGTATTAATTGTCTTATAGAATAATTATTATATAACTATCTGTCAAATTCTTGAAATAATGAAATTTCAGGTCTGGGACAAGAGAAAATTTTCCCTAAAAAATAATCTTGTGGTGCCATCTTCAATCCAAATTTTCAGAGATTTCAAGAAGAAAGTAATAAGACTACAGTGAATCTTATCTACAGATTTACTTTGACACATTTAGCCTTTAACTTAATTTCTGAATTTTATTTAGCAGGAGAATGAACAGATAGAATTATTTCTTTTGTTGCCCCCTTTTCCAGAAAATAAAATGTCATTCACAATGAGCATGGTGTTTATAGATCATGTAATATTGGACATATACATACATATGTATGCATTTAACAAGATTTGTATTGGCAATCTGAGAATGCAAATCACCATAACAATTTTGGAAGCTTGATAGCAAGTCAGCCAGAGTTTTGTTGGCAAGAGTTACCAGAACTGGTTTTCTGCCTTCCTAAAAACTTTTTCCCTCTTGAATAATACTTTGAACCAGTGGCAGACCAGGCTTCCTGCTGGATGTGGAAGATATTCCTACTGTTCCTTCCTACTGTTCCTTCCTACTGAGTCATCAAGAGAAACTGATTGATATTGCATATGCATCAAATAAATGTGCTTCAGCAATGAACCTAATTTACAAACTGATTTCTGACCAAACAATGTGATTCACCATTCTTTCCAGTGGAAAGTGATTAGTGTATTCCTTAGACTAGGAAACCATTATAAGGCCTTGTAGCTCGTTGGAAATCACGTAGGTACAGAATCTTTAGAAAGAAGCTACAGAAAATACTTTTGGGTCAGGAATCCTACAAACATCATTAAGTGAAATTAAGTAGAAAGTGGAATATGGAAGAAAAAAAATCGTTTTCAATTCTTAGTCTAATGCTCATTAAAAATGAAGTCTTTTTCACCTCTCCAAGATTCAGTTGTCTCTTTAGTAACATAAATTATGTTTGTTTATGTTATGTTTGTTATGTTTAGTAACATAACACAGTGATGGTTAGAGAGAAACAAATATCTACGTGTTAGCATGGAGACTGGGATAAAATGGGTTGCACTGAAGTGTCAATTCTGTTCCCCTCTTCCTTAAATGTATTCTGATCATCTAGAGTCTCTGTCTTCTCAAACTATGTGTGATAGCATTGCTTAGGAAATATATAGTTTTAAAATCCTCTGAAAATGTAAATTTTCTAATATTTACTTAGGATACATTGTTTTAGACAATTTAGAGGCACCAGATATAATCAGAATAACATAACTACAACCATATTTCCTAGTATGAATTCCTTCTTTGGGTTAACAGTACAGAATTGTACACCAGTACAGAACTGTACACCACCAGTGAGTGGTGGGAAATGAGGTGGAGATAAATTGAGAAAGAGAGGGTGAGGAAGAGTACATTAATATTTATAACACCAAGATACCAAGTTAGTTTAGATATTAAGAAATAAAGTTTGCCCATTTTCTACTTTAAAAGAGTATAAAAACATGTTATCCTAAAGTGGAACATGCAAATATCTGTAACTGTATTCTTCATTTAGATCATACTGTTTGTAAACATGGAACTTTGGGTTCACATAAATATGTTATAGGTATTATGGTTATGCATAATAACTAATTTTATAGCAAAATAATTTATTTATGAAATCAGGCACCATGTTTATTTCTGTTCCTCATGCTCTTCTTGTATATGCCATAAACAGGAGTTTTTGGTGTGGATGATGCTTTTACACAGCTGCTTAAGGAACAATTATATGAGAACATATTCATACAGTACTTTAATTCATCCAAAAACCAATCATCTATGAGATATTTATGTGTTGGGTAAGAATAACGAATAATTACGACTATTTATAAAATACAAATCAAATTTATTTTATAGAATGTTTTTCCCACAGTGTATTTATGTAATGTCTAAAAATATCTGCATGATTAGACATCTACATTGTTGCTAAAGAATGCATCAATAAAAATTTATTCCAAAAGCAGCTCTGTATATATCTTTATTCATTTTCTCTTTCTTTACCAGACTTTTTATATACTAAAAATAGTTTCCTAATTTACTTTCTTCCTTAACATGTACTTCTTAAGAACTTGTTCTTTCTTGACATACAAAATCTGTCCTTTATTCCCAATATACATTTGACAAATTTTTCACCAATAATGAAGATCAAATGCAGATGCCATTTCTTTTCTGCTTTTCTTTGTACTCCCCCATATACCAAATCATTCTCTCCCTTTTATTTCTAAAGCACGGCAATATGCTTCCATTATAACACTTATCACACTGTTAGCAAAATGCATGTCATTTAGCCTCAGTAAACCATGAGCTCATTTATCTTTGTCCCATTCATCTTTGTATTTTTAGAGTCTAACACAATTCTCAGGCTGGAATAGATACATAATAAATGTTTGCTTAGTTGCTAAATTAAATTTTGATCCATTGAATGTTTCTAAAAGTTCCCCTATGACTATGAACTCTTGCTGTGTACTATAACATATAATACATCTATAGCATAGAAAGTAGTCGTGATTTTCACAATAAATGTTTCCATGTCCAATTACCGCTAAATAACTGTTACTTAATGTCATTGATGTCAAATTACTGCTGAATGTATCTGAGAATCTTACAAAGTGGATTTTTTTATTTCTTCTTGGTTTCTTCATTATTCTGTTATATGTTAGTTACATAACCATATATACATAACCACATATTATATATGACTGTATATGTGAGTCTATCTATATATATGCATATATATATATACATATATACATTCTGTAGAGGCTGAACCAAAGGACATTTCTACCACCAGTTGATGAGATCAACAAATCATCACCGGCCATTTATTGAGCTTACATCATTTTTTTATCAATACCACTTCTTAGCATCTAAACACACAAAAAAACATAAATTTGAAAGGATATATGCACACCTACATTCAGCACTTCACTTAGTACAATAGCCCAGATATATTAACCCCAATGCTCATTATGGAGGAATGGGTTAGGAAGTTGTGAGAGGAGCTGGAGATTTCATACAATGGGAAAGGCACTTGCTTTGCACATAGTTGGTCTGTTTTCAATCCTGAGCACCACGTATATTCCCCTCAGCACTACCAGGTGTGATGTCTGAGTACAGATACAGGATTAATCCATGAGCACTTTAAGCAATTTCAATATACCTGCTGTATTATATACAATATAATTAATATTTATATATAATATATTATAATATATATGTGAATGGAACTAGACAATACCATGTTGAATAAAGTCTGCAATAAGGAAAGGGATAAATATAGAATAATTTTCCTCATAAGTGAGACTTATAGATACACAGAAAAATAGCAAGAAAGGCCCAAAAGCGATATAATGGAAGACTGTGTCACATATTGAGTTGGCTGTGGGGATTGAAAATGAGGGGGTTTTGGGGTCTTTCGGGAAGGCAAGTGAGTACACGGTGATAGGTGTGGTGTTGTAATTACATGCAAGAGAAACAATTATGAACAGTATTGCAAGCCACAGCATCTCAATCACAATTTTTTAATATTCTAATATATACTCATTCCCCTGACCCTGAATCAGACTCCAATGCGGCATCATTGAAAAGGCCGACTAGAGAGAGGCTTCTAAAATCTCAGGGATAGGACGAATGTCGAGGTTACTGAGACTGCTCGAGCAACTTGATGATCAATGGGATTTTGTGATTGTGTAATCGTGTGAATATATATACTATTTATATAATTTGCATGTTATATCCAACTTCCCTCTGCCATTGTTTTCTTATATTTTAGGAAAAATAACTTTACAAAACTCATTGCAAGTAGGTTATAATATGAAAATATTGCAAGGATATAAATGCTCAAATATTGGTTAAAATTATGTTTTATGTAATGCCTTTATAGCTAATGAATTAGAAGATACCAATACCTTTAGTAAGGTTTGGAGAATTAGCCTCTTTATTATTTAATGAATTTAACATATATAATCTAAGAGTTTCATTTTGTCACTAAATGGCATGTCAAAGACAAACATAATTTTTCAATTGTTACAAATAGCAGTGTTTTTTGTTTGTTTCAGGAGTTAATTATTGCTTTTATAAATATCTCTAATAAGTGATTCAATGTTTTGCTTATGGTAGAAATCAACTTTTCCTAGAGAGAATATTAAGGGTTTTCTTAAGGGAGCTTGTTTAAATAGAGGTGCAATCATAGCCACAAGCCATGCGGGGAAATGGTAAGGACCATGGTATAATCAACATTCAAAATTGTAGACTGCGGACTGAGTTATTGAATAATTTAAGGGGTCAACTTCTAACCTTATCACATCTGGGTGAAGACTGTTTTAAAATTTTTATTTCATATCTAGTATGTCTGCCCTTAAATGTCCTTGTTAGATTTGTGCATTGAAGTAAGATATTTTTAACGGATATCTTTATTTGCCAACAGGCATTCTCTAATTTTCAGTGATTATTGATCAGATCCCTATCTAGCCATATGGGACATGCCTCACTACCTTTCTTTTATAGGCAACTGCTCCTTACATTTATATTTTATCAGATGTAAAACATATTTACTGAGCATTCTATCAGCCCCTGGACTGATGCAAATTCCTTGCTTAGTGCTTTATTGTAATCTTGTATATGAGTATAAATATAGGTGCAAAAACACTAAGATTTGCATGTCATTTTTTCCTTTGTCATAATGTTATAAATTATATTAACTTCTTCATTACCTTCCATTCATCCTTGTATGCTAATACCTTCCTGCCCTTATTTTTAGTGTTTTCTTTTCTTTCTCATACATTCCATGAGAATCTTTTCCTTTCTTCCTAGAATCAGAAGTACAGAGGTAAACGGTGAGCATTTGTGCTTTTTTTTATGATATTAGGTGCATTATAAAATGAGAATAAATAAAATAATAAAAAATAAGATAATAAATGATAAAAGTTTATGTGTTTTTAAAATTTATTTTCAAAGAAACTTGTTATTAATGAATTTCTAAAACTTTTTTTACTTGCAAAATAAAAATCATTTAGCCATAGAGTTGTAGAACACTCCATGAACTATATTTAAATAACATGGCATGGAAAATCCTATAATGTAGTAAGCATATAACCTAAAATAACACCTTATATTAAAAATTGATCACTGTATCACTGTTGTCCAGTTGTTCACCGATTTGCTTAAGGGGCGCCAGTAATGTCTCCATTCATCCTTGTCTCATTCAGGGGAATGAGGTCATTATTGTTACTATTTTTGGAATATTGAATACTTCACTGGCAGCTTGCCAGATTTCGCTGTGTGAGACTCTGCATTGCTCTCTTCCGGGAGCTTTGTTTTATAGTCTCTGGATCTTGGCTGTTGATGAGATTACATGGAGCTGGGGACAGATAAAAAAGAAAGCAAAAAAAAAAAAAAAACAGGCAGGAAAGATATTCACAAAGCCCCCAAAAGTTCAAAGAATGCTCATTGTCAACACGTATTCTGGAGTGAGATTTTTTTCTGGGGAAGTTTTGCACCACACCTAGCAGTGTTCAGAGAACCCTTTAAAATGATGGGGATTGAACCCAGGCAAGCTGTGTGCATGGCAATGGTATAGCACACTACTAGCTATACCATTGCCTAGCGAGGCTCATCTGGGAGAGATCGACAGTGGGTAGGGCTGTGCTGAGAAACTTGACAGATAAAAAAAAAAATTATTCTATAGAAAATAATTACATAGGGTTATCAGAGATAGGAGAGTTTATACTAATATAAATGCACTGTATGAACTGTCGTCCCATTGTTCATCGATTTGCTCAAGCGGGCATCAATAATGTCTCCATTGTGAGATTTGTTATTGTTTTTGGCATATCTAATATGCCACAGGTAGCTTGCCTGGCTCTGCCATAGGGGCTAGATACTCTTGGTAGCTTGCCAGGCTCTCCAAGAGGGATGGAGGAATCAAACCTGGGTAGGCTACGTGCAAGGTGGTAGATAAATATAAAAGAAGATTTGCTTACGGCATTCTCTGGAATTAACCCATTTTTTGAAGTAGGATCAATTTAAGGTCTCATGTCAGAACCTGAGTGCAGTATCTCAGAGAGAAGGGATCTGCTAAGAATGAAGATTAGGCCATGACTGAGCTTAGAAATCTTACTGTGTGGCAAGAATTTCTGATAGTCATATTGAATATTTGGTGCCAACATGTCTGCAGCTGTAGCACCTGTATGAAAAAAAATGTTAGCACAAATAGTGATAATCACTGGAAACTTGGAAAAATATTAATGTTGAATTAACTGCAAGAAAGATGTTAGACAATGCTAGTTGGCATCATGGCATTTGGGCATTGTATACAATCAAGTTTATGGGTTTACTTATTTGTGTATTTAGTTTTAAATATTATTTTTTGAGTCTTGATGGCCACATCAGGTGATGCTCTGGGACTATTCTCCATTCTCTGCAGAGGACTGAACAATGATTCTGGTACCATGTGCAATGCTGGGAATGGAACATGGGTTAGCTGCATGCAAGACCATCCCTCATGGATTATCTCTCAGCATGAGCAACTTTATTTTTACACCAGATTGCTTTCTCATGTTTCTTGGGGCATTATCCTGCCAGCTCTTACACATTCGTCTCTTTTCCCACTTGCCTTTCTTTTACAAAATTCTCAGTATTCTTTTAACTGTTCCTTCTATCTACAGCCTGGAGAAATAGTGCAGTAAAACACTTCATCTGTGAAACTATAAATAATCCAGATTCCACACTTTCCTTTGCATAATATATGAGGGTTTCTGCCTTTGCAATATGGCAGCAGGTGACCTTTCCAACTTCACCATTGCTGTTATGCCCTCTGCTATGTTTATGGTATACTCACAGTAACCTCACAACAGTACTTATTATCTTCATAATTTCATAACTGCACATATATTTTTCCATGGATGATATTTTATTCTTCACCTGCTCTTAAATTTTTCGTATATCATTTTGGGAGCTTCATTGTTAAGACCAGGAAAGTTGAAGTCTCAAATAATTTTTATTAAACTGTACTAATATGTTACCTAGAAAACTAATACATATGCTCTTATATGCTCAATAATATATCAGTAGCACTATAGCACATCATCTCATTGTTCATCGATATGCTTGAGCGGGCACCAGTAATGTCTCCATTGTGAGACTTGTTGTTACTGTTTTTGGCATATCAAATATGCCACAGATAGCTTGCCAGGCTCTGCCATGCAGGCAGGATACTCTCGGTAGCTTGCCAGGCTCTTCGAGAGGGACGGAGGAATTGAACCCGGGTTGGCCACGTGCAAAGCAAATGCCCTACCCACTGTGTTATTGCTCTAGTCCTCAGGTATAGTACTAAATTATTGTGCATTATATTCTTAATTTTGGATTAAGACTCTATTGCATTTATTTATTTATCCTATTATATTTTGTTGGGGCTGGAGAGATAGTACAGTAGGTAAGACACTTGACTTGCATGCAACCAACCGGAGTTGGATCTCAGGTATACCATATGGTCCCCGAAGTCTAGCCAGGAGTGATCCCTGAGTGCAGAGCCAGGTGGATTTGCCAGGTGTGCACCCTCTAAAAAACATATGCTTAATATGCACATTATATTCATATTGATGCTAAAGAGTTTGTTTCATTCCACTAAGTCTATAAAAAATGTTTTCATTGTGGAAGGGAAAGGGCTTAACTTAATTGCCAGGACTTAATAGCTTTGATTTTATTGTTTATTATTTTTTAAAATATCACTTATTTTGTCACAGTCTAGAGAACTGGATCAGTTTTTCAGCACCAATAATGGCCAGTATGTGTTCATTATTGCCTTCTGCAGAATCTGCCACCAGTAGCCTATGTTGTAATATATCATCTGCCCCCAACTTAGCTGTCTGTGCTGAGGTAGCTACACTGCATTTAAGAAAAGTTTAATGCGACTGATCAGATTATGTTTATTATCTATTCGCCTTCATTGCCCCTTCAAGAATGTATATCCTCAAGGTGTAAGATAGTTACAGGGGCTCTAGTCCACTTAAATACTACATAGGAGTCCTCATCCCTGAAAAAGTAAATAATAATAAGTATAGATAGCACAGCGGGTAGGGCGTTTGACTTGCATGCAGCTGACCTGGGGTTGATTCCTCCATCCGTCTCGGAGAGCCTGAGAGTATCTTGCCCGCGCAGCAGAGCAAAAACATATTTGATATGCCAAAAACAGTAACAAGTCTCACAATGGAGAAGTTACTGGTGCCTGCTCGAGCAAATCAATGAGCACGGGATAACAGTGATACAGTGATATTTAAAAAAATAGTAATTTGTACATACTATTAACCTACAAGAATGCTACCTTTTGTTAATTTATATTGCACTGCCTACACACTCTTACAATGAAACTCTTCCTGTCTGAACCTTTAAAATAGAGTTCTTCCATTCAGCACTCTTTGCATCTTGGGATAGACAAGTGTTTGCTGTAAGAGGATGTCCTATTCTTTATATGCTGTTTTTTATCATCCTTCACTTTATACCAGGTGTATTAGCATCTCTTTAGTTTTGACAAAACTCACTCTCTAAGCATTGCTAAATATTCCCTGGTGGTGAAAACAATTCTCAACTAAGAGTAACTACATTGCTAGACCTAGAATTATGGCAATATGAGATTGTTTCCAGATTAAATAAGGCATATATAAGAAAATAACTATTATAATCTAACCATATTAGATAATTTTAGGTGTAACAGTCCAATATTATTTAGTAGAAAATGTTCTGGGTTTTTAAAAGTTAAAATAAGGCTTAGTTAGATTTCATTCTTTCAAATTATGTAACTTTGAATTAGAGATGTATTACTCTGACCCTTCCATTATCTATGAAATACATAGAATAACACTTGCCTTCATAGTTGCCAAGAAACTTAGCTATCTTTCTCAGAGGTTCATGGTAGAATATTTCATATTTTAAGTGCTATGAAATAACAGTGATGTCCATGGTTGTCTTGAATGACCTATGATAGCTTTTATTGTATCAGATATCTTTCTGAAGTAAAAGTATGCGTTTACATTAAAGAAAGATGTCAAGTTCTAAATGATTGTTTCACAGACTTTTTTGATCACCATTAAAATTGAATGGGGGAGAGAAGAGAACAGTTATTAGGACTTCATTATACCAGTGATATGAAAGAGAAGGATAGCCAAAACACTGATTCAACAGAACTGAAAACTGAGGTGTAAGCAGCAACCACTTAAACTTTATAATGTGTCGGTCAGGTGGGGGTAGAGTGCAGGTTGGGATGGGAGGGGGTCTGGAAACACTGGTGGAGGGAAGTTGACACTGGTGTTAGGATTGGTGTTGAATTATACATGCCTAAAATGCGACTATCAGTAACTTTGTAAATCATGGCTCTTTAGTTAAAAAAAGTTCCAACTTTGTAGCCATGAATAGGTGATAGATAGATATAAAGAGATGGAGAAAAGTCAAGAGAAATGAGAAAAATTGAACATATGTTTGCTCCCCCATCTTTGATCTGTCATTTGCTGAACATCTAGTATTTTATGCACTTTGCATGAAACACATAATTTATTCTAACAATTGCCCACTAAGGAAGTATTCCATTTAAAATTTGCAGTTGGGAGAAATAATACAGGGGTTAAGGTGCTTGCCTTATTCTTGTTATATCTGAGGTACTGCATGGAATCCCCTGAATAGTGTCAAGAGTGATCCCTGTGTACTTTCCTATGTGACCCAACAAATCCCTCCCACTCCCATACACATACAAAATACATGTAATATCTCTAGAGAAGAACTTTAGTCTGAGATGACTATAAAGCATGTGACTTCTGGGGGCTGGAGTGATAGCACAGCAGGTAGGGTGTTTGCCTTGCACGAGGCCAAGCCGGGTTTGATTCCCAGCATCCCATATGGTCCCCTGAGCACCGCCAGTGGTGATTTCTGAGTGCAAGCCAGGAGTAACCCCTGTGCATCGCCGGGTGTGACTCAAAAAGCAAAATAATAATAATTATAATAATAAAAATAAAATAATAAAATGCAGTACTTATTTCATGAAAAATTAGCATATAAAAACAGGTGACATCTCTCTTAAAAATGATGAATTACTATGACATATAAAGTTATGAAGATTTTCATGATTGATATTCAGTCATACAATATTTGAGCAACCATCCATTGATCAGTATCCATTTCCCTTCACCAATGTCCACAGTTTCCCTCCCATTCCCCAGTCTGACCTTATGGCAGATGTCTTTGTTTTACTTTTAGGCATTGTGGTTTTCCTTTTCTTTAATATATTATACTTTAGCAGTGATCATTGAATGCATATTTCAAGATTTATCTGATTTAAGAACTTGATTAAGGAAAGACAACCCGAGAGAGTGATGAGTATTATAATCATATACATTGATTAAGTAGAACAGAATTAAGAATTTAAATTTGGGTTTTAATTCAAGTCTCTTCTTCCACAACCCTGCCACTATATGACAGAGGTCTTTTCTGCTATTTTACAGCAAAAGTAAATGCAGTATACTTAATCAATATTGAGTTTTATTGCATAAGATTGACTCCATTTTACCTCTTAAAAGAATCAGAAAAAATATTCATCTTTGCCATCCCTGACAGCTGGATAACAAGCAAGTTAAGATGGATACCTTGAGAGTTTGCATTAATACAGGTAAAATTATACCAGGCATGAAGAAGAGAAATGCAGCGCAGCTTTCTATATTTAAATGAATTGTTTTGTGATGCAAATTAGTACACTCTGCACTAATGAAGTGAATTCTTTAACTGCTTGAGTCATTTCTGGTTATCATTAAACCATAGAAACCCCATGAAAAGAATTTACAACTGAAGATAGTGAATAAAACAAGGTGATGAATAAAACAAACCCATTATAAGTTCACCAAATGTGATTCTGTGATTGAAAAGGAAACTTGTTCTAAGCTTTTCAAAGTCTGTATTATAAAATGGAGATAAAGGAAATAGTTCTTATGAAGAAACAACTAACAACTAATGCTCTGAACTATGTTCAACCCAATTACTAGGAAAAGAAACCTTTATAACTGTATCATGATTTGTTCAATTCACTGAATATTGATGTTTTGTATTCTAAAGCATGTACTTCTAATAAAACTCAGAAACCATGAGACTCCTTTTAAAGATGACAAAGTGTGGTAACGAAATAGACATTATGGAAGTCAATATCTTGTTTCAGTTCTTTTGTACAATCACCAAGAACATTTTAAGTTCCTTTGGAAAGTAGTGAGTATATGGCAGAGAGATATGTAATAATATCTGGGCGTGAAGCTCTTGTAGGAGGTAGCTTTTACATTCATCCCTGAAATATATGAGGTTGAAAAACATGCATCTTGATCAAAGACACCAACATGTGCATGATAAATTAGGGAGGAAAGTTGGAGTCCACTGCATCTTAATCAGACAGAGAGATTACTGCACAGGCTGGAGACTCAGCTGGAGAAAGGTTGGCCAGCATTGCAGTTAACTATGGATGTTATATCACAGTTTTCTATGTGAAGGGTCTGAGGAAACTTTGATAAATATTAAACCAAATTTGCCTGAGCTATGAAGACAGAATGAAAGGGAATGTGACATATAAGAAGAAATACTATAAGGGCCATAAATATATTGCAGTGGGCATGGCACTTGCCTTGCATTCATCCTTCTCAGGTTTGATTTTTGTCACCCTGTATGGTTCCTTGAAACTTACCTGGAGTGACCTCTGAATACTGAGTCAAGAGTAAGCCCTGAGCACTGCTAGGTGTATGCTCCCCACCAAAACAGTTATAGGAGACTGCCTCTAATTTTCTAGTGAAACATTATGTTCCCACATCAAATCATTGGAATAAGAATGGAGAAGAAATAGAGTAGAATGGGACATTAAAAGGACTATTGTTCAAACAACTCTTTGAATTACTACAATTCATGAATATGATGGGATCTAGCAAAGTAGTATTTCAGAATCCACTTAAAATGTATATGTTAATGATTATCCTGCAGCATGCCCTCAAAAATGATAACTATTCGTTGTATATGTTATTTAAGCATGCACGATAACCTAAGCCATTCTGTTCCTGATTTAACGCATTTTCTGTTTCTCTCAAATTTCTCCAGAGAGCTGATAGAGAGATAGATTGATAGATAGAGTATTGGTTCATGTGATAAGAGTCTGAAATTTCAAAATATAAATAAAGCATTAACCAGAAGACTATAAATGAGTAAGTGTTGATATTTAAGTTTAGACTTTGAAGACAAGAAAGTCGTGCGCAATCCATATGTTGCTGGCCAAAAGTCAAAGATCTTCATCAACTGATTTGATGAGGTCCACACAAATTAGGCAGAGCAATATACTTAAAGTTTACTTAATTTAAGTATATTCTCTCTCTTTCTCTCTCTCTCTCTCTCTCTCTCTCTCTCTCTTTCTCTCTCTTTCTGCGTGTGTGTGTATGTGTGTGCTGTGTGTTTCGCAGTTAACACTAGCTGTACTCAGGGGTAACCTGACTCTGTGCTCAGCAGAGATTTCTGCTCAGAGACCCATATACTGTCTGCAGTTCTAGGGACCAAAATGAATTTAGAGGCATGCAAGTTAAGCACCTTATCTCATATATTACCTTGTTATGCACTTTTCAAATTGATATGAAAGTAACATCAGAATATGTTAAGACACAATTTGACTTTTACAAAACTTTGTGTATTTTTTTGTGGGGGGGTCACACTTGGCAATGCACAGGGGTTACTCCTGGCTCTTCACTCAGGAATCAGCCCTGGTAGTGCTCAGAGGACCATATGGGATGCTGGGAATCTAACACGGGTCGGCCGTGTGCAAGGCAAACACCCTACCCGCTGTGCTATTGCTCCAGCCCCACTTTTGTATCTTTAATGACAAATTGGTGGTGCTAAACATGTAGTTTACCTCATCTTTAATTTTTTACTTATAGTGCTTTTTATAAGAGTGGTATTTTATTTTAACTATCTGCACTATTTTATTATCAACCCTTTGATAAATTTACAACACAAATATGAAATTGTATTACTCTCCAAAAATTTCTTTAGCTTTCTACCCACTTTTTATATTTAATCAAACTGTGATTAAGGATTATATTTCACTCTAGGTTTATTAGGCCTGACTTAAGTTGTCATTTATTAAAATTTACATTTATGTGCATTTTAGAATTATTTGGTCCAAATTAATTAACTGTTGTCTCATTTCCAAGTGTTATGCTCTGCTTGCCAGAAATGAATTTCCTTCAATTATTGTTAAAGAACAATCAAGCATAGTACAGTGCAAAGTATTCACAAAAAGGCAAAGCTTTCAGGATGTGGAAAGAATTTATGATTAGGAAAAGTTATTCTCTTATAAAGAGGATTCATTGATATACCTAATCTACAGAAATTTTTAAAAAATGGGTTTTCATAAATATCACAGAGTCAAACAGTAGGATATTTTCAACTGAAACCTACGAAAGTTGGAGATGTGGCTCAGTCATAAGAGACTTCCTTCTTTTCCTTAAGACATTGTGATATATACAAAATATGTTCCAGAATCTAAGAAGCTCATTTATTGGGCTTAAGTAATAAATGAGTTACTTATGAAACTAGGAAGTTGTGTTATGACAAAAAGCTTAAAATAGATTTTTTTTACTGTGTATTTTATAATAGTGTTTTTCTTTATACTATAAACCATTGTGCACATAATAGACATCACCTTCATGCTAATTTGCTTGGAACCTAAAACTCCCAAATACCAGAATGATTTTCTCCTACATTAATAAGTAATTTCCCATTAATCCTTGTAAGGATCAAGAACAAACTAATGATATTTCTTAAGAAAAAACATGAAATATCAACATATTTTAAAATATATCCATTCAATCAAAAAGAGTCATTCTGTTAAGTTTATGGAGTTTGAGAATAGGGAGGAAAATAAATTTAATATCAAGAATTTGCAATATAGAAACGGACTGAAAAAAGTCAGAAATTTGGCAAGGATGGTCAGAGTGAAAGTTGATGAAGAAACAAACAGAAACTTCCTCAAAGAAAAAAATATAAATGGCCTAAAGGCACACGAAAAAAAAGCTCTGTCACTTATCATCAGGGAGATTCAAATCAAAACAATGATGAGATATCATCTCACACCTCAGAGACCTCTACACATCTAACCAAACAATAAAAACCAGTGCTAGCACATATTCTAGGAAAAAGGGTTTCTCACTAATTGTTGGTAGGAATGCTGACTGTTGCAACCATTTCAGAAAACAATATGGTCATTCCTCAGAAAGCTAGAAATTGAGTTCCTGTTTAACCCAGCAACACCTCTCCTGGGAATATACTCGAGGGCATGCAAGTACACAGCAGAAATACCTTCTGCACTTTTATGTTTATTGCAGCACTCTTCACAATAGTCAGAATCTGGAAACAAACTTATTGTCCAAGAACAGACGACTGGATACACAATGGAATACTATGCAGCTTCTAGGAAAAATGAAGTCATGAAATTTGTTTATAAGTGGATAGACATGGAGAGTATCATGCCGAATGTAATGGATCAAAAGGAGAGAGACAGGGGTAGAATTATTGCACTAATTTGTGGAATATTTAAAAAAGCATAATATGAGGCTATTATCCATGTACTGTAAAAACAAAGGCCAAGAGAACTGGTCCATGGATCAAAACTTGCCACAAGAAGAAGGGTGGGGGAGGGCAGTTAGGATAGGGAAAGAACCGGTAAGCTAATAATAGTTGGAAATGATCACTTCTGAACAAGACCTGAGTGCTTAAAGTTTGTAAAGTTTGTAAATGGCAACCTGTCAGTATCTATATTACAAACCATAATGCCCACAAGGACTGAGAGAGTGAGAGAAAGAAAAAAAAGTGTCTAACATAGAGGTAGAGATTGGCTGGGAGTGTGGGGTGAGGTAAGGGGAGGGAGATGGGACATTGGTAGTGGGAAATGTACACTGGTGAAAGAACAGGTGTTGGAACACTGTATGACTGAAACCCAATCATGAACAACTTTGTAACTGTGTATTTCCCCATGATTCAATTAAAAAACAAATTCAAATCAATAAATAAAATAATAAATCCTTTCTTCAGTTTCTATGATATTCCCTGCTTCCGTTTTCTTGCCTATTTCCTAGGAAGCTACTTTTTTCATTTGTCAATAAAAATGGTTTGGTTTCATTGTCATTATGTTGCAACCATTATGACACTCACTATATTGTACAAATTATCTTTGTAAATTAATTCAATATTAATTTCATCATTCAATTCATAAAATGTCATAAGCATTTTAAGAGTAAATATGTTTAATATGACAAAAATGTACTTACCAAGTTTTGGAAGAGCGTGGGTGTTTCAATGGAGCAGTGTGGTAGAATTCTTGGCTGCCAAATTACTGGAAGAACTTAGAGCACTGAAAGTCAGAGACAGTCATTGAACTATCCTGTTCAAAGACTTGCTATAATAACTTAATTCAGATGTAACTGCTGCTGCCAACTTCTTGCTCCACAACTGTCTTTTACTCATGTAAGCTCAATAAGTTTAGTACGTGATTAATCATGGATGATTTTTATAAGAACACTGATTGCATTTTGTTTGGTTCATAAGTGCATCCTATATGCTTACTATATATTGCTGGTATAGAAAACACCTGATTGAATTAGAAGCAGAAGTAATAACTAAAGTAATAAATCCATATGTGATTAAATAAAGTAACTTATTTTTGTATAAACTATCCAAGAACATAAATGACTATTACTCTGACTTAATTCTAAAGCACTACAACATTCCAAAATATTCTGTGTCTTTTTCAGAATTATTATTTGTTTGTATTTAAACATAATCTTATTCTGTGAGGTACCAAAAGTTATACTTCTGAACACTTGCTCAAGATGATTCCTTGCTATTTGCTTCCCTTCTCTTTTTTCTTTTTTTTTTTTAATTTTTATTTTCTCACCATGTGGAAAGTTACAAAGTTCTCAGGTTTATGTCTCAGTTATACAATATTCAAACACCATCCTTTCACCAGTGCCCATATTCCACCACCAAAATCCCCAGTATACCCCCTGCTCCCGCCCCCTCACCCCCAGCTGTATAACTGATGAATTTCACTTCATTTTCTCTTTACCTTGATTACGTTCCATATTTCAACACAAAACTCACTATTGTTGGAGTTTCCCCCCAAGAAAGACATCCCTGCTAAGGAAGCATTTGATAATTAGTTTTCCATTAGAAGATTGTATGTTTTAAGTTTTTAGAAAAGGTCGCTTGGCCGCGTTAGCGCGTTAGCGGCCGCGCGGTTCGGATGTGTCCCAGTCCCGCATCCCGGAGCCATGTTAGTTGCTGCTCAGTGTCGCCAGGGTTCCATCTGGAGAAGGTGTGGTGGCTGCACCTCCTCCTTCTGGATCCCCAGTGTTGCTGACCCCGTTTCGGGTCCGGAGCATTCTCCGGCCGCGTTGCTCACCAGGATGCCTGGCTGCTTCTCTGTTGAATGTGGCAAGATCTTCCCTTCTCTTTTTTCTGAGATAATTCTTGAAATCCCTTTAAAAATAGTTAAATTGTTATTTTCTAAGGCCTATCCAAAATTCAAAACCAAAATGTTTCACTCAGATTAACACACTAGCCCAAAAGACATTTTCAAAAATATTCAAATGGCATAGAATTTCAAATGACCTGATAAACTTGAATTTTAATCCTCTAATTTCAATCCTTCTGCTTATGGTGTTATGTTCTTTAACAAATTAATTTATATGTTCATACTTACTTCCTTTCCAACAATAATTATTATAGTGAGTGGTACTTACCAGTTCACAAAAAATATGCAAAACTTTAAGCACTAGTATTAGAATACAATGCTTACAACATAGTAACTTTGCACATGATTGGCAATAGTACAATATCTTATTTTGAATATGAGTAACAGCCCAATTTGGTGAAGTTTTTCTTTTTCCATTTTATGTTTTAACTAATTTGTTGTAAATTAACTAATTTTCTGTAAATGAACTACTCATATATATGAGAGTTTATTCCTGTATTCTCAGATCTATTCAATTGGTCCATAATATCTACTTACATAACAGTACCACAATGTTCTATCACATTATACTTGCACTATGGTATTGTTAAAAGTAATTTTTAAAAGGAAAATTAATACTTTCCACATTCATTTTTCTCAGGATTGTTTTCTCAGGATTGACTTAAGGAATTTGAAAATACATATCAATAAAATAGCATTTAGTCTGTTTCCTTAAAATATTGCATTGAAAATGTTATGGGATTTTTCGTAGCCACTGAACTTAATCTATATAAATCATAGGATAAAATGGTTATTTTAATAACTGTTTATTTTGGGCTTGCTGTTCAAGCTTGTGCTTGCTCTTGAACATGCATCTTGCTTGCTTGTCTCTATTTCCACTTTGGAGAATCCTGTTTTCTCTCTTGAAACCACACTTCTCTATACATCTTCCGTCAAATATTTATGAAAAAGTTTCAGTAAAAACTATCTTGCTTCACACAAAATTTTTTTCTTCAATTCATAAATATGAATATCCTTTCTGTTTCTTGTGTCTTCTATTTCTTTTAACAATGTCAAAGTTTTCAGTGTCTCAATCTTGCATTTCCTATATTAAAATTTTATCTAGGCTGTTAAATTTTTGTGTGTGATGTAATTTAAATGAGCATATTTTATATATTCCTTTTCTATATAATTATTTGCTATGTAAAATCAATATATTTATATTCAATCAATATATAATTTTGTATGTTGATTTTTTATCATTATCATTAATGCTTTTATTCTTTCTTCTTAAAAGTATTATTATTTTGGATTTGGGGCCGCAAATAGCTATTCTCGATTTTACTCCTGGATCTATACACAGGGATTACTACAGAACTATACGTGATGCCAAGAATCAAACTTGAACTATATACTATATTATGTATTATATCTCTGATCCTTCAGTTATTTTTGGTGTAGTCTATAGCTTCTTCTCTATCATGATCTGCAAAAATATAGTTTTATTTCTTTATCTAATATTATAATTTTTGTTTCCTCATCTAATTATTGTGATTAGGACTTCAAATAACATGCTGAAAAATAGAAGTTAAAGTAGTGAGAGTGGTGATCACTATTTGTAATTTTCTTACAAAACTCCTTCAATTTCTTACCATTGCCTGTGAAATTAGCTATTGTTATATTTTCTATGGGTTTTACATTGTTGAGATAAGTTTTGATTATCTCATTTTAAAAGTATTTTAAAACAATTGAACGTAAAATTATTGCAGAAGTTTACTTTCCATATTTTGATATTATCATACTGATTTATTTTTCTTAATGTAACATATTTCAAAATTGATTGATATATGTTAAACTATACTCCAGTCCACGAAATAAATACTAGTAACTTGTGATATAAGATATTTTAAATTTTTTGTAGAAGTTGATTTTGACAAAATTTTGTTGAATATATATATGTATAAAAGTGTATATGTATGTATAAATGAATTTAGGGTACTGCGGTCTAGTTATATTTTTTCAACATTTTCTGTTTTGTTATGATAATATTGACATCAAAGATACAATAGGTATTCTCATTCATTCATTTAAAATTATTTTTCAAGAGTTTGAGAAGGATAGGAATATGTCAGCATTGAAGGTGTGGTAGAAATCACTAGTAAAATAATTTAGACATGGACTTTTACTTTTGAGGAGGTAGTTTTGGTTTCGTTTCCAAACATTTGGTTATATTACCTTTTTTGTATTTTTCCTATTTCTTTTGTAATCTTCATTCTGGCATATATATGTCCATAGCAGTCTCCTTATCTTTTGCATTCCTCTGTTATCTTAGGAACTTTCCCCCTTTTAGCTTTAGCCCTATTTATTGGGAACTATTTTCTTTTTTAATTTGTGAAACTAACTAGATATTGGCCAATTTTCTTTATTCTTTCAAAGAAAAAACATGCTCATTTTCATATAGTATCTGCATTTCAGTTATTTCTGCTGGAATTTTTATGTCCTTCCTTCTATTAACTTAGTACTTACTTTGTTGTTTTCCTATTTCCTTAGCATTTTAGTTTTCCTTCATTGAAATGTTTCTTGTTTTATAATGTAAGTTTATCTTGCTGAGAATATTCCTCTTAATATTGCTTTAGGTTTATTCTCTATACTCCTAGAGTTTATGTCCATTCATGTTTTTTTTTTACAGCAACCCTTCACATATTTCATTTCTTCATTGACTGACCAGTTGTTCAATCATAAGCAATTTATTTTCTAAATTCTTGTATTGTTCCCAGATTTATTTTAAGGGTTATTTCCTGCCTTCATAATATTGTGATTAAAAGATACCTCATGTGTCTCTTAGACATTCAGATTTATTCTTTGAGAAAATTTCTGTTCATTTCCATCCCCCCATTTTTTGATGGGGTTGGAAGTTTTCTTCTTGTGCTCTATGTCACTAATCATCAGGGAGACGCAGATTAAAACAACAATGAGATATCATTTCACACCACAGAGACTGGCCCACATCCAAAAGAACAAAAGCAACTGGTGTTTGCATGGATATGGGGAGAAAGGGACTCTCCTTCACTGCTGGTGGGAATGCCGACTGGTTCAGCCCTTTTAGGAAACAATGTGGACGATTCTCAAAAAATTAGAAATTGAGCTCCCATTTGACTTAGCAACACCACTCCTGGGAATATCTCCCAGAGAGGCAAAAAGGTAAAATGACATCTGCATTTGTATGTTTATTGCAGCACTGTTTACAATAGCCATAAATATGGAAAAAAACTGTCCAAAAACAGATGACTGGCTAAAGAGAATTTGGCACATTTACACAATGGAATACTATGCAGCTGTTAGAAAAAATGAAGTCGTGAAATTTGTATATAAGTGGATCTACATGGAATGTATCATGTTAAGTGAAATGAGTCAAAAAGAGAGAGACAGACATAGAAAGGTCACACTCATCTGTGGAATATAAAATAACAGAATGGGAGACTTACACCCAAGAGTAGTAGATATAAGGACCAGGAGATCTGTCCCACAGCTCGGAATCAGGTCTCACATGCTGGGGGAAAGGACAGCTCAGATAGAGAAGGGAATACCAAGTAGAGGATGTTGGGAGGACCCATTCGGGTCGAAAGATATGAACTGAAAGTAGACTATAGACCGAACATGATGGCCACTCGATACCTCTATTACAAACTACAACACCCAAAAGGAGAGAGAACAAAAGGGAATGCCCTGCTGCAGAGGCAGGGTGGGGTGGTAGGGGATGGGGTAGGGGTGGTGAGAGGGATACTGGGATCATTGGTGGAGGTGAATAGGCACTGGTGGAGGGATGGGTAAATGATCACTGTATGACTGAAATAAAAACACAAAAGTTCATAAGTTTGTAACTGTACATCACAGTGATTCTCTAATAAATATTTTTTAAAAAGATTCCTCATATGATTTCAATCTTCATGAATTTGTTAAAATTTGCCTCAGTATGTCCTTTACTCTGATTTTTTTCTTTAACTACACTGAAGTGATTTGGATGCTCAAATTATTATTTGGGGTAGTGGTGGTATATGCAGTACCCTATAAATATCCATCAACCTGAACTTTTCTAAGTCCTCATTTAATGTAATTATTTTTTATTTGTTTTCTGTCTAATTGATCTTCTGAATAGTGGGCAAATTCTTCCCCTCTTTTATAGGCTTTTTTAGGTGACAGTTATCCTAGATAACTGTTTTCTAGAATTTTCCCTTGGGCCTTTGTTTATCATAGAAAAATCAAATAGATTTCCTGTAATAATAACCCATGGTTCACAGTTGCCCAGCTTTGACTGTGATAAGCCAAGTTGACCAAGAAAATGATAATCATTTGTATCCATAAATACCCATAATAGCTATAGTACCATAAGACCTACATAGTTACCAGTGAGTTTCATTCCAGCAACTTGAAGCATCAAGAGATTCAGGAAAAGCTGCAGAGCCTCCTCTAATGTATAGTTGTGTTTAGCATGGCCTGGTCAACAATTTTGAGTATATATGAATACAACAAAATGTTCAAAATCACATGTTCCAAGGAAACAGCTGTACTAAATTTTGCTAACCCTGGGCAGTTGACTCAGATTTGAGCTTACAAGTTCAGGGAGACACTTGGATATTAAGCTCAAAGAAACCTGTTTAATATTTTGAAGACTGGGTAGTAATTTGGATTTTAAGAATGTCTGGCCACAAGTCTCTGAGTTTGAGCTATACCAGAGATCACAGATCAGAGACAGCTCTGTGCCAAGTTCAAAAGGCTTAGAGGAAAAAATGGGTCACAGGTCTGTGGAAAACCCATTGCATGAGTATACCAAGTTACAAAGTTATTATTAAAATTCTGAGTTCTAAGAAGCACCTGTAATTGAAGCAAGCACACACCTGGAGAGCAATTAGGTTACAATCACAAGTTTCAAGTTTAAGCTGCCCACCAAGTTTGAGCAAACTTGGAGGCAGCTGGAAGCTCCAGATCTATGATACTTAAGGTACTCATGGACTAAGTACAAGAGTCTGACTAGTAACTAGGAGTTCAAGGTTACCAGCAACTAGAAACTCCCAAATTTCCCTGGTAAGATCACACAAACCTGAAACTGGCTGGGGAAGCTATGTTGGTGGAAGACTTAAGAAGTGGCTGAGTCACAGAGCATTTTCACGCAGGGGTCACAATGCATGTCTTCCCTTAGAGCTTTGTGGACACAGCCAGTAGTGAGGTGTCCCAGCTCTTAGCTTTAGTGAGGTCTGTAGCAGCTTTTTAACAATTTGGGTGATGGTTGGAGTTAGCAGTTATATGTGCAACGGGATGGGCCAGGTCTGTGCGTGGTTTTAAATAAGTGACAGCCTATTAACGTGGTATGAGTGATACCTTTGAAACTTACCCGCATGAATCTGTTACTGAGTTACTGAGAAGAAAGATTCCATTTAACTTTTGCTCACAAAATTGTAAAAATTAATAAAATTCAATTTGTACTCTGTTACTAGGACGATTGTGAAACCAACCTGCCCCGCCACCAGCAAGGTTTGGATAGATCACCAAGTGATGGCTGCAGGCCAATCTTATTGCTGTTCATATTTAAAGTTTCTGTCTCACACTCTTGTGTTATAAGTATACAATTGTGGAATTTGGAAAAAATTGGTTTGGAGAAATCCCAAACTTTTTTTAATCTGGAAAAAGTTTGATACATTAGAAATTTCCAATTGTAGCATGTTGCTCAGATGTGATCTTTCATTCTCACTGAGGTATCTTTCTCTTTCCTACCTGTTTGGGATCTGTTCTGTCCTTATTTCTCAAAGTTTCAAGTACATATCTGGATTCACCCAGGTTTTGGGTAAAGCTTGCTGTCATAGCAGAAGAATGCAAGCATAGGCCTTCACTATTTGGACATCTCGATGTCTTATTCTTATTCACTAACCTTTCTTTTTATGCTTTCTCACATTTTCACATCATCATTTATCTCTCAACTGATCAAAAGAGCTTCACAATCACAACCCAAATACACCGTGTACTCTACATATTTTGTATTCTAAAATGGCCTGTTATCTGAAAATCACCTAGTGTATTTCTTTTGAATTAAACACTTAGAAAGTAACACTCCTTAATTGTGTATTTAATAAATAGGAAACCTTGGGGCTCCTCTGCAGCCTGTGTTCGGTGGTCTGGGCTGCTTCCCTCACCTGGGATGACCGATGTCAATGGGCAGACGAAAGGAAGAACAGGGCTGCCAGGCTGGTTGATGCTCAGTTGCAGTTTATTCCAATGTTGTCTCCCTTTGCACCCTTCCAGTCTCACCACTCCCATATTCCTCCTGTCCCCTATGCACATCTCTCTGAGCCCATTCTCAGTCTTGGTCTAGAGTCCCACTTCCAGAGGTTGGGGGAGCAATTACACATAGGTACAATCAGCATATTAAAGCCCTTCCTTGGGGGATACGGGGCAAGCACTTCTAATATAAGACAAAGATCTACTCCTTCTAGGAGAATTGCTGAAGGGCAGGATTTTAACAAGAACATATATATTTCTCCTTGCCTTAGTCCATAACCATTTAAATAGTCATCTTAAGTTTACTTTTTAATAATCTTTCTAGTCATTTTGCATGGACACAGTAAGAGAAACGTTAAGCTTATAGGGTAGCTCTCTGGGAACATCTCACTATAAATCTCAGACCAAAGCCCTCAGGCCAGATTAGTCCTTCTTAACCCTAGCGGGGTTCTTGTTTAGTCACTTCTCCTTGGATCATGACAGAATTTGTCCATGACCGTGCTCTTAACTTATTAGAAGTTTTATGGAACTTAGTCTGTTCCATTTTGATACCAGGGTTGCTTGCTGCTTGACGCGGTCCATCAAGTCCCTTCTTTGGGACCCTGCTTCTGGGGTGCTAGGAACTAAGGACAACTAAGGCTAAGTCAAGCAAATAAGACAGATGCCCAGGAGTAAATATTCAGAGTCAATTAATTCCCAAGTTATATAAGCAAAACATTAACTCTCTTCCTGTGTCTAAACAAAAAGGACAATGCTCTAAGGTATACTATGCAAAGGACATAAGGAAAAGAAAAAAGCAATATTTCACTTATAAATACAAAACCAGAGATCCCTGAAGAATTTGACTTTACCAGTCACGGGTACTGTTTAGGAGAAATGAGTGGTTAACAGATAGAGAAAGCAGAGCACGGAAAAGTTAAAGATGAATACCGAGGCAATGGGAGTGCTTCTGGAGCATAGTGATGGGTATAGCCCAATAAACCTAAGCTCCTTGTGGCAAAGGAAAAAGGTCAAACCAATGTTGTCACACACTTATTGGTTTTCAGATCAATAGGATAGTCCCAGAAATGTACAGTAATCAACATTTGAAAGTTTTGGGTCACGGGCCAGAGCGATAATAGGGCTTGCATATGGCTGACCCAGGTTTGACCCCCAGTATCCCATATGGTCTGCCAAGCACCACCAGGAGTAACCCCTGAGTACCACCCAAATAAATACATTTTTAAAAATTGAAAATTTGGGGTCAGATTTTTGGAAGCTAAGAATATTCTTGCTACTACAACTAACCATAAAATATGACAGATGATCTATAATATGGCCCTGATATCTCCAAATATCAATAAATTTTGAAGACTTCAGATTCAATATTTAAGATGATATAGACTTCTGTAGTAAGAAACACTTGGTATTTCATGTCATATTGATGGACATTGTATGCATATTTAGGATATAGGTATATACTGAGCTATGAGTTACATTTTAATATTTTTCTAAATGGTTAATTATATGGCAGTTTCTCAGAAAATTGATTTATGAGGCTAGTCTGTTAGCTCTATTAGCAATAGGTAGAGATGTTCTTAAACAGGTTTCAGAAATGAAATTCAAGTCTCCCTTAATGTTAGCTTGTGATTTTTTAAAGTGAATCCAGTAGATTTTATTGGAAGAAATTTATCTGGGGAAGTGTGAGAGAAAAGAAAGAAATACATGTTCAAGAGAAACCGTGGGCATTCCCAGAGTAGAACAAGCATAACTGTGGTGAAAAAATGTGGCAATAACATGGACATATGTTTTGCACACCTGGTGGTGCTCAGGGCATGCATGCAGGGATTGCTCCTAACAGGTCTTAAGGCACTTTATGGGATGCCAGGAATCAAACCCATGTCAGTCGTTTGTTTACATTGCAAGTGTTCTATCTACTATACTATTGCTTTGGCCCCAATGACCAAATTTTTTTTGACATTCCTTCTCTGACTGGTAAAGTGTGTATTCCAATATCCATTGAAATTGAGCAGTCTTGTAAGAATTTTCACTAATATAGGTGGAGCTAATGCTAATTTATTTCCAGAGCTAGATTCTTAATTATCCAGATGATTCTCTTAGAATCACGCCTATCCTCTAAATAGTCTTACCCTGAAGCCTGTTTGCTAGAACAGAAAACATGGGCATCATGTCAACTCCTAAATCCATTATAGTCCAAGCATCCAATCTGTCCAACTTCCAGCTTACCATTATTTCACTGATGTTATGAAACCAAGTTCAAATGTTTGATCCACAAAATCATGAACAAGGTAATATAGTTCTTGTTGTAAGTCATGAAATCTTAGAGTATTTTGTTGCATAGAGATAGATAAAAGGTAGGGCTGGAGAGATAGTATAGGAGTTAAGGCACTTGCCTTGCATGTGGTTGGCCTGACACCACATATGGTCCCTCCAGCCCTGCCAGGAGAGACCCAAGAGCACAGCTACAGGATTAAGCCTTGAGCATAGTCATCTGTGACCCCAAAAGCAAATCAAATAAAAATAAAAATACATATCTGGAAAATTAATCATCACTAGAGGAAATCAATAAATTCTAAGTTTTTTGCTTTTTAATTTTTTTTTTTTTTGCTTCTTGGGTCACACCTGGCGATGCACAGGGGTTACTCCTGGCTCTGCATTCAGGAATTACCCCTGGCCATGCTCAGGGGACCATATGGGATGCTGGGATTTGAACCTGGGTCGGCCGGGTGCAAGGTAAATGCCCTACCCGCTGTGCTATCTCTCCAGCCCCAGCTTTTTAATTTTTTTTTGCTGGGGCAAATACCTAGATCAGGCTTTAACATGATGTTGCTGCTTTTTATAATTGAATCACATTGAGATACAAAGTTGCAAAACTGTTAATGATTTGGTTTCAGTCATACAATGTTTGAACATCCATTCCTCCACCAGTGTATCTTTCCCAACACCAATGTCTCCAGTTTCCCTCCTGCCAATCCTTACCCTAGCCTGCCTCTATGGAACCCAATAATGATGAATATTTTTAAGAAAAACTATAAAGTAAAGCATACACATATGCTTGCTTGTAGTGTCTATGTGTGTTTAATTTGAATTTGTATTTATATAATTAAAATAAATTAATATCTCTAATGTTTCACCAGTTTTTACCAAGGATCAATGTAAGTTATTCTTTTAAGACTGCTCTGTCCTCTTTTCTATATATATTTGTGAAATGCTAGGTAATTTCATTATTTAATATTTTCAAAGAGTACATCTGCTATGAAGACAGAGAAGGATATTAATATTTTAATGAAGTATAAAGTTTCCTTTTATACAAAATTATTGCTTATTGCTTTGTACTAATTGTTGTTCTGGCCATAAGTTACTTACCTATGAAAGTCAAACTCAATTTCCACTCTCTGGGAAGCCTTCTGACTGCTGCACACCAATTTTTCCTTTTCTTTTTTCTCTGCTGTAATAACAATATGTCCACAAAGCTGATCTGAACACTTAATATGTGTCATCAAACTCTATTAATGTCAGTAGAACCTTTATCAGAACATCTATTAATGTTCATATATGACATTAGATAATCATTACAGAAAATTTCCTTGATATATATTTAGTTATCTACTGGGCTGGAGTGATAGCACAGCGGATAGGGCATTTGTCTTGCACACGGCCGACCTGAGTTTGATTCCTCCACCCCTCTTGGAGAGCCCCACAAGCTACTGAGAGTATCTCGCCTGCACAGCAGAGCCTAACAAACTACCCGTGGTATATTGGATATGCCTAAAACAGTAACAATGGAGATGTTACTGGTGCCCACTCGAGCAAATTGATGAGTAACGAGTTGACTGTGATACTGTGATTATATTTGACTAAATAATACACACAGTGTAATAATGTTAAAATATTAAGCTGGCCAAAAGAAATAAGGCCTGAGAGCCTTTCTACAGAACTGAGTTTACCAATCAGGACCAGAAGGGACAGGGCAGATGGGAAAAGACCCTGGGACAATGGTAGAAGATGTTGGAAAATCTAGTTAAGGGCACTGTGTTGGAGTACTGCATATAAGAAACCCTACCATTGAAAACAATATAAATCACAGTACCTGAAAACAATTTTATAAGAGGCCATTATAATAAACATTGATTAACTCAGACTTCAAATAAAAAGCTTTGATGTTTATTCATACTTTCCCACACTCTGCTCTTGAGTCAGAAAGGCAAAACAAAAGGAGTAAATGCTACTTAATGTATTGAAAGTACAATATATAACATATTGGATAACAAATCAATAATAATTATATTTTATCTAATACAATTTGGTTTGTAAATAGAAATGTGTCCATTACTAAAAAATAAATTTATATATAAAATTTGGCAAAAATTAATAGACAAATGCAATAAAGACATATTAATGATCATAAAATGGCCAATATTTTAAGCTACGCTTTACCATTTAAAATGTATAAAATATTTAAATATAAGATAATATGTTCATGTATGCCTAAAGTACAGCTATACATGACCTTAGAATAATAAGAATCAACTAATTTATATGAAGGCATTTAATAAGAATTCCAAAATACTGTTTTTTAATTCTATAGAATATAATGTTTGGCTGAAAGAGAAAATGAATTATGTATCATTTCAACTAAATTTTCTTGTACTAAAATGACTATATATTATCCTATAGTCTACTTCTGCTCGACATTTATCTGTGAAGAGAATAACTTTGATTTTTAAAAATATTTTAAAATGCAATTCCTTAAAAAAACACAAATCAACTTATGGTATGTGAAAATGAATAGTATAATTTACTTATGAAAGGAAAAGAAATGTGCACTGAGAAATAGAAAGATATTCTGCATTCATGGTTTAGAAGAATTTAGTCAGATGTCTATCAAAAATATCCAAGTCACTGTTCAGGTTTAATGTGATTCCCATAAAAATCCAAATGGCAAAATTCAAGTACAAATAGTGGAAGCATAAAAATCCCACAAATAGCTAGTTACCCTAAAATTTTTTGAAAGAAGTATTTCATTATATATTTAACCTATGCTATATAGCAACAGTAATTAAAGCAGCATGGTAATCAAATCAAGAATAGCTGACTGACCAGTAAACAAGGATAATCCAAGTGATAAATCCGTATGGATATATATATAGAGAGAGAGAGATCAATATATATATATAGAGAGAGAGATAAATATATATAGAGAGAGTCTATGACAAAGAAATTGTATGCATAAAGTCAAAAATCCTCTTCAAAAACTGATATTCGGGAAGCTGGATACCACTTGTAAAAAACACAAAAATAGATTTATATATAATACCATACACAAAAATAATTCAAAGTGGATTGAAGACATATAGATTAGCATAAAACAATCAAATACATTTAAAATAATATAAATAGAACTTTCCAGTTTCTGGATCTCAAAGGTGTCATCAATGATGTGATTCTACTAAGAAAGATAGCAAAAACAAAACTAAGTATGTAGGGATATATAAAGTTTACAAGTTTTTGCTTGGCAAAAGAAACACCAAATAAAATTAAAAAGTACCCTATAAGTTATAATATTAGTGGGGCTGGAGAGATAGCACAGTGGGTAGGGCGTTTGCCTTGCACGCGGCCGACCCGGGTTCAAATCCCAGCATCCCATATGGTCCCCTGAGCACGGCCAGGGTTAATTACTGAGTGCAGAGCCAGGAGTAACCCCTGTGCATCGCCAGGTGTGACCCAAAAATCAAAAAACAACAACAACAACAAAAAAAAAGTTATAATATTAGTATTATTAATTGATATTCACTCAATTTTTTCAGATAAATGACTAACACTCAAAAAGATATCATGCATTCATAAAAATCATTTATAGCAAAAAACAATAAACCCAACAAAAATGGGGAAAGAAATAGACACTTATATGAGAAGACATGTGGATGGCAATAACCATATGAAAATAATGTTCATTATCATGTAGTACTTAACACCAGGAAACACAAATTAAAAGGATAATGGGGTACTACCTCACAGTGAGAATAGTCATGTCAAAAATAGCATAAACATGTGTTAAAGTGGGTGTGATGAGTAGAGGCTTTAAAAGGGAGCAATATAAAGTGGCTTCTTCATTGTAAAAAACAAAAACCTTGTATACTTCTAACCCCCAGACACTGGAGTTTGGGGTTTGAAGAAACAGTTTTTCACTTAGCACCTGCATGGTTCAATTCAGAAACTGTGTTCTGCACTCTCGTCAAGAGGAAGCAGAATCGAAACCCTTCAAAGATGAGTCAGCAATTGTGTATGTGAATAGGGGATGCTATATAGAAGATATGGCCTGCTAAGAAAATAAATGAAATAAGTCAGGCATTTTTCTAAACATTCTTCAAAATGTTTGTGTAACTAAACACATTAATTTTATATGCTTAGATTACATGTTTCTTCTGTCTTCATAAAAACAACTTTACATAGAAACAGATTTCATGATGTGGCAATTCATAGACCCCAATAGTTATGATGCAGTGGAGGTGGAAGGAGATGTTGACCAACTCATCAACTAAATCAATCATTTTAAATATGGCCCATCCAAAAAGGTGCTCAGTTAAGAAGAGGTAATGGGATGGATGGCTGATATTGAACATAACAGATAAAAGGGAGCCCCAACTCATAAACCTCTCTACCCTCTTCACCTAAACCCAGACAAACAACAGTACAGAAGGGACAACACTCAGACATTAGTGTTCACAGAATAAAACTAAGGAAAGTTGAGGGTACAGGGAGTCGCTGGGATTTAGTCTTAAAAAGGTCCAGAGATTGATCACAGAGCAGCAGGCCTCAGCAATGAAACTGTACTGTCAGGGTTTCAGTGGCAGATTTTAGATTTTTAAAAAAAAGCTTGTGCTAGACATAAAATGGCTTAGGAATGAGTTTGGTTTATTGTACAATGGAGGGGAACAAATTGCAAAGGATAGGGCTGGATGTGACATGTAGGGTGAGGATGATTGACATCATACAGGGGTCAAAGAAGAGGTCTATACATTTGGGAGGAACCAGATTTATCTACTCAAAACATTAACTTCTTAAGCATCTGGATTTCCTTTATGCAAAACTTTCATACATTTCTCAAGAGCCCATGAGTTCAGAAATAAAGCTTTAGGAGGAAAAATACAAAGTGATTGCAAAAACCGTAACACCCAACAGAGAGAGAGACAGAGAGAGAGAAAGAGGAGGAAAAGGAGGAAGTGGAATGGGAAGAGAGGATGAGAGGAGCGAGGAGGAGGTAAAAGAAGGAGGAGGAGGAGCAGAAGAAGAAGAAGAAGAAGGAGGAGGAGGAGGAGGAGGAGGAGGAGGAGGAGGAGGAGGAGTAGAAGGAGGAGGAGAAGGAGAAGGAGGAGGAGGAAGAGGAGGAGGAGACATTGTAATATCAAATAATTCAAAAATATAACTTTATAAAAAATGTTTGATATAATGTAATATTCCCCTAAATGAGTAGGTGTTGAAAGGCTGGGAATTTAACTCGAAGGATTCATTTCCAAACCTGGAGCCACCTGATTCCCCAAAACTGTCTGGAACAATGCTCCTCAAACAAAATAATGTATATATGACACCCCATACCCCACAGAAAAAGTGTTGTAAAGTTCTTCGCTGTGTATGGCCTTTTTACTTGGGACAGACATTCTAGAGATTCACTTAACAAACCTCAAGCATTCTACAAGCATCTGTATGCTTTTATACCAAAATAATGTAAATTTTTTCAGACAAATGAAATAATAACATCACATTGATGCATTATTAAGACTTAAGATTATTTCAGACTCACTGTTATTAAGACTTTTTTTCTTTTATTTTGTCAGAACTGTTATAAGCCATGTAAGTAATGTTTTTAAAATAAAAACTTAGCAAAATGTCAATAAAATTCTCGAGGAAATTTTAAAGATTCATCTTCTTGGAACTCTAAAAAAATTTACCACTTTAATATCCCATATAAGTAGGGTTTTTTATCTGTTCTACTTGTCTTGGGGACACACACATCTATGCCCAGGGCTTACTTCTGGCTCTGTGCTTTTGGATCACTCTTGGAAAGCCTCAGGGGTCAAATAAGATGCAAAAAAATGAAACTGGATTAGCTGCATCCCTACAGTCAATCTCTCCAGTTCCTCTCTAAATTTTTACATCTTTTCAAGTGTAATTCACATATCCTGATATAACAAATATATCCTGATATAATGGGTTTAATGGGTTTTATCTTTTTGTAGTGAGTTTTAATATATAATTAGAATTTTAAAAGAATCTCATTAAGCTTTATCTGCTATAATTTGTTATTTATACTGGTCTTCGGAATTGAGTTATAAACAGGATGAAGACTGTTTTCATCTTAAAATTAGAGAGTAGGCCATTCAATGTACTTGCATTGATATCCACTGATATTATTTGGAAATTCTTTGCATCTTAATTATCCAGAAGATAACAAGAAGGGATTTCAGATAAAGTTGCTCTGCAAGTCATAAATGACATGAAGACTATTTCTAATTTTAGTTGCAATTCTAAAGATGTCATGCCTAGGAGTTAGGTGGAACAATTCTTTCTTGCATTCAAAAGTACATCACATACATGTCAGCTTCCTTATTTGAAACATATATGTACATATATATGTATATATACATATGGTTTTATATTTTCAAGATTTCAATGCAAATTAAAACAACCTTTGGATACCATCTGGCACCTATAAGAATGTCATGTGTAAAAATACCAGAAATAACTAGTGTTTAATGTAGTGGAATATACTATTAGTGGAGATGCCAATTGATGCAACTTTTATGGAAAAAATATGGAGACTTTTCCTAAAATTAGAGCTTTCATATGACTCACCAATTCCATTACTTGCCTTCTATTCCAATAATATAAAATATGAGTTTTAAAAGATAAACTCAAATCTCTGCACATTGCAGCATTAATTGTAATACCAAAGATATGGAAATCCACCCAAATTTATATTGACATATGTAGATACAGAAGTTGTGCCTTGTATACACAATAAAATACCAATCAGAAACATAAAGAGATAAAATCTTGGGGCTGGAGCGATAGCACAGTGTGTAGGCTGTTTGCTTTGCACGCGGTTGACCCAGGTTCAATTCCCAGAATCCCATATGGTCTTTCGAGCACTGCCAGGAGTAATTCCTGAGTGCAGAGCCAGGAATAATCCCTGAGCATTTCAGGGTGTGACCCGCCTCCCCCACAAAAAAAGCAAAAAAAAAAAAAAAAGAAAAGATGAAATCTTGACTTTTACTACAATTTGAATGGAGCTAGAAGGATCATGATAAGGAAAATTAGTTTGAGGGAGAAGAACAAATACAGGATTGTGTCATTAAATATCACATGCAAAGAAACAAAGAAGGGATTAAATAAAATATTGTGCAACAATTCAGAACTCTAAATGCCAAATGAAGTTCAGAAGGAGTGGGGATGTGGAAAAAAGTGGGAGACTTGAAGAGAAAACTAACTGGTACAGGAGTGTCATGGGTACTCTGATGGAGGTAGCGGAGCAGTAATTACGTATGCTCCAAGCAGAAAGGCGATAATTAGTACAATATCCCTCAAATTGAGTACAAAAAATCAAAATATTTGGTCTTCATTCCATTACCACTTGCGCTGTTGTCTTGCCAATTACCAAGTACCTCTAGTTCTATACATACTCAGAATCATCTTCCATTGCCGTTGTAAGTAACCTTGTTTTTCTGAGTTTCAGTATCACAATGGAATTATATTTTAAAAATGTTTTGTTTGACCTGCATTGTGAGATCTGAACAGAGGAACAATACCCAGTGCTTCATCATGCTGTGCTTTCCCTAGGTGCATTTCAAGCCCAGTCTCCTTTGTCATCCTTTGCGAACAAACAAACCCATTTGTTCTTCTGGACATCACAAAACCTTTATGGATGAACGCCTGAACTAAGCCAGACTTACCCTCTATCAATAGTAACACCTTTTGAACCTCACAGTTGCAATACTTTGCACCTCTGTAACTCACATTGAGCATATATTGGACACTTGAAGTAAGTTCAGAAGACCTAGAGGATCTTCACCACCCACTACAAAAAAATCATATTATCATACTCATAATTTCAATCATGTATCTCCAGAAAATAAATCACAAAAGTAGTCATACTAGAAATCACTTAACTCTTAATTAAAGTCAGAAGGGAGGAAGATCTTAGGACATTGAAAGTTTTCCTGGAACCTGTATGTGAAACTCCAAAGAACAAGTTAGTAATAACAAATTGGTTTGGACAGCTCTAGCTGTGAAAGACGTGAGCCTATACTTACCTGATTTTCTCAAAGATATTCCTCATATAAGGTTGAGAGTTGTAAATTTGGAAGACTCATGAGCACACTGAAAATGAAGCAATGGGGAAAGAGCATAGGATCACACCAAGTTCATTAAATGAAGATACTCCCAGGAGATACTCCTAGTACTAACCACTTGTACAAGATTACATGATGAGGATGTTTAATGAGTTCAAAGAAACAGTAGTGCAGATAATCAATTAAGCACAAGAAACTATAAGAGCATAAATGAAAGAAAAACTGATAGAATATGATCAGAAGTTACAAAACTGAAGTGCTATAGGTGAAATAAGAATACAGTGGAAGGCTTGGACAGCAGAGTAATGGCAGCCAAGGATAATATCAGTGATATCCAAATTTAGTAGTTCAAAAGCTCTATACAGCAATAGAAGATAAAGGCTAGAGATTCATGGTTAGAAGCTGGAACTATAGTTCAGTGGGTAGAATGCTTGCCTTGCATAAGGTTGACCTGTGTTTGATTCCTGGTACCATATTTGATCCCTAAACCTGCCAGTAGTGATCCCTATGGACAAAACTGGGAGTAGATCCTGAACACTATCAGGTCTGGAGTAAAAAGCAAATGAACAAATAATTTAATTAAAAAATAAAAACAGAAAATGGGAGATAGTTTCAAAATAAATGAACAGCACACAAGAAAACTAAGGGGTGAGTTTAACAAGAACATAGATTCCGAGTGATAGTACAGAGGCCAGGGGCATTTGTATAACATGATGCTGGAGCAGGTTCAATCTCTGGCAGCCTCATGCACCTCCAAGAATTATTTCTGACTTCAGAGTCAGAAGTAAGCCCTGAGCACTGCTGAATGTGGCCCAAACCCATCTCCCCACTCCCAAAAAGAGGAACAACATAAGAATAATCAGAAGACTTATAAGCAATGTTTATAAAGAATCATTAGTCAAAGAAATCATAGCTCAAAAACTTCAGAGCAGAAGAGTGCAGACATCTATATTCAAGAGGCCCAGATAATGTCCACCAAGAATGAGCCAAATAAAAACTCTCAGCTGCACCAGAATCAGAATGACAAATCAAAACGAAAAGAATATTGAAAGCAGCGAGATTAAAAAAAAACATGGAAATTATATATAAAGAAGCATCCTTAAGATTTATAGCAGACTTATCAAGTAAGACACTATTAGCCAGAAGAAAATGGTGGGATAATGTTTAGAAAATCAATGATCTGAACACTTCATCAAGAATAATCAAGAATACTCTACCCAGATAAAATAATTCATATCTGAAGAATTCATAGATCTTAATAGATAACTATCAGCTCAAAAACTTCAGATCCTTGAAGCCAAATTTGCAAGAGTTGAAGGATTGAAGGGGTACTTTAAAGAAAATATAAACACCAAAGCATATATACTTCTATAGAACGACAGCAAGAAACTCTTACATGTCAGTTATCTCATTCAATGTCAATGGCCTAAATATATCAATCAAGAGACAGAGTGGCAGGATGAAGAAGAAAACTAAACCAAACTTTGTGTTGTATACAAGAGACATATTTGAACAATCAGGGCAGACACAGGCTTAAAGTCAAAGCATAAAAAGCAATATTTCAATAAAACAATACTCTTAAAAAGGCTAGGTTGACCATACTTATATAAGAAAGCAGACTTCAACTTTAAAAAAGTCACAAAGTACAGGAATGATCATTCTTAAGGACCAGAGTGTATGTGTGCGTATATATATTCATCATAAACTCATAATCCTAAACATTTATTAACTTAATAATGGACCATCAAAATACTTAACTGCCACCACACATGAAGGAAAATGTTAGCAGTAACATAATAGAACTGGGAGTCTTCAGCACAGATTAATTATTCCTGTATAGGTAAACTAAACTAAAACTCAACAAGGAAACACTAGCTTTGAAGGAAGAAATAGAAGGGACAGTCTATGAAGACATATAAAGGGTACTACATTCCCCCAAATTTGAATACATATTCTTCTCCAGTCCACATGGCATATCCTCCAAGATAGATTATAGGTTGGGTCACAAAACATACCTCCATAAAATAAAGAAGATAGAAATTATATTAACAATCATTCAGATCATGATGCTCTGAGACTGGAAGTTAATCACAAGCAGAAACAATAAAAAAAAACTCAAATACTTGGAAATTAATCAAACCCTACTTAACAGTGGGTAATAGAGGAAATAAAAAAAGATCAGAAGATACATGGAAACAAACAAGATTAAAGACCCAAGCCCCCACAACATATGGGACACAGGAAAAATGGGTTAAATGGAAAGTTTATAATAATTCAAGCTCTTCTTAGAAAGAAAGGAAATGTCCATGTAAATAGTGTAAATGCATAGCTTAAGCAGTTGGTCAAAAATTCAAATAGGATGAATCCAAAACCAAGTAGAATTAAAGAAATAATAGCCCCAAAATTCAGAAATAAAAAGGGAATGTCATAAGAGATTCCAGAGACTCAAAGAATCATCAAAAATATTTATGCCATGAAACTCTAGAAACTTGAAGAAATGGGTACATCTGACTTTCCAAGTTTGAATCAAGATTGAATCAAGTGAAAACAGAACACCATGAAACGTCAATAGCTATGAAATCTAAATGGTTATCAAAGTCTCGTGAAAAAAAAAAGGTAGGCCCAGATGGATATCCTGGCGAATTTCTCCAAAGCTTGAAAGAAGACCTATTGCCATTATCTCCAGGCTTCTTCAGAAATTTGAAGGAACAGTACTTTAAAAAGTTGTTGTGAAGAAAACATTACCCTGAAATTAATGTAGCAACATTGATGATGGGTCTCTGTATTTTTCAGCAGTTTCCAATTCTTCAAATATTTCAAGAATGAAGATATTGAGTAATAAGTTTCTAAGACTCAGTTTTCCAATAGAACAGCTTGTAGAAAGTAGAAGAGAAGAAAATCCACAGCAGGGGAGAAACTTAGTGTAGGATTAAGTTAATATGTATCCTTTTGTAGAAGAAAATAGGTCCTTATGTGATTTATCAAATAATATATCATATGATTCCCATTTGTGCCCCAGAGATAGATTGTTAATTTAGTTCTGATTTATTTTAAGTATTAAGATTAACATATTTCATTCCCACTTGGACTGGTGGGGACTATCTCTATATTTAATAACTTTTAAGATATATATTTGACCATATACCCCAATATTGCCCCCATTATCTCTTAGACTACAGTGAGCTCAAGATTTGGGGAAAAATATAGTTTTGGAAAACTGTAAATTTCCCTGGTCATAAAGCATCCAGAAATTTGTGGGAATGTTTAAAATGTAGAATGGGGACAGCTAAAATGAAGCCACTTGCAGAAGCTGGCAAGTAGAAACTGAGGCTACTCTTCCAAACCCAAAATGAGACAGTGACATCACACACACACACACACACACACAAACACACATACAGACACACACACCTATGAACATACTGATCCATATATCTGATAACAATAGATGCAGGGTCTTCATCAAAGTATTAGCAAATTGTATGCAATGATACATCAAAAAATTCAGACAAATGAAATTTTCCCTGGAAATGCAATGATGGTGTAAAAAAAACAAGTGAATCATTATAAAGCAGCATCTCAATACAAGGAAAAGTTACTATTTCAATAGATGCAGATAAAATATTTCATAAAATCCAACATTCACTCATGATAAATAATTCTCAAAATCAAAAAGGAAATAATTTTCTTAAAAATAATCAAATAGATTTATCATAAGCCCACAGAAAACATCATACTCAATGGCAAAAAGCTGAAAGCCTTTCTTTCATGATTAAGTACAAGACATGGTTGCCCACTTTCAGCCACTACTACGCAATATGTTGAAATTCCTCACCATAGCAATTAGGCAAAAAAGATATATTAAGGGCATCTAGATTAGAAAGGAGGAAGTATACAGATGGTATGATACTAAGAAAATCTTGACCCTCAAACAAATATCCTTGAAACAAAAGATCTAAACAGAAAATGTCAGGTTTCAAAAGCACAGAAGGTAATTTGCATACAAGAAAGCATATTTATGCAAATAATGGAACACAAGAGAGAGATTTAAAAGTCAATACTGTTCACAATTGAGCTTCAGAAAATCAAGTTCCTGGGAAGGCTTAACCAAAGAGGTAAAAAAATTATATAAAGAAAACAATTAAACACTACTAAGACATTCTTACATGACATGGAGAATACCAAGACCATGAAGATTGTTTTCCCAGGGCAAGACTTACTCATTACACTCTGAGTGTGCTAATCCCTGTGATTTCCCCAAATGTGGAGAACAATATTACATAATTTGTGGTAGTGAGGGACTGCCTTCACACTTTTTTTAAATAAGCAAAAAAAAAAAACCTCTGAAAAAAGTAAGAGGATTCAAGGAAATGGAAACACATACCCTGTTCATTAACTGGTAGGTTTAATGCTGTCGGAAGAGCTTGGCAATACACACATTCCCGTGCTGTATTCAATATGCCAAATACAGTAACAATAACAGTCCCATTCCCCTGACCCTGAAAAGAACCTCCAGTCATTGGAAAAAATGAGTAAGGAGAGGCTGCTAAAATCTCAGGACTGTCACTGGTGCCCACTAGAGTAAATTAATGAACAATGGGATGGCAGTGATACAGTTACAGTGATAGAGTGTTACACTGCTGTCAAAATTTTGTTTGTTTTGGCTTTTTTGGGGGGGTCACATTCGGCCATTCTCAGGGGTTACTCCTGGCTCTGCACTCAGGAATCGCTCCTGGCAGTGCTAAGGGGATATATATGATGCCAGGGGTCAAACCCAGGTAGGCTACTTGCAAGGCAAATGCCCTACCTGCTGTACTATTGCTCTGGCCCCCAGTACTGTCAAAATTTTAATCTAACCAGAGCACTGGATAGATTCAATGCAGTTCTTATATAGATACCCCTGAGTTTTAAAGACATAAATAAAATGCTCTTCAATTTTCTATCACGATCACGCTCACGAAATCCCGTTAATCATCGATTTCTCGAGCGGGCTCAGTAACCTCTCATTTTGTCCTTTCCCTGAGATCTTAGAAGTCTATCTCGACTCAGCCCTCCCAATGATGTAGCACTGGAGGCTCTTTCAGGGTCAGGGGAATGAGATCCAGCTTGTTACTGGATTTTACGTATGAATACACCATGGGAAGCTTGAAAGGCTGTCCCATGTGGGCAGGAAACTCTCAGAAGCTTGCCAGTTTCTCCCAGAGGGAGAAGTAGGCTACAAGATATCAATTTTATATAAAACAATAAATTCTCCAATATAGCCAAAGCAATCCTACCAAAAAAAAAAATAAGAGCAAGTTTTACTTGCCCCAACTTCAAATCGAACTATAAAGCTTTATCAAAATAGTGTGGTACTGGAATAAGAATATATGCTTATGTGAATGGACTGAAGTAATAGCACAGTGGGTAGGGTGTTTGCCTTGTGTGTGGCCGACACGGGTTCAATTCCTCCGTCCCTCTCGGAGAGCCCAGCAAGCTGCCAAGAGTATTCCACCCACACGGCAGAGCCTAGCAAGCTACCCATGGCATATTCGGTATGCCAAAAACAGTAACAACAAGTCTCACAATGGAGACTTTACTGGTGGCCCCTCAAGCAAATCTATGAACAACAGGATGACAGTGCTACAGTGCTACAGTGCTTATATGAGTAAATAGGATTGAAAGAGTCATCCACAGATAGATACTCAGGTATATAGACAGTTAATCTTTGAAAAAATAGCAAAAAATATGACTTAGAACAGGGAGATCCTCTTCAATAAATGATGGTAGGAAAAATATTTTTTGAAATGAATAATAAGGAATTTAGATTATTTTCTTAAAAAAATAAGGAACTTAGATTATGCTATCACACTTTGCACAAAAGTAAAATAAGCTGATCAAAATGAATTAAAGGCCTTAATATCAGACCTGAGTATATGAGTTGCATTGAGGAAAATATAGTGGACCACTTCATGATATTGAAATTAAAAGTATCTTCAGTGCTTTTGCCAAGTAAACTGAAACAAAGGTAATAAATGAGACTATATTAAACTATTAAACTATGAAGCTTCTGCACCAGAAAGGAAATGATGGGCAGAATAAAAATACTTCACCAAACCTAGAATGGGGTATTTTTCCAAGTCTTTGGATCTTAGAGTTGATGTCCATTATAGAACAAAGCACTACAACTTTAGGGACAAAAATCAAAAATTGAGGGGAAGAGATGAATGGAATCCCACCCAAGAAAGACATACAGATGGCCAAATGAATTAAAAAAAAAACACCACTCTGTGTCACTTTTCAGCAGGGAAAAACATCAGTGACAAATCTAAACATCAGTGAAATATCATGTCACACTAGTGATATTGGCATGTATTACAAAAAGCAAAATCAACCATTGTTTGGCATGAATATGGGGGAAAAGGAACCCTCATTTATTGCTGAAGGGAATGTCTATTAGTCAACATTTTTGGAAAACAATATGGACACTTTGAAAACACACACACACACACACATACATATTACTGTCTCACTGTCATCCCATTGTTCATCGATTTATCAAGCAGGTGCCAGTAACGTCTCAATTAGTCTCAGCCCTAAGATATTAGCAGCCTCTCCTTACTCATTTTTGACAGTGATTAGGGGCTCTTTCAGGGTCAGGGGAATGAGACCTGTTATTGTTACTGTATTTTAGCATATCAAATACACCACGGGGAACTTGTCAGGCTCTTCCATGAGCACAGGATGCTCTTGGTAGCTCAATGGGCTCTCCAAGAGGCATAAATATAAATTTCCCTTTATGATGATGTGTCACGTGGTCCAGGACTGTGTTCACTCATGCGTGAGGCTCCTTCAAAGCATGTGGAAAGCGGCCTGGAGCATGGTGGCAGTTGGGTAGTGAAGGTCACTGCTGGGGCTGGATCCCATGGGGTAAAGAGGGCTCTCACCCACCCCTTTCTGGGGTACTCATGGTGTGGAGTCTGGTGGCATGATTATGGGGGCCTTATTTTCTGCTCCCTTCTGGGAGAAGCAGCCATGAGTTCTGGAGGGTGGCCGATAAGGAGATTATACTGGCAGGAGGTGGCTTATGGGTGGGACCCTGGGTCGCTGGAGATTGGAGGCAGCAGGCAGAGAATCTCTGCTCCTGGGTCTCATTGAGCCCAGAGTCCAAGATCACAAAGTTCCACATTACCAGGGTTTCGTGGGACTTCTCTCATACTGACCTCCACTACCCAACAGCCACCACACACCAGGCCACTTTACACATGCGCGGGTAAAGCCTCACGCATGAGCGAAGTCCCATGGAACACACATCTATGTACATATGGAATACATATATGTATATACATATGGAATTAAGCTTCTATATGAACCAGCAATTTAACTACTTCTGGGTATCTACCCCAAAGTTACCAAAATTCAATTTCTTATTTTTCATTTTTTAAAAAAAATGAATCACAGTGAGATGCAGGTTACAAGGTTGTTCATGATTGGGTTTTAACCATGAAATATTTCAACACCCTTCCCTTCACCAGTGTACATTTCCCACTACCAATCACCAATGTACTGTTTTCCTCCCCATCCCACCTGCCTATGTGACAGACACTTCTTCTTTGTCTCTGTATCTGTCTCTGTCTCTGTCTCTCTCCTTTTGGGCATCATGGTTTACAATGCAGATACTAAAAGATTATCACGTGTATTGCTTTACCTGCCAATAACGTCTACATTGTGAGACTTGTTGTTACTGTTTTTGGGATATCGAATACCCCACGGTAGCTTGCCAGACTCTACTATGCAGGTGGGATACTCTCGGTAGCTTGCCAGGCTCTCAGAGAGGGACGGAGGAATCAAACCTGTTTCGGCCACGTGCAAGGAAAATGTCCTACCCACTGTGCTATGGTGTAGATATATTTTTTCTCTTATGGCGTAATTGCCACCTAGATTTTTAGTAATATGTTGTACATTGTGATGCTCAGTATTTAAAAATTTATTGAATTTGTGCTCCTAAGACAGATGTTATTTACTTCTTGGAATGGTTTAGTCACTTAAAAGCATTCTGTTTACAGGACATTTGTCTGGAGTTAGCGCTTACTGATTTTGTTTTTTGTCAATGAGTTGAATTTTCTTATAGGGCAGAAATAAGAGAAGTTTATGGAAAGGGATTTATTCTATCTTGGAAATTGAGATGTGTTGTTGTTGTTTTTCCTCCTATCACCTGATTGCCTCTCACTATTGATTTGCCCTAGGCTTGTCACTTTTCTTTGAACCTCTCAAATAAGGCTTTTTTTTAATATCTCAAATAAGGAAGGATGGTGGTCAAAAAAAGGACTTGTTGGAATTGGAGGTATAGTGGAGCTGATAGGGCAATTTTCTTGCACAGGCTGACTCGGGCATGATCCCACAGCATCCATAAATCCACTAGCACCACGAGCTCCCATCCTGACAGCAGAGACAGAAGTAAGCCCTGATCACAGCCAGCTTTGGATCCCAAACAAAGCCAAATAAGAACAGTTTTGAAAAATATATGCTATGACACTGTTATATATATTTTAACTTTTATTTTATTGAATCACCGTGACAAAAGTTACAAAGCTTTCAGGTTTAAGTCTCAGTCATATAATGACCACACCCTTGTCCCTTCACCAGTGCACCTGTTCCCCCACCGAGAACCCCAATATACCCCCCTCCCCAACCCCCCACCCTCCACCACCCCCTCTGCATCTAAATGGCTAATGATCTTCATTTTATTCTCTCTATATATTTTGGATACATTCAATATTTCAACAGAGAACTGACTATTAGTATCTGAAATTTTCCCCCAACAATCAAACCTGCTGAAAAGGCATCATTTGATAGTTTGTTTTCCATTGCTGAGAATGAAGATTATAGGAGCAGCCGCATGGTTTTGGATTTCTGTTGTTTTAGATTTCTGTTGTTTTTGCTCAGTTTACAGTCTAGATGCATTTCTATAAGTCTCTGGGTGTCAAAATGGGTCAGTAGACCTCCTGGATTATAGTCTTTAAGGAGCAGAGAGGCCGTGTTGTGTGCAGCTGCTCTGGATCTCATCTGGCAGAGAGCATGCCGGTAACACCCCCACCCCATGATCTCTTGCACACCACGTCACTACAAGCTTGTACCTCTGGGTTGTGAGTTCTAGAGAATGGTGGATGCCACGTGGGCACTGATGCTGCCACCGCTGCCATCCTCCCCATAGAAAGAAAGCGTTGGGAGAGAATATCCTTCCCCCTCCCCAGGCGGGGTCGTAGCTGAGTTCAGTCTAGATACATTTCTATAAGTCTCTGGGTGACAAAATGGGTTCAACAGTGTTATATTTTATGTTGACACAGGTGCTACCAGAAATTATTTTCAAAAATCAAAATCCCCTTGCTCTTCAGCCAGTGTTCTCCAGTCTCCGGCAAGCTTTTCTCCAACATTTTGCTTCCTATATCTACTCTGGAGAAGCCTGTGTTCCCTCTTGTACATATACTCTGCCTCTCTCCCCTTAACATCTTTATAAACAAGTCTCAAGAAAATCTACCTTGCTTCACCAAAAAAAGGCAGGGAAATGTCAAAATCACTTTAGGCTGGAGAGATGATAGAGCAGGTTGGGTATCTTCCTTGCACGCTTCTGACCTCTGTTCAGGTGTGTTTCTGAGTGTTATATTGTCCTCTGAGCACAGCTAGGAGGATTTCCAGAGTCCAGAGCCAGGAGTATCACCTGAGCACTGCTGTGTGTGTGTGCATTCAAGAAAGGAGATGTCAGAGCTGGAGCGATACCACAGTGGATAGGGCGTTTGCTTTGCATTCGCCTGACCCAGGTTCGATTCCCAGCATCCCATATGGTCCCCCAAGCAACGCCAGGAGTAATTCCTGATTGCATGAGCCAGGAGTAACCCCTGTGCATTGCCGGGTGTGACCCACAAAGCAAAAGCAAAAAAAAAAAAAAATAGAAATGAAGTGGCTCTCTCACCACATTCATTTGGTGGCCATGAGCCACTTCCTCATCCCGAGCTGTCACTACCACCAACTGTGCATGAGGGAAGGAATAGGGCTGCCAAACTTGTTGGTGACCAATTGCCATTTATTCCAATCTAGTCTTCCTTTGCCTCCTTCCAGCACTCCCTCACAACCCATATTCCTTCTCCCCATATACTACTCTCCCGGCCTGAGTTATAGAGAACAATAACCCAGGCCTGAGGATGAAAATGTTATCCTACAGATGTGACACCAAAACAAAGCAAACAATTCAAAATCATGTGCGCATATCACTGTTCTTTTTAAAGCAAGCAATTATTATATTGAACATGATTAGTTTTAAATTAATGCACTGCTCCATGATATTATACATCTAATTTTATATATATATGTTTTGTTTACTATTGTGCAATTTTGACATTTTATGCACTAAGATAGTTTTAAAAATTCTGAACTATTTAATCTTTAAAATTAATTTCATTAATCCAAAATGTGTAAATGTAGAAATGAAGTATTAATTTTAGTTAGAAAATCACTGTATCACTGTATCACTGTCATCCCCTTGCTCTCTCTCAAGCGGGCACCAGTAATGCCTCCATTGTGAGACTTGTTACTGTTTTTGGCATATTGAATATGCCACGGGGAGCTTGCCACACTCTGCCATGTGGGCGAGATACTCTCGGTAGCTTGCCGGGCTCTCCAAGAGGGTGGAGGAATCAAACCCGGGTCATCTGCATGCAAGGCAAATGCCCTACTCGCTGTGCTATTGCTCCAGCCCTAGTTAGAAAATATGTCCTCAAATACAGAGCTAGTAGCTAGCAAATAGGTTTACCTCATAAGGTTATGAATTATAGAGTAACTTAATGGTGCAACTAGGAAAACAAGTTATATAATTTTTATTAAGAGCTATTCTCTTGATCTAGCAACAAACTCTAATTTTACGTCTTTATTACTGTTTTATTACACCATATACTTTTAGAGCATAGCTTCACACTTTTATATGTGTATCAGCCTCATAATGAAGCAATAATTGTCTAATCCCTGTTTGAAATAAACATTGAGATCCCTTTCTTCAAAAACTGAATTTCAGGGTGAAGACAGCAGCATAAGAGTGAAGACCATGTTCAAGTTGCTCTAAGCAACTACACACATCTTATATGCTAAAATTAGCTCTCATACTATCATTAAATTAAATTGTATACACTGAAACCCATGTCTCTAGTTCATAAATAGGATTTAAGTGTTCTGAAGTGGAGCTTTTGACATTTTCTTTGCAGGATTTTTTTGGGGGATCGGGTGGTGATGATAGAGTGGTAAGCCACATACAGCTGGTTTCATTTGAGCTTAGTGATGCTGGTATTCAGGGAGTATATAAAGTTCCAGAAATCGAAACGGGACAGGCCAAGTACAAAGCAATCATAATCACCCCTATACTATCTTTCCGGACCAAATGCATTGTCATTTGACTCATCCTGAGTCAAACTACTTGGCAATAGGATATGATAAAGCTTCGTTTATTATCATTATTATCATCATTATCAGTTCTAACTTATATCATCATAATATTATTATAATCACTACTATTATTACCATCATATGCTTATTCCAAATCCATAAATAATATTATAAAACTTAAAAAATCATCTAACTTAATCATAAGCAAAGCATGTATAAAGTTTAAAAACAAATATATTTATGAAATTCTATGTATTCTGCAAGTAATACAGAATATTTAAGTATGAATATCCTGTGTTCCATTGTCAGGTACCAATCCAGTCAAATATTTTCTGCAAAAAGAAAATGTTATTGAACAATGCTATAAAATTATATGCTTAGAAACAGATTATTCAAACATAATTTGTAAATAATCCAACTTTCCTTTATTAAAAATAGAATTCTGTGAAGCATAGCTTCATGGAAAGGAAACAGCTTAGGAGATTCAGAGCCTTAAAATCAACTTCATATGATGCTTTTCATTAAAAACAAGACAAACTTTAAACAATCTTGTTTAAAAACAAAACAAGAACTTAAGCACTTCTTCATTGAATAATAAGTTCATTCCGGTATTGCTCTTATAGTTTCCCTTTATAAGATTATAAAAGGCATGTTGATTCCAACCTTTTACCTCTTTCTAATAACTTTTCAATAAAGAATCAATGTTTTATTTGTATTCAATGTTCTATGTCTATTTGGGTGATTTTATTGCATATGCAGGGATTTTTATAATAATCTTTTACTTACTAATGTAATAAGTGATGATAATGATTAATGATAATGATAATGATTATTACCTAAATATAATATTTTTAACATAAAACTATATTTCCTTTTAGGATGTAGTCACTTTTATAATTCCAGGTCCTATTCAGTTTCCTCCTAATTTTTTTCTAATTATCCCCCTCATTCTTGTTAAATTGTGTAGTTTTAGAATTTCATATTAATTTTTAAAATATTAGAATAGTATTAGTCATACCGCTAATACCTTAAAAGTATATATGTATGAAAATAGCGAATACTGTTTTTTTAAAATATTTTATCAACATAATTGATTAAAAGTTATGGCATTACAAGGCATTTAGGTTTAATCATCTTTATCAGTACAGGTGTCACCACCTCCACAATATTTTTATAACAGTATTCTAGTATTTTAAAAAATGAATTTTTTTTTTTTTTTGCTTTTTGGGTCACACCTGGCAATGCACAGGGGTTACTCCTGGCTCTGCACTCAGAAATTACTCCTGGCGGTGCTCAGGGGACCATATGGGATGCTGGGAATAGAACCCGGGTCGACCGCGTGCAAGGCAAACGCCCTACCCGCTGTGCTATTGCTCCAGCCCCCAAAAATGAATTAATTTTTTCCTAGAACATTTTTCTCTTTTGTTAGAGAATAGAATAATTTTTCAAAATGATATAGATTCAGGCATAAAGGAATAGTAAGATTTAACATTATAAATGTCTGCTTTATCATTAAAATTAAGTAGGGAACAAAATAAAATGTACTTTGGGGAAAAGGCTGAGTTATTTGCTTTTTTTTTGCTTTGAAATGTTATTGTAGAGCTTTCATTGTGTATGCAGTAATTCAGATAATTTTTATTTAAACACACAGTCATAGGTATTACAGTTTTTACTTTAAAATTAAAACACTACTTGCCCAGCAGTAGTGCTCAAAAATATTAAAAACACCTCTTAATCTTTCCATAAGTTAATATTAAACTATAAAGACTAAATTTAAAAGCATTATTTTATTTTAAAAAATGTTTATTTGACTTAGTTATGGTTTTCTCTATTTCTCTTCTATATAATTAAGATACAATTATTGCCAGCACAAAGTACCATTGCTAAATTATATTAAAATATTGCATAGAAACATAATCTGTAAGAACATTTTGATTAAATCTTTATAAAAGAAATGTCGGCCTCTTAAGTTTCTTTTATTTTCAGAATGTGTGAGAAAATGTACTTACTTTTATTTTATCAGTTTAATTTATCATTCAACATATATATGTATATGTATATATGTGTGCATACACACACAAAAAAAAACAAGTACTAGGATGAGCAATAAATGCTGAGGAGAGACAGAAGTTAAAACTGGTAAAAAAAATCAGACACTATCTGTTACTGTAGCAATTCTATGCTCCATTAATTTACAGTTTTGTGGAAATTTAGAAGTTTATATTTAATCATACATACCTTTGTAGGTGTCACCACTTCTATAAAAATATTTTTAAATGTAATTTTTGGATGTGATTAATTATTAATTAATTTCAAGTAGTTAGTTACTTTTTTATGACATTTGTTGCTCTGCTACTGTGGTCAATAGAGAAATATGTAAAATGGTAACCAGGCCTTGTGTGTCTTTCTCATACCACATTATGTCACTTAGCCCTGCTATTATTTTTCAATTTTCAATATTCATTACACTTATAATTATTTATTTAATATCTCTATACCCTAGAAAAGAAAGGAAAATGTATATCTGGAAAAATTTAGAATGTTGGTGCTGGAGAGATAGTATATGCTTGCCATGCACACAGTAGAACCTGGTTAGCATTCCAGTTTTCCATATCTTCTCTGGAGTCTAGAGTCAGGAGTAACCCCTGAAAATCATGGGCAATGGCCCCAAAACCAAAGAGAAAAAGAAAATTATATATAGAATGTTTCCACTGCATAAAATACCTGTATGTATACATTATATGGGCATTTATATATATGAATGAATATAGATATATGTATATAAAAATATTGATCATCTCCATTATGTTTCTGATAAGTCTATTTTGAAATAAATAGCATTTCTTTAATATTCTAAGCTATTTTTTTCTGGTGGACCCAAGAAATTTACATTCCTCAGAATTGATTATTTTCTTAGTGAATTCGCTGAAGTTTTCCACAGAGGTTACTAGTATAATAAATATGTGTCCACTTTCATACGTATCCTCAGGGACCCTTGTTATGTCATCTTTAATTGATGTGCTCAGAAACAGAATGTCTTAGGCAGAAGACTCATGCTTAATTTTGTATTGCAAGAACATGCTCTAATTAATTATGACACTTTATTTTTTCAAAGAGCAAAGAGTAGAGACTTATCTAATTTATTTTTTTCTTTTTTTTAAATTGAATTGCCATGAGATAAACAATTATAAAGTTGTTAATGATTGGGTTCAGTCAATGTTCCAGCCCCCAAACCCCCACCAGTGTACATTCCCCACCACCAATGTTCCCAGATTCCCTTCTGCCATCCCACCCTCATCCTGTCTCTATAGCTGACACTCTCTCTCTCTCTCTCTCTGTCTCTCTCTCTCTCTGTCTCTCTCTCTCCCCCCTTCTCCCTCTCTCCTTTTGGGCATTGTAGTTTGCAAAGCAGGTTATTATGCATATTACTTTAACTCTTTTAGAATTCATTTCTTGTCTATAATAACTGTTTCCAATTATCATCATCATAGTGGTCCCTCCACTCTCCTCATTGACCTACCTGCGCACATACTAGTGCCAAGCTTCTACCCATGGACCAGTCCCCTGGACCTTGTTTCTAATGTCTTTTGGTATTAACTTCATAATGAATTCTTTTTTATTTCCTGAAAATGAGTGAAAGCATTCTATGTCTGTGGCTCTCCCTACGATTCATTTTACTCCACTGATACTCTCCATGTATATCCATGTATAATCAAATTTTATTACTTCATTTTCCTCATGGCTGCATAGTATTCTATTGTATAGATGTACCCTAGTTTCTTTATCCAGACATCTGTTCCTGGGAACCTGGGTTGTTTCTAGATTCTGACTATTCTTAATAGTGCTGCAATGAACGTAAAAGTGCAGATGACTTTCCTGCACTGTGTTTTTGGCAGCCTGGGGTAAATTCCCAGGTTCAGATTGCAGGATCATATAGAAGTTAAATTTCTAATTTTTTTTTTTTTTTTTAAAAATATGGAACGCTTCACGATTAAATTTCTAATTTTTTTGAGGAAAAAATAGACATAAAACAAAAAAATATTGTTTTCCAAAAACACCATATCAGTCTGCATTCCCACCAACAATGCCAACAATGGTTGTTCTTGTACTTTCTGATGCATGCTAGTCTCTATGGTGTGAGCTGATTTCTCATTTTCATTTTTATTTGCATTTCACTAATGATTATAGATATAGAGAAATTTTTTCATGTGCCTTTTCACCATTTATATTTCTTCTTTTAGAAAGTTTCTGTCAATTTCTTCTCCCCATTTTTTTATAGGGTTGGGTGATTTTTCTCTTGTAAAGTTCTACTTGTGCCTTATATATCATTAATATTAGCCCCTTATGAGATAGGTACTGGTAAAACTTTTTCCCATTCCATGGGCTATCTGTATTTTGGTTACCATTTCCTTTGAGGTGTGTGCATTAGCTTCTTGGTTTAATGTAGACCCATTTGTTTTTCTTTGCTTCTACTTGATTGGTCAGTGTTATTTCATCTTTAGAGATACCTCTAGCTTCAATGTCATGGAAGCTTCTGCCTATCTTTTCCCCTATATACCTTATAGATTTAGATCTGATATTGAGGTCTTTAATCCATTTTAATCTTTAATCCATTTCAATCCATTTTGCAGGAAAGTTCATTCACCAAGCTAATTTGTGAGTGAGTGAGTGTGTATGTATGTGTGTGTGTGTGTGTGTATGTGTGTGTGTATGACTTTGAGAGGGCCCTTGCACTGGTAAAGTTTTATCCCATGGGTCTTTTGCAGAGAAGGGCTTCTGCAGGGCGCCACTCTGTCTACCTGCTTGGAAAATCAAATTATGGCACTTTAATCCACAGTAACAAATGATTCCAATGGAAAATAGTAAAATTTTGTTAGTTTCATGCCCATAAGCAATGCCTCAATTTTAATAGTTTTTTACTATTAGTGATATTAAACATTTCTTGATTTTCTTACCACACATTTTCTTTCCTGTAGTTAACTGTCCATCTTTAATTCTTTATCTTTTATATTCCTTTTACTAATTTTTCCTGTCTGATTTGAAGTTGGTTCATATATATTCTAGATAATAATATATCTGGTTACCAAAAATCCCACAAAGATCTCCAGGAAGTTATCTATTTGCTTACTTTGTATATGAAAATTTTTATATATATTTTATATGTGCTTGGAGTTGATAAATTTTCATGATAAGAACTTGGTCTTTAATATATTTTTTGTCCTATAAAGACAACAAAATATAACAGAACAGAGAAAAAACTGTATAGTTAAAACATTGAATTTGTTTCCTGAATCTGCTATGTGTGCCTCATTTTGGAAGTTATTTTGGTGGGGCACAACCAGTAATTCTCAAGGCATACTTCTGGCTCTGCATTCAGGGTTCACTCCAGCCAGAACAGAGCTCAGGCCAGCCAATGGGGATTTCAGGTTTATCACGGTGCAAGGTAAGCACCTTACCTACTTGGTACTATCTCTCCTGCTCCATTTGTACTTTGTTATTTCCAGATGTAAAACCAAAAGAAACAAGCAACTAACACCTACCTCATAGTACAATTTTGTAAAAAAAAATAGTGAATTAATAGTTATTTCAGAGTTTGAGCACTATATAGATTTAGTCATCATTTAAATTGTTAGTGAAAATATTATACCATCATCTCTATAATTATTATCATATAATAGGGCAATATTTCTACACTCTTTCATAAAATATCTGAACCTTTATTTATACACTAGTTTTACGTGGAAGCTTAACTACAAACTAGATTTCAAAATGCTCATTAGTGAACTTGCAGGATCTACACAATGAACCACTGGTTCATTTTACCTATGCATTAATTTTATGAAATAGTTTAATTTGCTGTGACTCCGTCTTAGCACTGTAGCACTGTTGTCCCATTGTTTATTGATTTGCTCAAGTGGACACCAATAATGTCTCCACTGAGAGACTTGTTACTGTTTTTGGCATATTGAATATGCCATAGGTAGCTTGCCAGACTCTGCCATGCGAGCAGGATACACTTGCCAAGCTCTCTGAGAGGGACGGAAGAATCGAACCCAAGTTGGCCTCGTGCAAGGAAAACACCCTACCCACTCTCTTAACACTCAGTAAATAAAATTCCCTCTACATATTTTTTTTCACCATGTCTTTTTAGTAGTATGTGATGATTCTACCATATATTCTTTTTGTTTAGTTTTGCTGTTTCTTTTTTATGTTTTCATTTTTATTTTACAATAATAAAATAGAGGTTAAGTACCTCACCATGGCCAAGAAGCCAGCTCCAGATTGCTACAAGAATGGTTCGCCAGGAATATGAGGCAGGGGTTGGAGGGAAGACAGTTTCTAGCACACACAGAGGGAATAGGGGTGGGAGGTGTACACCCAGTTTTGGCTCCTCGTTGAAACTTACCATTGATAACTGACTATTGTTTGGTCTTTTGATTTTTAGGTGAGTCTATAAGGCAATACAGTTGAATCAGCCAGTACATTGTATGAATGTTGAACAATAAACAATGTTATAAATATTATTGATTTATTTTTTATCTAATCTAGATTTTTGTCACATTTCTTGCATGCATTAATTTTATAGTAAGTATTAACAAAAAATTTTATTTTAAGTTTTGTTTGGTGGATGGTATTGGGCCATCTCAATAGTGTTGAGGGCTTACTCCAGGCGCTCTGTGTTTAGGGATCATTCCTGGTGTGCCTGACAACCTAATTTAGCTGTGTGCACATCAAGTGTCTTACCTCTTATACTGTCTGTCCAGTCCCATAGAAACATATTTTAATATGAAAATACATTTTAAAAAGTTTAAATCATGGTTGAAAAAAACTACTTTATATTAAGAATTAGGTATGAGTATCATTGTAGAAGTTTGCTTTAAAAAATTATCAAAATACACAACTAAAATGTAAAGGAAAATGCAATGTGTTTTACAAGACTATCTCAAAACAAGAAAAGATTTAGGGCTAGAGAGATAGTACAGAAGGGAAATCACTTGCCTTGCATGAAGCTGACCTAGGTCCAATATCTGGGACCCTATAAGTAGCCCTGAGCCCAGTAGAAATAACCTGTGGGTAGAGATAAAAATAAGTCCTGAGAACTGACATGTGTAGTCCACCAAAACTTACAGATGTTTTTCTCTATATTTCCCTAAAAACGACCCAAAACTGCTGCCTCTTCACACTAGGATAGTTATTTTATAGTAATCTCTACAACATTTTAATTAAAATCACAAAGATATGAATTATTTGTTTGACAGCCATCTTAACATTTTGCTAATCTTGATCTTGGCTAACTACTTATTTTCAGAAAAATAAAAAATGAAAGTAAAGAACATGAAACATTTTTCCTTATTTTATTGTTCTTATTAGCAAAAGAATCTATACCACTTGTTGTTTACTTCCCATTGTGTGCTCTGCCCACAATCTTCCTAATTGATATTCATTATCAAGATGAATATAGTTATAAAATTATTAAAATTATTTTAAAATAATATTACAACAAAAACTCTCTAGGAAAGCATTTTCTTATTCTTTTTGTTGATGTAAAGAGATTTCTTAGTAGACAGCACAGGGAAAAAGGCCCTTGACTACAATGTGGCCGACTCCAGTGGTCTAAGGTCCCCCAAATACTGCCACCATGAGTCACTCTGAACTCAGAGTCTGGAGTAAATCCTAAGCATCACTGCATGTTGCCACAACATCAAAAAGCAAAGAAAAAAAACTATAAACTGTACAAGTCATTAAATTTAGAACAGTTTCTGAAAAATTATATATAATACCATTATATTTTTCTCTATATTTTGTTGATTACGGAGAAAAGTCTTACAAAAATTTTTGGTCATTACAGTTCATTGAGTTCCTTCATAACTTTACCTTTTCTTGACCAAAAAATAAGTATAAAATTTAAAACTTCATAGTGTCAGAGCATAAACATATCTTAAATAATTTTATGTCTCTAATATAATAATAGCAGCAAGTATAATTTTGGGAAAAATCTGTAATCTGTGGTATATGTTTACATGTGCTGTCATTATTAAAATTGTGTTAGTGCCTACTTAGGTAAACTTTTAATGATCTTAAGCAATTATCTAGCATTCAATAATATAGCACTTGACACATTTAAGAAGGAAAAATGTCCGAATAAATTGTGCATCTTTACTAGTCCCTTTAATCCTATCTCCTATTGTGCTCTCAAATATAAAACATAATTGTTATGTTATCTACAATTACAGTCCATGTAAATCATCAGCAGATCGTATATGTGCTTTACATTGTGTAAATCTGCTTAGGTATTGCTTCAGATCAAACATATAAAATGGGATTAGAATTGAATCTGCCATGTTTCTCTGCTTATTATTTTGTTCAAAAGATTAATGCAAGGCAACATATGTCTGCCGCCATCAACTATGTAAAACTCACTGTAGACCAGAAGTAATCAAAACAGAAACTGTGTGAGCTTCATTTGGCATTGAGAAAGGTTAAATTCACAAAATCTTCAAGTCCTGTCGGAGGTGGCAAATCAGAAAGCAGCAGGGATGTGACCTAAAATGAGTCTTTTATGTTCTAGTTTGATATCTCTGCCTAAGACCAGGAAAAATATTTCTATTATTTTATTCCTATATTCAATACTTTGCCTTGAAAACATGGATAACTATCCTTGAAAAAGAAACAAACTCCAGTGCTTCAATACCTTTTCAAAATTTGCACATGCCTAGAGTTAGATTGACAGGTATAACATGGCCCCAAATCACATCTGAAGGAGTATCTCTGCTCACCTCCCACCACTCCCGCCCCACACAGCAAAACCTAGATTATGTCCTATAAAAGATTCTTTTAGCATGTTTATTTTCCTCTTTTCAGAATAACTCATCTGGAGCGATAGCACAGCGGGTAGGGAGTTGTCCTTGCATGAGGCCAACCCGGATTTAATTCCTCAGTCCCTCTCAGAGAGCCCGGCAAGCTACCAAGAGTATCTACCCACATGGTAGAGCCTGGCAAGCTACCCGTAGCTTATTTGATATGCTAAAAAAGTAACAAGTAAAATGTCTCACAATGGAGACATTTCTGGTGCCTGCTTGAGCAAATTGATGAACAATGGCACGACAGTGCTACAATGCCTCAAAATAACTCAGTGATAACAAAAAAGCTATGAATATGCCCTCTGTAGTACAAATACTTTTAGCATTTGGATCAGAGTCTAGTAAAAGAAAGACCAATAATAAATATTTCAAGATTGATTGTAAAAAATTGACTCACAGGACTTGAGAATTGCTAAGGAAATGCATAATTTGTGGGATAAACTACCAAGAAATGCAAACTAGAATGTTTTTCTCCTTCAAGAACTATTCTGCATTTAAACTCTTTTAATTTATTGGTTTAAGCTCATGATAATCTATCTCCCTTATCTAAGGTGCTAAAGAGTTAAAAAAAATTAAATACTGAGTTATTCATAAGCTACAGTTTCCTCTCAGTGAAGTTAATTTTCTTGGTTGGGGTCTTCTAACCATTAAAAACTATACTAAAAACTTTGCTTTGAGCTTTAATCCTGTAGAATATTACAATTTATCAAATTGGTGCAAGTGATAAATTAACTTAGAATAATTGAGCTCTGTTTTCATCATCTTTGAACCATGAAATGCAACTTAGAATTTTCTCTTTTAAATTGCAATCACAGAAATGTAAAGACAATAAAATATAGGGAGCAAACTAGTAATAGGAAGCTATTCTTCAACACTGCAGAGTAAAATCTGGATCCTAGCAGACATCTGTGGTAGTCATTGCAAATCAATTGCTTGATAACAGAATCTTCTTTATTTTACTAGTGCTAATACTATTCAGAGTATTTCTGGTAATAGAAATGAAAAGAATGATTACTTTCTAACTTATCTTTAATTTTATAGCAACAATTCAACCATTTTCATCACTGGAAGGTTTATAAAATCACCAGCCAGGAGACAGAAAAGAACATTGAATTGGTTCAAGGTCACATAACTAACTAAACAAGCCTTCACTATCATCTTGGTCTGTGCCCAATAAGGACTGCATTTTCTATTGACAACCAAATAATTGGAACTAGGAGTGGATACTTGACACTTTCATTTTCAAATCAACATTTTTAAAGAAAAGAAGAAAATATGTCAATATATTCCTAGCAGAGAGTAAGCATCATGTAGTTTCTGAGTCTGGATGAATCTAGAAAAAGATTGGAAGAAAACATGAATATACAAATAAGAGGGGATAAAATTAGGTGTTATAGGCTGTAGAGATATTACAGGGTTAAGGCACTTGCTTTGCATGTGGAATACCCCTATTAATTTCTCAGAACTACAGATGTTTCCCCAAGCTCTGTGAGGAGACAACTCTGAGCACAGACTTAGAAAAAACACCCTAAATACTAACAGGTAAGGTCCAAACACCATTCTTTCACCCAAAATAAGGGTTTGTAAATAGCAGAATACAGAATACATTATATATTCATTATAGAAGATGGCTCAAAGTGGGTCCCAATTTTTAAAACAGATCATCAGGTGACAATTATAAAATTATTTAAAGTGTTACTCGAAATGATGCTGAAGATGTTTTTTTTTCTTTCTATTTATCAATTTGGGGGGTGTGGTAGTTATTCCAAGACTGCTTAGTGGCCTTAACTTATCGATCAAGAAGTTCAAAGTTTATGTAGATAGAACATAATAAAATGATCCTAACAGTCTTCTGCCTACAAGAAACATATTTTGAACAGTCATAGTAAATGAAGGTTATTTCAAATCCAAGTTCAAAATCTTAAAGGCATTTCATTACCTAAAAGAGCTCGAGTTGGTCACATTCATAGCAGACAAGATAGATTTTATTTTTTAATTATAAGAAATTGGGATGGTGTGGCTGGAGCAATAGCACAGCTGGTCAGGCGTTTGCCTTGCATTCGGCCAACCCAGGTTTGATTCCCAGCATCCAATATGGTCCCCTGAGCAGCAACCGGAGTTAATTCCTGAGTGCATGAGCCAGGAGTAACTCCTATGCATTACTTGGTGTGACCCAAAAATTGGGATGGATGGACATAGCTTAATGATAGAGTGTTCTATACTTAACTTGTTCTTATAAACATACAAAATAATGAACAGATGGGATATCTATAACAATGTTAATAGACCTAAAAAAAGTTATTGCAATAGCAGAATAGTAGTAGGAGCTTTAAACACTCTGCTTGTTAAGCTGGGTAAAAACTCACAAAGAAAACATCATTGGTCTAAAAAATAAAAATAAAATATTTTATGCATAAAGACTCTTTATTCCCAAAGATTTGTATGCACATTCTTTTGCAAAGCATTTGGTTCTTTCTCCAAGAGAGATTACATCATGGAACCAACTAATGTCTCTGCAAATCCAAGGAGATAAAAATCATGTTAACAATTTTCTCAGATCAAATACTTTTTTGGTTGTTGTTTTTTGGGTCACACTCGGCAATGCTCAGGGGTTACTCCTGGCTCTGCACTCAGGAATTACTCCTAACGGTGCTCAGGGGACCATATGGGATGCTGGAATTTGAACCCAGGTCAGCCGCATGCCAGGCAAACGCCCTACCTGCTGTGCTATTGCTCCAGCTCCTCAGGTCAAATACTTTGAAAATAGAAATTAATCTCAAATATAACCAAGAAAAATCCAAACACATGGGAATTAAGCAACTATTACTGAACAACCATTGGGTCAAAGAGGAAATAAAAAGATACATCAAAAGGTTCCAAAAAATAAATAATAATGAAATCAATAGATGCTAGAACATATGAGAGAGCAAAAGCTGCATTAAGGGGAAAATTCTCAGCTACGCAAGCATACATAAAAGAATAAGACATCTCATTAATATTAATTTTCACCTTAAGCTACTCAGAAACAATGAAAATAAAGGGAACCAAAAGTGTGCAGAATGAGGCAAGTAATAAAACTTTCAGCCACAGAGGTGGGGTGGGGTGGGGGAATGGGGTGAGGTGGTGGGAGAGATGCTGGGACCATTAGTGGTGGAAAATGGGCACTGGTGGAAGGATGGATACGCGATCATTATATGATTGAAACACAAGCACGAAAATTTGCAAGTCTATAACTGTACCTCATGGTGATTCACTATAAAAAATTAAAAAAAAAACCTTTCAGCAAAAAAAAAAAAAATCAAATGGAAACCAAAAACAATCCCAATGATCAACCTAATTAAAGCTTTAAAAAATAAATGAATAAACAAGATTCACAAAATATGTATTGAACTCATAAAGAAATAATTAAAGAAGCAGTTGGAGACATAGTACAGAGGACAGGGCGTTTTTCTTGCATATAGGTATCCCAGTTCAGATCCTGGTACCCCATATGGCCCCCAGAGGCCAAATGGAACCAATGACCAAACACAGAAGTAAACCCTGAACATAGGGTTTAAATAATAAAATAAATTTAAAGAATTTTCTTTTAAATTCTTTCCATAGCAAAGAATTTAAAAGGAAAAACACTGTTAAAAACAATTCATAAATAAAAAGGGAGGCACTGTAAGAGATATTGCAGAAATTTAATGCATCAGTCAGAGATTTCTATGAGAAACTTTATGATAAGGAATAAGTAAATTCTTAGATTCTTAAAAGAAGCCACGTCTAAATCAAAAGGAAACAGATTACCAGAACAAAATATTATGAGCAAGGGAAACATAAATGTATGAATATTTAAATGGTGATCAAACTTCTTTCTCAGAATAAAATCCTAGACACAGATAGGTTCACTGGTAAGTTCTTCCCTTCGTTCAATAAAGTCTTGTCAACAAAGAGAAATACAGGTCATTTTTATATACCAACATGAGTTAAAAGAGGGGAAAATATAATAACAATATTGCCATAAAATTTTAAAACTTTGGGATTGGCTATACAAAAGAGGTCAACGACTTATACAAAAAAACCTATATCTACTATATAATAAAGGGAACACACAAGAAAATGGACACATATACTCTATTGGGGACAGGTGAATTCAATGCTGACAAAATGGCTATCTTTACCAAGATAATACACGGAGTCAATGCAGTCCATAGAAATGCCTGTGCCATCCTTAGAGACAGGATGTTGTTGTATTGTGTGGTTGTATTGTCACCTTCATGGAATGAGTGTCAAGAACATTTTCAGCAGATTTTGTAATGTTTCAATCCAATTAAAATTAAATTTCATTCCAATTAAATTACTTAAAGTAATTATAGAAAGACATTTATAGAGATGATTGTGGTGGTTCTTCTCTAAATATTATTTCAGTATATAAATTCAAAATTTTGATATAGTAGGCAATATTTACATCCTGGTTTTAAAATGAGAGAATTAAAACACAATGGAATCTAAAAATCACCTAATCTTTTACTTAGTAAAAAAAAGAAAATCATGACACCCCACTACTCCACCCTAATAGCTTACATAATTTGGGAAAATTAAAAATTGAGAGATTTTTCTTTTTTAGCTTTAAATTATATAATAAAGCTATAGTAATCAAGGCACTGTGGTAATGTAATAGACAAATATTTTCAGAAAAAGGGAATAGAATTGAGATCCCAGAAACAGATACTTAGATATGCTCAGCTAAATTTCAGCAAAGAAACTAGGAGTGTCAAGGAGAGCAAGGATAATCTGAATTTTAAAAATGGCATTGAAAAACATTTGTCAGCCACATTAAAAGAAAAAAAGACTTCTACCTAATACAATATGCAAAAGTCAACTAAAAAAGGATTCAGTCTCTGTCCAAAAATTGTATTGAGGAAGCCATAGGCAGAAACTTCATAGTGTTGATCTAGAGACATTCAATTAATCAATGCCATTAAGCAAAAAGAAACAAATTTTAAAAATGGAACTGCATGAAGTTAAGAAACTTCTGTGCCCCCAAATGAGACAATTAATGGAATTTAAATAAGACTTCACAGACTGGAAGAAAATTGCCAAAACCTTCTGGACACAGTGTTAGTATCCAAACTACATAAAATATTTGTAAACTTAAGGAACAAAAAACTTTATCAAAAAATTGGGAAAAAAATGAGCAGACACTTCCTTATACACAAACTACATATGGTCAAGAGGAAGATGAAAGCATGTATATCCTGGAAATGCAAATCAATAAAAATAATAAAATATCAGCTCAAAATATTTGCACATATAAAAGTGAATAAAGCAAGCGGTGCTAGGGCTAGTAGGTACAACAGGTATAGCATTTCCTTGTACACAATGACCAGATATCAGTCCTTGGCACTACATAGAGTTCCCTGAGCCAACAAGGAGAGATCCCTGAGCACAGAGCTAGTAGTACAGTGGAAAAAAATATATTTTTTTTAAAGTGTGGTGTAGATGTAAAGGAAAAGGAATTATCATGCACTACTAGTGGGAATGTCAAGTGATTCAACCAATTTAGAAAGTAACATGACATATGACATTTCTCAAAAAATTAAAAAGTGAGTTTCCATATGACCCAGGGTCAAAAATCCGCCTATTCTAAATAGACACTTGCATTCTATTTCTATTGAAGCACTATTTATGATAACCAAAATCTGGAAACAATTTAAGTCCCAAGAACAGATGTATATATAAAGTATATATGGACAATGGACTACTACTCAGCTCTTTGAAAGCGACAAATAAAAGTTGCTACTATGCCATGGAACTATTCTGAGTGAGTTAAGAGAGGGCCAGATAGAGTTATCTTTCTCTTTTGGGGGGGGGTATAAAGAAAGAATAAGAGAATAACAAATGACCAAAGGCAGCAAAACTAGAGAGCTGGTCTATACAACTGAGACCAATTTATTTACAAATTTAATATGTCTATAAGATATACGTGTGTTTTAATTTTAATCTTAAATTTTACCTTTTTTATTGAATCACTGTGAGATACAGTTACAATCCATTTGTGATCGGGTTTCAGCCATACAATGCTCCAACACCCACCCATCCCTTCACCAGAGTGCATTTCCTACCACCAATATCCCCCGTATCTCTTCCACCCCCAGCCCCAGCCTACTTTGCTTCTTCTCTCTCTCTCTCTCTCTCTCTCTCTCTCTCTCTCTCTCTCTCTCTTCTCTCTCTCCCCCCACTCTCTCTTCCCCTCTCTCTCCTCTCTCTCTCTCTTTCTTCCTCCTCTCTCTTTCCCCCTCCCCCCTCTCTGTATCCTTTAGGACATTATGATTTACAATGCAGATATGGCAAGCCCATCATATTTGGTCCTTTACCAACTTTCAGCACAAATCTTCCATCCAGAACACATCTTCCATCCAGAGCAATCCCTTTCAACCATCATTGTCAAAATTCCAGCCCTCTATTCCTTCACTATTCCAGCTCTCTCTGCCAGCCCTTAAGGAGGCTTTCAATTGTGGACCATTTGTCTTTTTTTTTTCTTTTTGGGTACTCGGGGGACCATATGGGATGCTGGGAATTGAACCTGGGTCGGCTGCATGCAAGGCAAATGCCCTACCCACTGTGCTATCACTCCAGGCCCTGGACCATTTGTCTTGACTCCTTGGATGTTAGTTTCATATATATATATATTTTTTAGTATATCCCACAAGTGAGAGTACACGGTCTATTTCTTTCTGCTTTACTTGTAGTGTAGAAGTGGGCATATTCTTCTCAGAAGTAGACACACCATGTGTATTTAACCTCTGCTCCATGATTTTAGCAAATCGGTCCATCTTTCTTAGGCCATTGTTGTGTTGCAACCTCTGCTGGAAATCACAACACAGCTTAATTTTATGTCTCTATGCAGTTTAGAGTCAGTAAATATAACTGCATTTATAGATGTATAACTTCTCCATATTTATCATAATAATTGGTATTAACAAAAAAAGGCTTAAGGTTTGACTTTCTTCTCTGATAAAACATCCAGTATTTCATAATCTTGTTTGTATGCTGAACTGTTCTTTTCTGTCATGTCAAGTAGCCAATTCAGGTGTGAATCTTTGTGATTCTCTGCTATGCCAACTTGTTCATCTGCTTAACACATTCTGTTTTCTTTCCTGTGTCCTCAAGTTTATGCAGCTTGGCAGTATTCTAAATTAAATGTCATTTTCTAAACACATTTTTATATATTTCCATGGAGTACCAATATCATATCTCTCTTTAAATTCTGTATATATTGTCTGTGTCTTTTTCATACCATGCTGGATTGTAAACAGTGCCCAATTTATGTGTTTAGAATATCAAGTGGACCTAGGTGAGTATATAGTTTTGGATTCTAGTGTCAATTTGTCACTGTTTCCCTTGTGATTTGTTTGTGGCTTAAAGACTTTCATAATTCATTGATTTGGACAAATGTGTACTAAAGCCCTACTAAGAGAAATGTAAAGATGAGTAGCATATATTTCCTACTCTCATTGAATTTACAGCATGATAGTAAAGTATGCAAATAAGTCAGTAAAGTACATAATAGTAACTGAAATCTGTGCAAAGCATATGGGAGTATTAGATATAACTTGAGTTCTGTTGACAGGCTTATAAAAGAAAGCGCTATTTTTATGACCTGAATTATAGCCAGTGAAAGAAAAGTAAAGCAATTTTAAGTAAGGAGTGAACCAACATTTTGTGAAGCAGGAAGGAAAAATGGTGAAGTGAAAGAGAAGTGAAGGTGTATGATTTTAAAGTTGGGTCACAGAGTTCTTGTGTTAATAGTATCTGACACCTATGTCTCAAATCCTTCCCACTTACATGAAACACTTTTACTCTTTAGTAAATCTCACAATTCATGTACCCTCAAGTTTATCTTTCTCATTGCCAGTAGTAAAAGTATACTTACATATTTTTTTTTTTTTTGCTTTTTTGGGTCACACCTGGCGATGCACAGGGGTTACTCCTGGCTCTGCACTCAGGAATCACCCCTGGCCGTGCTCAGGGGACCATATGGGATGCTGGGATTCGAACCCGGGTCGGCCGCGTGCAAGGCAAACGCCCTACCCGCTGTGCTATCGCTCCAGCCCCAACTTACATATTTTTTTTGTGTTTTCTGCCCCTGTATCTCTATCACTTACCTGTTATAGCATGAGGTTGCAGACAATGTTCATTTACATTACTGTATAACCAGTTACTGCCAAATACATACATATCTCCTAAAATAATATGAAAATATAGAATAAAGTCACATTAATATGTTGTTTATGGTATTTTATGGTCTCATTCTCCTGGCAAGGATGAGTAAAGAGAGGCTTCTAAAATCTCAGGGCTAGGAAGAATGGAGACATTACTGAGACCGCTCAAGAAAATTGATAATCAACAGGATGATGATGATGATGATGATGATGATGATAATGATGATGAATTTAATTGAAATAACTAATAAATAAAAACCCCAATCTTAAATAATACTGAAATAATATAATTAGGGATTTGGTTCTATTTTTCTATTTATGTGTTATGTCTCTTTGAACATCATAATCTTTCTAGAGGTCAACTTCTTCACCGATTTTAGAGATTTAACTTAATTATAATTTAACTTAATTATATCTATATATAATTATTTAGGTATAATTATATGCAATTATATAATTATATATATTACATGTGATATATAATCTTTGTATAGTTTAAGCATCCATGTTGAAAAAATAGTTGAAGAACTTTCATGAAGTATGTTAAATTAGAAAAAATCTGAAAAGTGACATACCATAAAATAATGGCATAGATTTTTCAAATTGATCACTGCTTCTATTTATTGACCTTGTGTTATCATTTTTATTTCTAAACCTTCATGTACTATATATGTGAAAATGATTCTTTTTGTCATATAATATCATAGTGTGAAAATATTTCATATTTTCTCACAGGTACAACTGTTGTGCCATGTTGAAGTATTGAAGCATACAAGACACATCTCAGAGGAATGCCACTCACATATTAGTTATGGAAATTCTGGGATTTCAGGCAAAATTCTAGATTAAGAAGAGGGAATCCCCCATAGATCTATCATGAAGTAATCCATGTTTGTTGGATCATCCAACTATACTCCAGATATATCCTGATGCTATTTTATTTTACCTAACAACTGTCTTCTGGAGAGCTGACTCCTTTCTTTAATATATATGAAAATGATACATTTCATTTGAGTGAAGGCATATAAGCCAAGGAATGTTCTACAGTGATAGATTATGTGTGTTTGTATTGTCCTGAATGTGTGAGAGAAAGCAAAATTTTAGGCATGCGTGTATATATAGCTAGAGTATTTTCCTAGGGATATACCCTGAGGAGAATATAACAATAATATTTGAGTAATAACAAATATGTCCTTTTATGGATTTTGGACAAAATAATGTTTAGTTCAGCAAAATTTTTATTCTGTCTTCAAATAATTATACTTTCTAATATGGACACAATTATTTCTTGTATACCTTTGGCTTAAATCTGAGCTCCTGTGATTTTCTATGGCTAAATTTTTTACTCACTATAAGCAGGAACCAATACTTTATTTTAATTATCTTTATTTTGTTTTTTATTAATTTTTTGGAGCCACATCCAGATGTGTTCAGATGATGGTTCTAGCTTGCTGCCAGGGGTTTGCTTTGTACAGTTCTCTAGTTAGTATGTGGTGCAAGGGAGGATACCTGGGCTTCCTACATACAAAACATTCACTCAACCCTATTAGCCAGGTCTCCAGTTGCTTACTGTCTTTCTTATACAAGGAAATCTAAAGAGTCTAATTTTTCCTATTTCATTATAGATATAAGATATTTATTACTATGCATTGAGAACAACATTTGGCATAAGGCAGATTTAAAAAAATAAAGTATATAAAACTACGTAATTAGTTCTCTAAAGAAAGCTGACTATCTCAAAATTGGTTTTTGGATAATATTTCAGGCAGATCTCAATAATTAGTTAAGTAATCTATGACTATGATATTACAATCAATGGATGGTTTGTAAATGCCTTCTACAAACTAGAGTACCTCTCCCATTAAAAATAATGCAAGCCATTTGTTATTACCTTGTATTTAGCTTTGAACATTTCCAAAAAGCATTTTAAAATGCATGTACGAATGCTAATGATCTTATATTCTTAATGCTTTTTATGATCTTTATTTCAAAGAACAACTATGCATCAAGTACTGAATAATACTTGCAGTGAGATATTTATCACACTGTGGTTGAATATACATAAGATGTAATATTTTTGCTAAAGTAGTTCATCATCAAAAGGAAGAAGAAACATTAGTTTTAAACTATCTTGGCGTGTTTCTGAAAGTAAAATACTATGAACTGTTTCCTTAAATATTCTTATAGCTGTATTTTCTTTTCTTCCCGCTACCAGTAGAACAATATTTTTCTTTGATAAAAAAATTACATAGAATATTTAATTTGACAATATAGAATCATTTTATACAGAAAAAAACATACTAGCCCTCATTCTTTTAAACACAAACACTACTGCCAGGTATGAGCTAAGTGCCTGACATGCTTGGGCATATATGTACTTTAAAAAGGTTCTGTAGTCATAACTAATGATAAGCTGCTTCAAATATGATGGAATTAAATATACTAGGAATCAAGACAATTACTCAAGGCAGATTAAACTGCAGATGACTTATTCTATAGTTCCCATTTCATGTGTGTGTTCTGATAGCATTTGAAGATAAAAATGTATTGTTTTTATTTTGGAAAATATAGCTTCTTAGAGGTTCTTGATTGTAGCACTCTGTGCAGACTGAGAAGCTTTTAAGAGTCCATGGAGAAATAAATGGCCATCCTATTAGTCTATGTTTCAAGTCAAAGTACATTATATACTTGTGAGATCATATCTACTCAGCATCTTGCCTATATGATACCTAGGTGTGAAAGGAACACGAGTGTGGTTAACTATTTTGAGCAACAGAGACCCCCTCTGCAACACTGCCAGAGTTGCCCAGGCAATGGCTGCAGGGGCTAAGCAGGGCCCGAAAACAGATGATTGGCTAAAGAAACTCTGGTATATTTACACAATGGAATACTATGTAGCTGTCAGGAAACATGAAGTCATGAAATTTGCATACAAGTGGATCAACATGAAAAGTATCATGTTGAGTGAAATGAGTCAGAAAGAAAGAGACAGACATAGAAAGATTGCACTCATATGTGGAATATAATGTAACTGAGAAGTACAAGTTGGCAACGATGCAACTTCTGGCAGATATCTCTCTGGACTTAGTTACTAAAATACTAAATTACAGAAACCCAAAACTGAGAGGCCGCTAAGTGTGGTCACTCGACCTCACACTTCTTCATCCTCAGCAATGGAAAACAAATTACCTAATGCTTCCTTTTCAGCAGGTCTGACTTTAGGGGAGAGACTCTCCAAACAATAATAGTGAGTTTTGTTGAAATATTGTATGCAATCAAAGTGAAAGTAAAGTGAAATTTATTAGTTACACAGGCGGGGGGGGGCTTAGTGTGGGGGGGCTAGGGGCGTGGGGGTGTTTGGGGTGTGAGGGGGCGGGGTGGAGCTATACTGGGATTCTTGGTGGTGGAATATGAGCACTGGTGAAGGGATGGGTATTCGAGCATTGTATAACTGAGATTTAAACCTGAAAACTTTGTAACTTTGTAACTTTCCACAATAAAAAATTAAAAAAAAAAAAAAAAAAAAGAAGAAACTGACTTTAATTAAAATTTCATAGTTTACCATATCATTCAACAATAATTAAATATCTTGGGTTCATTTAATTTAAATTATGATTTAATTATTCTGCTTTATACGTGAGAAACTGAGACAGAAATAAATTATAAATTTGTTGTTTAGTTAAAAGTGGCAGAGATAAATTTAGAATTTCTGTGCCAAATTTAAAGCACACTTTTCAGTATACTGTCCTGCATTTATTATGGAAAAGTAATCTCAAGACAAGTAGCACTGTAGCACTGTCATCCCGTTGTTCATCGATTTGCTCGAGCAGGCACCAATAACGTCTCCATTATGAGACTTGTTGTTACTATTTTTGGCATATCGAATATGCCACGGGGAGCTTGCCAGGCTCTGCCGCTCAAGACAAGTATACTCTTAAAATATAGCTGAAAAACAAAAGGACATATTTTACAGTTATAAGGTCTTGGATTCAGACCTGAATTTGGTGTTCACATGCAGCAGTGACAAGTTATGACAGGAAACTAATTAATTAAATTGTTAACTATCTTATGTTTTATGAAGAAAAAGCATTTTTATTATAACCCACGATATTTACTTACTGTTGAATGATATGGTAAACTATGAAATTTTAATTAAAGTCAGTTTCTTCTTAATAAAAAATGTAATACTATACAGACCATCCGATTATTACCTATTGCTGCAAAATATCAATGCTTACTAAAAAATTACTTTAGCAATATATGCAAACATATATATTATAATATCAATACCATTTCTTTTCTTTCATTTTCTTATTGAAGATGTACTATGTTTTGTCAGATTTCAGTCATACCTGGCAGTTCTTGGGGGAAAATCCTGGATCTGGTTTGGGATAGCTACTGGGATCACTAGTAGACAATGTGGTGGATAGACTCTAACCAGGAACCCACACACATGTGAAATAAAAATGCCTAAAACCCACCCTTTTGCTTTTATTATGTGTCACTTTGATGTTTTTATTTGTTGGTTGTATTAAAACTTATAAATTACAAAATATCACTCATGCCAACTCTTACTTAGTCTCTGAAGAACATTCATGTACTAATTACTATAGTAATTTAATTTAAATATATTAGTGTTGGAAAACATCGAATTGTCCTTTCTCCCTTGATACAGGGAGTTTAGGTTTATTGTGATAGGTTATACCTATCACAGAGCTCTTGAGACACTCCCATTTCTCTGTGTTTAAATTTAACTTTTCTGTGCTCTGCTTCCCCTATCTGTTAATCACTTATAATTCTAAATCAGACTCTGTGACTCGTAAGGTCAGATCCTTCTAAGTACTCTGGATTTTGTATATGTAAGTGAAATATTGCTTTTCTCTTTCCTTTATGTCCTTTGTATAGTTTACTTTAGAGCAACGTCCTTTTTGTATAGACACAGGAAGACAGTTAATGCTATGCTTTTGTAACTTAGGAGTTAATTGACTGAATAATATTTACTCCTGGGCATTTGCCATATGTACTTGATGTAAGCCTAATCCTCAGTTGTCCTAGTTCCTAGCACCCCAAAAGAAGGGTCTCAACGAAGGGACTGGATGGACCCAGGGCAAGCTGTAAGCTAACCTGGCATTGAAAAGGAACAGGCCAAGTACCATCAAACTTAAAATAAGTTAAGAGCACAATTATGGATAAATTCTGTTATGACCCCAAAACAAGTGACTGGACAAGAACCCTGCTTTGGTTTGGAAGGACAAATCTGGCGTGAGGACTGTAGTCTTGGATCTGTAGTGAGATGTCCTCAGGAAAGCCACCTGTTAAGCTTGATATATCTCTTACTGTGTCCATACAAAATGAGTAGAAATATTATTAATAAGTAAATTTAAGATGATCATTAATTTAAGTGATAATTTATCACTGTGGGGTGCTGTTAGCCAACCATCAGGTGACCTGGGACTCGGCACAGGTGTTCGACCTGGCACAGACCCTCTGCAATACGGCCTTGCTCTGTCAGCTGCTCAACAACCTCTGGGTTCACTCCATCAACCTCAAGGAGATCAACCTGAGGCCGCAGATATACCAGTTGCTGCCCAGAGACACAGGCAAGTGCGTGTTTATCAGTGTGCAGATGTGTTGATTGTGCTAGTTAATCTGGGTGTAGTTGCTACCCTTAGCCTTTGAGACTGGGCTCTTGACTTAAGCAAGGAGAGTGGGCATGGGGGGACTCACATGGGGAAAGTAGGACACAGGAATGGGGGTCAGTGTGAGACTGGAATGGGGTGCTCAGTGTGATTGGAATAGACTCAGGGGTGTATTGAATACATGGTGGGACGGAGATTGTAATAATTGGCAACTGATCAACAACTAGCTTGGCGGCCCTGTTCCCTCCTTCAAGCATCTGTTTGGGTCTGCGAGAGGCTGGGGTGGGGAAACAGCTCAAGGTTAGCGAATGCATGTGGCTAGAGCTCATGCATATTTTGTGAACACACGTATTAAATGACCTCAATAAAAAAAACAAGATCTACTAAAAGTAATGCTGTTACACAATATATTTACTTACATAAATCAGGGGTCATATTTTTATAAAAACCAAAATAATAAATATTCTAGATTTATGAGTCATTTGACGTTTGTTATAACTATTTAGCTCTGCTTTTATGTATAATCAGTCCTAAACAAAATATAAGTGAATGCAGCTGAATTAAATAAAACTTTATAGATGAACACCATAGTTGAAGTTGATTTTATACACCATGGGTAAAAAATATTATTTCTTTCCATATCTCTTAAAATTTTAACAATAATCCTAAAGTGAAATATAACTAAGTGGGCTTTATTTGGCCTATAAAACCATCCCTTTATACCCTAGTAGCTCTTTCAGAAATTTAGCTTTATCATAATACTGTACAAGAATTTACTGTGGGGCCATGGAGCTAATTTAGGAATTAAAGTTCTTGGATTCCATGGTGTCAATCCTCTTTCCACATATCATCCCTTTAGCACCTCCAAAGCATCCACCTTCCAAAATAAACTGTCATCTTATATGTAATTTAAGATATATATTTTATGAAAAATGTCCAATAAAAATCCAGATACAGGAGCTAGAGTAATAGTACAGCAGGTAGGATGATTAACCTAAAAAATAGCAACAACAAAAAAAAAATCTAGATACAACAAAGAATAATATTCATTGAAACTTCTGCCTAAAAACACACTAAGAATATCTGTGATAATACTGTCCACTATAACTATCATGACTGGAAACTTGAAATATAATGGATACTAATGAAAATTTTAAATATAAGAAGAAAACATCCAACCCCATCAAAAAATGGGGCGAAGAAATGAACAGAAACTTTACCAAGGAAGAAATACGAATGGCCAAAAGGCACATGAAAAAGTGCTCTGCATCACTAATCATCAGAGAGATGCAGATCAAAACAACCATGAGATACCACCTCACACCACAGAGACTGGCACACATCCAAAAGAACAAAAGCAACCACTGTTGGAGAGGATGTGGGGAGAAAGGGACCCTTCTACACTGCTGGTGGGAATGCCGGCTAGTTCAGCCCTTTTGGAAAACAGTATGGACGATTCTCAGAAAACTAGAGGTTGAGCTCCCATTTGACCCAGCAATACCACTGCTGGGAATATATCCCAGAGAGGCAAAAAAGTACAATCGAAACAACATCTGCACATGTATGTTCATCGCAGCACTGTTTACAATAGCCAGAATCTGGAAAAAACCCGAATGCCCCAAAACGGATGACTGGTTGAGGAAACTTTGGTACATCTATACAATGGAATACTATGCAGCTGTTAGAAAAAAGGAAGTCAAGAATTTTGTAGTTAAGTGGATGGGCATGAAAAGTTTCATGCTGAGTGAAATGAGTCAGAAAGAGAGAGACAGACATAGAAAGACTGCACTCATCTATGGTATATAGAATATCAGAGTGGGAGAGCACAGCGGCCACTCAACACCTTTATTGCAAACCACAACAGCTAATTAGAGAGAGAGAACAGAAGGGAATGCCCTGCCACAGTGGCAGGGTGGGGTGGGGGGGAGATGGGAGTGGGGAGGGTGGGAGGGACGCCGGGTTTACGGGTGGTGGAGAATGGGCACTGGTGAAGGGATGGGTTCCCGAACTTTGTATGAGGGAAGTATAAGCACAAAAGTGTATAAATCTGTAACTGTACCCTCACGGTGATTCTCTAATTAAAAATAAATAAATTATAAAAAAAAAGAAAATAGAAATAATCAATTTTCACATATTAATTATATAATCTGTCACTAATATATTCACTTACTATATTAAAAAAAAAAGAAAATTTTAAATATAAATTTTGTTAATTCTTGCACTGACATGGTCACATATGGCTTATGGCTCTTCTTTTTGTTTCTGCAGTTTATGAACTTTAGTGTGCAAAAAGCAGGGATATGGTGATTCAGGCAATAATGAATGGTTAGGCACTATAGTTAGATGTTTATGCATTATTTCTTAACAGCACTCTTTCCCAAAAGCAAAATAAATATTCTGGATTTTTACATAGATAATCTATTTTTGAAGCAATTACTTCTGTAAAAAATATTTTCAATAATTTCCAAAATACAAAATAGTATATCAGTAGATAGACTTTGAATTCAAAATTGTATTACATAATCAAAAACACTGTGATTAATTTAACTAAATTTAATTTTTAATTTATAGCTATTTATACAGGGCATGTTATTATCAGTAGTTAAAAGCACCTAAATTGTTTTGGGACTCGGAAAAATAATGTTTGAATTATACACCAGACTGATTTAGTGGTTTATTATATAGAACTAAGTACATCAGAGTAAAAGACACTAGTATTTGTCAAACTATAATTCATATAGTTGATACTTGTGGAATTATTGCCAATAGCACAAAATCATAAAGAACAAAAAGAAAAAATAAAGAGTTATTTACCCAATATCCATCAGATAAGGGGTTAATATTCAAGATATATAAGACACTGGTAGAACTTCTTTAGAACAAAACCTCCAACCTCATCAAAAAATGGGGAGAAGAAATGAGGAGAAACTTCCTCAGAAAAAGAAAAACAAATGGCAAAAAAGGCAATTGATAAAATGTTCTACAATGCTGATCATCAGGGAGATGCAATGAGATATCATCTTACACTAGAGAGACTATCACACATCAAAAAGAATTAAAAAAAAAACAGTGCTGGTGCTGATGCAGGGAGAAAGAGATTAGCATCTATTATTGGTGGGAATGCCAACTAGTGGAGCCTTTTTGGAAAACAATATAGGCATTCCTCAAAATCTAGAAATAGACCTTCCATATGACCCAGCAATGTACTTTTGGGAATATTCCCCTGGAGCACAAAACACACAGCAGAAATGACATCTGTACTTGTATGTTCATTGCAGCACTATTCACAGTAGCCAGAATCTGGAAACAATCTGTGTCTGAGAACAGATGACTGCATCAAAAACTATGGTTCATCTACATATGAAATACTATAAAGCTGTTAGAAAAAAAATGAAGTCATGAAATTCACTTCTAAATAGATGGACATGGAGAATATGGTGAGTGAAATAAGTCAGACTGAGAGGGAAAAACATAGACTAACTTCACTCATTTGTGGGATATAAAAACACCCTATTATGAGAAGATCACACAAGGATAGTAGACACAAAGACCAGAATGAATGGTCCATGGTCCATATTTGGAAGCGTGCCTCAAGGACTAGGAGGGGAGAGGGCAGTTGTGATAGAGCAGGGACCATTACAACAATGATGGTTGGAAGGGATTGGCCTGGATGGAAGATGTTTGCTGAAAGTGAGTGAGGGACCAAGCATAATGACTTCTCAGTATCTGTACTGCAAACAATAATGCCCAGAAGCAGAGAAGCAGAGAGAGAGAGAGAGAGAGAGAGAGAGAGAAAACTGCCTACCATAGAGGTACGCTGGTGTGTGTGTTATGTGGGGACTGGCAGAGTGGGTGGAAAGAGGGCAGAGTGGGTGGAAAGAGGGAAAAGGGGTATGTTTGTGGTGGGAAATGTACACTGGTAGAGGGATGGATGCTGGAACATTGTGTACCTGTATCTCACAATCATTCAATAAAAAAATAAATTAGCAAGTGTAGCAATAACAAACACCAGAAATGATTTTTGATTATGTACAGAAATTTTATGTCAGTATACTAATATAATTTTTCTAAAATTTTTTTTGAGTTGGGACTGGTGAGTATTTTAAACATATATAGAACACAAAGTGTTATAAAATATTAGAAACTAATGTATAATTATGATATAAAGTATCTGCTAAGGGGTAAATAATTTCTAGATATAGTTTTTTCATTCCTGATAACATAATTAAAAATTATCAAGTTTCAACCAGTAGTTGAATAGAATTTAAGTAGGCTTATGCTCTGGTGGGTTCATTTATTTTATTTTTAATTATATTTTAATTGAATCACCGTGAACTACAGTTATAAAGCTTTCATGTCTGAGTTTCAGTCATACAATGATTGAACACCCATCCTCCACCAGTGTACATTTTCCAACACCAATGTCTCCAGTATCCCTCCCCAGCCCTCCACATCTTCCCCTCACTCAATGGAAGACACTTACTCTCTCTCTACTTATGGGCACTGTGTTTTGCAATACAGATAATAAGTGGCTATCACATTTGGTCCTTTATCTATTTTCAGCACACACCTTCCATCCCAAGCGATTCCTCCAATCATCATTTACTTAGTGATCCCTTCTTTATACCAGATGCCTTCTCCTCAGCTCATAAAGGCAGTCTTCCAACTGTGGAACAACCAATCCTTGTCTCTACTGTCCTTGGGTATTAGTTGATGACTTAATTTAAATGTTTCTATATTTGTTTGTGAGTTCAAAATGTGGGTGTATGATGTGTGTGTTTGTTGGTCAAGAGCTGCCTCCCAAGGCATTCCCAGCAGAGGAACGAAGAGATGGGGTACACATATTGATGGTCAAAATGGCCCTTTTAATGCAGGACTATAGGCATTCTTATAATAATAGCTTGCATCAGGACTGTGCTTTTATGCTTTCTAAACTGCCCCATTTTGATGCCAGGGTAGCTTTGCCACTCGCCCCAAGTGCATTCAGTCCCTTGATGGGACTCCGCCCCCTTTTTGGGGTATTAGGAACTTTGGCAACCAAAGCCTGAGTCAAGTAATTATTACAGATATCCAGGAGTAGATATATTTCAGAATCAATCAACTGCCAAGTATTAGGAGCATAGTATTAATGGTCTTTCTCTGTTTAAGCAAAGAAAATTGCTCTGTGGTTAAAAGTATAAAAACACTATAGTGGAAATAGAAAAGCAAGTAATTCACTACTAATACAAAATCTAGAGTTATCAGAAAGTTTTATTTAAAAGTAACCGATCCTGGACTGGAGTGATAGCACAGTGAGTAGGGTGTTTGCATTGCACATGGCTAACCTGATTTCAATTCCCAGCATCCCATAAGGTGCCCCAAGTATGTCCAGGAGTAATTCCTGAGTGCATGAGCCAGGAGTAAACCCTGGTGACCCAAAAAACTAACTAACTAACTAAATAAATAAATAAATAAAATCACATGATCACGATCATGAAATCCCGTTGATCATCGATTTCTCGAGCGGTCTCAGTAACCTCTCCATTAGTCCAAATCTGAGATTTTAGAAGCCTCTCTCCATTCGACTTTCCCAACCATGCTGCATTGGAGGCTCTTACAGGGTCAGGGGAATGGGACCCTGGCTCTAGCATATGAATACACCATGGGTGCTTGGAGGCTCTCCCATGTGGGCAGGAAACTCTCAGTAGATTGCTAATTTCTCCCAGAGGGAGAAGTAGGTGATAAGATATGCTTCTGGGAGCTTGCTTTTAAGTCTCTGGATGTTGACCATTGATGGGATTACACACACCTGGGTTCCTCTGCCAGTACCTTCATACGTGATGGTCTCTCAGTATCTCTGAGAGATACTGAGAGACCATCATGTTTGACCTTTTGTCTACTTTCAGCACACATTTTCCATCCTAAGCGATCCCTCCAACCATGATTGACTTAGAAGTCCCTTCTCTATCGCAGCTCCCTTCTTCCCCAGCACTTGAGGCAGGCAAACAATCATGGAGCAATCTTTCTGGCCCTTATCTCTACTGTCCTTGTGTGTCAGTTTCATACTAGGTTATTTATATATCCCACAAATGAGTGAGTTATTTATATACAAAAAAAAGGCAGCTAATTGATTTACTATTTTTGCTAGTTTAGAAAGTTCTTACGACTAGAAACTGGAAATCTTGGATCTTGATCTTAATTTTCCAACTGCTTTAGAATGCTATTGTAAGTTAGATGTAATACTTAAAAATTCATGTTATTTTCCACAATAAAAGTGAAAAAATATAAAACTTGCTCATATTACAAACTTCCTGTGGATTAAGTGCTTACGTCAGAGAACTTGAAAACTGAGAGTTCTCTAAAGTTAATATGCTAAAATAAGTTCTAGTGACATCATAACTACATAGGTATCTTTATGCACCTAGAGTAATAGCTTATTTATTTTGTACTTTTTTTTCTTTATTTAAGGATCAACCATGACTATATTTGTGGTGTTCAGAATCACTTAGGTTACATCCTTGGATGTACAGAGACTATATTGAACTCATAGCCAGGCATGTGATCTACCACTTGAGTTATTCCCAGGCTCCTATTTGGAAGAGCAAAAAAGCCTTCTCCTTGAGAAATGGTTAAAAATGAACAGAAAATATTTTAATAAAACGTTTGCAAAGGGGCTGGAGCGATAGCACAGCGGGTAGGCCGTTTTCCTTGCACGCGGCCGACCCGGGTTCAAATCCCAGCATCCCATATGGTCCCCTGAGCACCGCCAGGAGTAATTCCTGAGTGCAGAGCCAGGAGTTACCCCTGTGCATCGCCAGGTGTGACCCAAAAAGAAAAAAAAAAAAAAAAAAAAAAAGTTTGCAAAATTTCTGATAGAAATGAAGAGACAATATGCTGTTAAAATGGAAAGTAAAATGTACAAGATCAATAGTTTTATTTTATGTTGTAGCTAATTGCTCATATTAAAATCATATTTATGAAAAAGATTATAGTTTTTAAATAATCTTAGGAAAAAAGTAGTATAAATGTAAGTATGACTATTAGACCCTTTGATATTATGTATAGTATATAAACATTAAGGAATAATGTATTTTAAATGTTTAGATACAATGGCCTTTTGATATTGCTTTTGAGTTATACTTGGAGATTCTCAGGAGCTACTCTCAGCTCGGTACTCAGGTATCAATTCTGGCAGTGCTCTGGGAACCAAAGCAGTACCAGGAATCAAACTAGGGTCTTGATATAGTACAAAACATGTACTCTACTATCTCTAAAGATCACAACTGTAGTTTTAATGAGAAAAATAAACACTAACAAAATTCAAACTAATTTAAAGAGTGAATTGATAAAGATACAATGACATAAATCAAAGACTATAAAAATACCTGACAAAAATAATCATTCAAATATCGTGTAGAATTCCTGGACATTAAAATTACCAAATAACCTTTAAATTATATAAATCTTAAATTATGTACCATGATCTTTTATGAATATGCTGAATGAAAATTTAATCATTTCAAGTTCTAAAAGTCAGTGTATTGTCAGTTATCTGTGCTGCGTGAGGATAGAAATAATGTTATAGACACTATGATAAAGGAAAAGAAGATAACTAAATTTACATAAACACCTTCAATATGGCAGTGAAATAATATGAATGATCTAAATGAAAAACAAGATTTTAAACTTATGTTCTGTTTGCTGCTTGCTTCCTCCACTATGCAAAACAGTATGGAGAATTTTTAAACAACCCTAGTATTTGACTTGATGATCCCATTCCTTGGGATCTGTCCTAAGAATAGAAATTAATAATTTGAAAATATGCATGAGCACCTATGTTTATTGCAACCCTATTACAAGGTCTGGAAAAAACCCAAATGCCTGATAATATATGTCTTTAGTAAGAAATTATAGGCTTGTCTAAAAGAATGGAGTTATACTAAGATATAAAGAAGTTAAAAAATAAAACATGTTGCATTCTGCTACAAATGAAAAGAAACTAATGGGTGTAAAGAAAATAAGTAAGGAGGAAATAGACAAATGAAGATGATTGCATTTATTTGCATCATATAAATAAACAAAAAAAGGGAATAAACATGTACAGTGGAAGCAACCACAGAGACTGACAACAGAACTGAGATTACCAATTAGTAGGAAGAGAACAGGACGGAGAAGGATGGAGTACTTCACTGTATATGACTACACATAGAGCGGTATTCACACTACTGTAAGAATATTAAAATAAAATATAATTAAACTAAAATTATAATGCAATTGTAAATTTACAGCAGGGTTTTACCATGAATATATAAATGTATATTACATTTAAAAAAATACTACTATGATTCCTGACACCTAGCCAGGAATAGTTCTTAAGCACCTCCACTTGTGCCTTAGAGAAAAAGAAAATAAAAGAATGAAATAGATATTTCTTCACTTTTCTCATTGGTGTGTACATTGAAAATTTTTTAAAATGAATTTTATGATATATACAGCATAAAAAACAACAGTTGCTTCTGTATAAGTTTAATTTTCCAATCTTCTGACTTACTGATATTTGATTTTTTCATCTAAAAAGTTTGAAAAGAATCTTTGCATCTGTTTTCATCAGGGATGTCAACCTGAAATTCTTTTTTTTTGTGTGTGGTGTCTCTGCTTTTGGTATCAGTGTGAAATTTGCCTCGTAGAAACTGTTTGGGAATGTTTCTGTTTCTTTAATTTCCTGTAAAAAGCTTGAAAAGGACAGAAAAAATCCTCTTTAAATGTTTGGAGGAATTCACTAGTGTTTTGGGGAAGATTTTTTTTTTTTTTTTTGCTTTTTGGGTCACACCCAGCGATGCTCAGGGGTTACTCCTGGCTTTGCACTCAGGAATTACTCCTGGCGGTGCTTGGGGGACCATATGGGATGCCGGGGATCGAACCCGGGTCGGTCGCGTGCAAGGCAAATGCCCTACCCACTGTGCTATCGCTTCGGCCCCATGGGGGAATAGTTTTTGATCACCATTTTAATTTCCTTGAAAGTATTAGATCTATCTGGGCATTCCAAATCTTTTTGGTTCAACTTTGGGAGGTTATAAGAATCCAAGAATTAATCCATTTCTTCAGGTTCTGTTGTTTCATGGCATACAGATTCTCAAAGTAGTATCTGATGATCTTTTGAATTTCTGTAGTTTCTGTTGTGATGTCCCCCATTTCATTTCTGATTCGGTTTATTACAATTCTCTCTTTCTTTGTGAGTCTTGCTGATGGTTTATCAATCTTGTTTATGTTTTCAACAAACCAGCTCTTGGTTTCTTTTTTTCTTTTTTTCTTCCAGGGGAGAAATTCAGCTCATTGATTTCTGCTCTAACTTTTATTATTTCTTTCCTCTTGCCTGGTTTGGCCTTCTTTTGTTGGTCCTTTTCTAAGATGTTAAGCTGTGAAATCAAGTTATTTATGTTGGTCTTTCTTCATGATAAATGCTCGAAGAGCTATAAACTTTCCCCTTACCATCGCTTTAGGTGTGTCCCACAAGTTCTAGTAGCTGGTGTCTTCATTCTCATTTGTTTCCAGGAATCTTTTGATTTCTTCTTTGACATCCTCTCTAATCTAATGGTTGTTCAGCATTGACCTATTTAATTTCCAGGTGTTTGATTTTGGTTCTCTGTTTCTGTGTATGATTAACTTCTAGCTTCAGTGCCTCATGGTCTAAAATGATAGTTGCTACATATCTACTTGATTCCATTAAGGTATATTTTGTGACCCAGCATGTGGTTTAATCTTATAAAATGTTCTGTGTGCACTGGAGAAGAGCATTGTATTCTCCTTTTTGAGGATGAAAAGTCTTGTGTACATCTACCAGCCCTCCATCCTCCATTTCTTCCTTTCAGGCCAGTACTGTAAAAAATATAAGTCCCGCTTGCGAACTTGTACTCGGGGGAGGGTGCAATGTGATGTGTGTTGTGTTGTTGTCCGAGGGCTTTTGGGGCAGTTCTTTTACGTGCTCGCCACTCACGTTTGGTGCTCTCGAGCCGCTGTGTATGGACCGGATCAAGATGGATCCTCCTTGTTCTCTGCTTCTGTGTGTGCCACTGTGCTCTCTTCTGCCTGTCTATCTCTGTCTCTGTCTCTGTCTCTGTCTCTGTAGTCTCTCCTCTGGTCTCTTCCGACCTCTCTCTGTTTCTGATTCTGTGTCTTCTCCTGTGTCTTCTCTCATGATTCGGTCTTGCCTCTGTATTCTCTCTGACTCTTCTCTCTTGCCTCTGCCCTCTTCTGTCTTACCTCTGCCCACTTCTTGCTGTGTTTTCTTCTGTGTGTGTCCTGTTGCCTCTGTCTCTGTCCTGCTGCCTCTCCTTCTGTCTCTGCTGTCTCCTCTGTTGCCCCACAGTCTTAGTTTATATAGAAACCACATAGGGCACATAGGGTGGTGACACAAAGATGGGTTGAAATTAAAAAATCAACAAAGAGGGGTAAGACCACTCCTCAAGGAGATTAACAAAAATCTCATCTAAGGAGATTGCTTCAGATTACTAGGAGATCCTCTCATGGGTGGGGTCAAAACAAGGGTCTGTCAGAGTGTGTCCCTTTCTTCCTTCCTCAGCTAGTAATCCACTTAAATAGTTTTTTTTTTTTGCCTTTTTTTTGGGTCAACCTGGGGATGCACAGGGGTTACTCCTGTCTCTGTACTCAGGAATTACCCCTGGCAGTACTCAGGGGACCATATGGGATGCTGGGAACCAAATCCAGGTTGGCTGCATACAAGACAAACACCCGACCCGCTGTGCTATCACTCCAGCCCCAATCCACTAAAATAGTTATAGTATATTTACTTCTAGTATTTCTAGCAATGTCATTCTGTATGAGCAAAGTAAGATATATCAAACTTAAAGTTTGGTTCTTTCTGAGGACATCTCACTATATATTCCAGACCACGGTCCTCAGGCCAGGTTAGTCTTCCTAACCCCAGCAGGGTCCTAGTCTCATCGTCACTTTTGGATCATGACAGCATTTGTCTATGAACATGCTCTCAACTTATAGTTGAATATTGTGGCGCTTTGGCCTGGCCCATTTCAATGCCAGAGTAGCTCACAGCTTGCACTGAGTCCATTCTGTCCCTCGTCGGGACCCTGCTAGGAACTAAGGGCAACTGGTTTGAGAAAGCAGATGCCTGGAAGTAAATATTATTGGAGTCAGTCAGCTTCCAAGTTACAAAGCATAATATCAACTGTCTTCCTGTGTCCAAACTAAGTTTCCTGTGTCAAGTCTGAAAGGACAAACCCAATGTTATCTTACACAGTATTTCCTTCCAAGGATAGTCTTGTTGGCCTATCAAGAGGCAATAGGGCAGTGATGAAGTCTCAGACTACTATTGTGTTGTTACCAATGTCCTCCTTTGTAAAAAACTAAGGCACACCAATGGGCATGTAAACTCGCAGGCTCTCCAGGTGGCTCTGTCTCACCGCCCGAGTTTGGTGCTCTGGAACCACTGTGTGTGGCTCTTAGTCAAGGGCAGGCGACGGAAGGAAGGAGGCCAAACTGGTTGCTCGATCAGTTTATATCATTCTCTGCTTCTCTCCTGGCTCTGGATCTCTGGATCTGGCCCCCCAACCCACTCTTACAGCCTAGTTAAATTTCCCCAGCATGAGGGGGTTGGAGTCTACACTTAGGTGTGGTCACAATCAATAGGGTAAGGTTCCTTTCCCTTAGGGGATGCTTCTCCTAGGACTTAATTCTCTTTCAGCAGGAGGATCCACCTAAGGGTGGAGTCCCATGAGTGTGTTTCTCTACTCCTCAGCTAGCAAAAATATAAGAATTCATAATATTAATAATTTTGTATGGACACAATAAGAGATGCATTAAAGCTTATGGAATTGCTCTCCTGGGGCCATCTCAATCTCAGACTATAGTGCTCAGGCCAGATCAGTCTTTCCTATCCCTAGCAGGGTCCTAGTCTAATCATTACTTTTGGATCATGACAGCATTTGTCCATGATCAAGCTCTTAACTTATAGTTAAGAATTAGGCACTTTGGCCAGGCCCATCTCCATGCCAGGGTAGTACATAACTCACTGCTTGCCCTGGATCTGTCCCGTCCCTTGTCGGGCCCCCGCTTTTAGTGTGCTAGGAACTGAGGGCAACTGAGGCTTAAGTGGAGAAAGCAGATGCCTGGGAGGGAATAATATTCGAAGCCAACTAAATCCCAAATTACAAAAGCATAATATTGTCTTCTCGTGTCCATACAAAAAGGACATTGCTTTAAAGTAAATTATGCAAAAGGCACAAGAAGAGGAGAAACGCAATATTAACTTATATAATATAAATTCAGTATCCTAGGAAGGTCTGACCTTACAAATTAGCGAGTCAGATTAAGGGAAAGCCTCGGATTAACTGTTTTGGGGAAGAGAGCATAGAGAAGTGATTATACCTAAACAAAGGGATGGGAGAGATTCGGGAACACCTTGATGGGTGAGACTGGGGTAAGCCTAAACTCCGGGAAAAACCGGAACAAGCTACTCATGGCTAGGGGGGAGAGGACAAAGTAATGTCATCCTACAGTACTGTATAACCATATGTAAAACATTAAGATAAAATGAAGTTGGATCCATATCTCACACTCCATAAAAAGTCAATTTAAAATGTATCAAAGACCAGAATTCATAAAGTACATTGAAAATATCAGTACAATTCTTCAAGGTTTGAAACTCAAAATTTTATTTTTTTAAAGTTTTGTTTTTTTCTTAAATTTTTTTTTAATTGAATCTGATAGTATCCCACCCGCATAGCAAAGCCTGTCAAGCTACCCGTGGCATATTCGATATGCCAAAAACAGTAACAAGTCTCACAATGGAGACCTTACTGGTGCCCGCTTGAGTAAATTGATGTACAACAGGAGGACAGTGCTACAGTGCTACACAGTGAGATACCAATGAGATACCCGTGAGATAATGTTCCCATATCCATCCCTTTACCAATGTACATTTACCACCACCAATGTCCCCAATTTCCCTCCTCCCACCCCTCCTGTCTGCCTCCCTACTTGCCACATGATTCATAAATTCCACTTCTTTATATATACCCCCAGTACACAGATTTTATTTATTCAAAAAGACATATGCACACCACTATTCATTGCAGCACCCAGTGGCACACTGGTGGATGAAAGCTGACAATGGTGATGGAATTGGTGTTAGAACATTGTATGCTTGAAAGTCGACTTTGAGTAACTTTGCAAATCACTATGCTTAAAAATTTTTTTGGAGGGACCATATCTGCTTGTTTTCAAGTAACTCTCCTGGCTCTTAAGGATCACTCCTAAGAGCAAAAGGGGAACTTTTGCATTACTAGGGTAAAACCCAGGTCAGTCACATGCAATGCAAACACTTAACCCCCTACTATTTAGTCAAAATTTTTAAGAACTAAAAAAGGAAAAGAAGATGCATATAGTGTGTGTATACACATACACACATGAATACATATATATATATATATTTTAATTTATGACAGTATAAGAATGATTGCTCACAGTAACCTATGTGTTTTTAAATTTCCCAAAGTCATCCTATTAATCTCTCACACAACCATCTAAGCAGTTACTATAAACATCTCAATTTTTAAATGAGAACACTGAGAACCAATTGCATTTTCAAAATCTGCTATAGATTACAAATCACTTATAAACTAAACAAAATATTATGGATGTCAAAATATTTAATAAAAGTTGCTTGGTTTATGGCACTTCTATAATATATAAAATGTGTTCACGTAACCATTAAAGTGCTGTAGAAGAGTTAATGACATAGAAAAATATTCACAGCACATTGTTAAATGAAACACCATAGTTTCCCAATAGTATAAATTCATGACCACACACACACACACACACACACACACACACAAGATTTATACTTAGTGGAGTACAAAATACTTGAACCAGATGTTAACTACTACTATTCCTGTTTTCTCTTACTTTACTACAAATAAATGGTTAGTTTTCACTATGACTTTTCCTGTTTTTTATATTTTCTATAGGAAACATTGATATTTCAATGTTAAATAGAATAAAAAAGATATATTTTGAATATATAGAATAAAAAAGATATATTTTGAGAATGTGTAGCAAGAATGAGTGAATTCTCTGTCAATGTATTTGTACCCAGATGTATGAAGTGATTTCTCAATGTGCTTCCATAGAAGGTTATGTATAATTGTTACTCCATAATTATTCAAGAGGAAACATTTTCTTAACCTTTGGCACACAATTTTAATGGTGTTGAAATCAGATATACTGAAAAAGAATGTGAAATTTTCTGATTTTGATTTTAGACTTTGTCTTTCCACCTGACACTTCTTCCTTAGCCTATTTAGTAATATATATATCTATATATCTATATCTATAGATATAGATATTTTAATTTATTGAATCACCATGAGATAGTTACAAGCTTTCATGTTTGGGTTATAATCACACAATCAACAAACACCCATCCCTCCACCATTGCACATTCCCCACCACCAATATCCCCGGTATACACTCCCTTTCCCACCCTCCCCCTTCCTCCATGACAGTCAATATTCCCCATACTCTCTCTCTAATTTTGGGCATTATGGCTTGTAACACATACACAGAGGTCATCATGTTTGGTTATCTACTTTCGGCACACATCTCCCATCCCGACTGATTGATTCCTCCAGCCATCATTTTCTTAGTGATATCTTCTCTATTCCATCTGCCTTCTCCCCTCTGCTCATGAAGCAGGCTTACAACTATGAGGCAATCCTCCTGGCCTTGTATCTACTGTCCTTGAGTGTCAGTCTCATGTGATATTATTCTATACCCCACTAAAGAGTGTAGTCCTTCTATGCCTGTCCCTCTCTTTCTGACTCATTTCAGTTTGCGTGATACTCTCCATGTCTATCCATTTATAAGCAAATTTCATTATTTCTTCTCTCCTAACAGCTGCATAGTATTCCATTGTGTAAATGTACCAAAGTTTCTTTAACCAGTCATCCGTTCTAGGACACTTGGGTTGTTTCCAGATTTGGGCTATTGTAAACAGTGCTGCAATGAATATATAGGTACAGATGTCATTTCTACTGTGCTTTTTTGCATCCTTGGGATATATTCCCAGAAGTTTAATTAAAGGGTTTATATTATGATAATCAAATATTTCTTCTTCTTGGTTCATCAGGATACCACTGTTCCTCATAGGCCAATTGTAAATGGAGGTTTGGTATCCACGGAAATATTCCCAGACTAGTAATTACTAAACTTAATGTGATATGTTCAGCATAGGCAAACGTGGCTCCCAGTGTAACTAGAGAAACATAAAATTACAAAACATTGCTTAACAATTTTATTTTTAAAAATTAGTAAGTGAATGGAGAATAGAATGGGTAAAGCGTTTGCGTCAAATGAAGCTGATCCACAGAACCACGTATGATTGGATCCCTTGCACCACATGTATCCCAAGTCCTGCCCCAAGCAGGATCATTTCATTCCTAAGCACAGAGACAGGAATCAGCAATGAACACTGCTGGGTATGGCTTAAAACACAACAGAAACAAAAAAGAATAAACAAAACAAAGGAAAATATTAGAGATGGTAAGTGGTTTCTGGTATCCTAGATGACTGTCGTTTATTTAAAAGATTAAGTAGGCTATGTGAATTAGACTGTTTTAATAAGACTTTGCTCTGTAAGAGAAAATCAAACTCCTGAGTGCTGCATGGTAGCTCAAGTACAGTGAAACAAGAGTACAGAGGCCAGAGAAATACAAGAGGGGGTAGGATATTTGCCTTGCATGAGATCCAGAGCCTTGAGTACCACAAGGAGTAGCCCACAATTTGAAATTTAAAAAAAAAATGAAAGAAAATAGAGTACAATCTTTATTTTTAGCTGTGTAGAATAATAAAGACAATCAAATTAAAAATGGCATTTTTCTGGGGCTGAAGTGATAGCACAGAGGGTAGGGCATTTGCACACACAGCCGACCCAGGTTAGATTCCCAGCATCCCTTATGTCCCCCTGAGCACAGCCAGGAGTAATTCCTGAGTGCATGAGCCAGGAGTAACCCCTGAGCATTGCTGGGTGTGACCCAAAAAACAAAAACAAAAACAAAAAAGACATTTTTCTGAGGTTTAGTTTTGCTCCTTATAAAATGGAAGAACATGTGTGTATATGTGTGTATATATATATACATATAGATACACATTTGCATGTACATATAAATATATACACATTTACCAATGAATAAAAATTACATATGTATATATGGATATATAGATATCTCATATTTGTTATATTTATGTGAATGAGAATAGGATAGATGGTAAATAAATTTGTAGTAAATAAAAAATAGTATATGAAGTGATTTGTAGTCAAATTAGATATATTTTAATGTATTGAAAATATAATTTAACTTTAAATAGGAAAATAACATTATTTGGTAGAATTTAATATCAGGATTCCATGGAAATGCTTCATGGCAGCTTGACTGTCATCTGTTATATTGAGAATATGCACCCTTTGTAATGACAACATTTTACCTATGTACTTATCAACCTAAACATACACAAAATCAGTTCATTTATAAGAAACTACTTCTAAATAAAAAAAGAACTGAAAAATAGAAAATGCTCCTTAAAGCTGTCAAAATCATCAATGATTAGTAAGCTTTCAGAAATATTAGTAGGCAAGAGGAAGCCAAAATAATGCAGTATCATGTATATGGTCTTAAAACAAAATAAGACATTAGGTAGAAGTTAGGAAATACCAATAAAAGCATGATCTTTGTTATTTGTAATGTAGTAGTTGTGGCAGTATGCCATTTGATGTGAGATGTTAATTTGATGTGATTTACAAAGTTGTTCATGACAAAGTTTTGACATTTAATGTTCCAACTCCAAATCTACCATCATTGTTGGCATCCCTCTAGCAATAATCCAAGTTTCCCTCCCTCTCCACAATTGCCTCCTTAGTTAAAACACTTTAAAATTGTATTGTATTTTGGCTCATATACTTATATTCATGTTGACGTTTAAATTTTGATGTCCTTAGTTGGACTGGAGCGATAGCACAGCGGGAAGGGCATTTGCCTTGCATGTGGCCAACCCAGGTTCAATTCCTCTGTCCCTCTTGGAGAGCCTGGCAAGCTACTGAGAGTATCCCGCCTGCATGGCAGAGCCTGGCAAGCTACCTGTGGCATATTCGATATGCCAAAAACAGTAACAACAAGTCTCACAATGGAAACATTACTGGTGCCCACTTGAGCAAATTGATGAACAATAGGATGATAGTGACAGTGACAGTTCATAGTTGCCTTACTTCTACACTATGGAAATGTTCAAGACTCTTAACCAATGCCTTATCACTTTCCAGCTCCTCATTTACCTATCTCCACACACTCCCCTATTTCCTTGACATTCTCATTTCAATAATCCAGGGACAAAGTCTTTTCATTATTTGATAACTTCCATTCTTTTGTCTTACCTGGAATATGGTTTACCTTATTTACTTTTCAGCTGGTTGATTCTTGTTATTCAGAGCTTAGTTTACATTTCATTACTGAGGAAAATTTTTCCTAGCCAAGATATAAACACACTTTAATATCCCATCTGTTTATTTTCATACCTTATAAGTAGGGCCAAATGATAAGTTATGGCCAACGAATATGAATATCACATAAAACATAACAAAAATGTGAATTTGATATTTCTGAACTGAATGAATACAATTGCAGGCTTGACTTGACATTTGCCTTTGATAATAAACAAAAAACGATGGAAAATTCAGACGGTCAGAATCCCTATCCTCTAAAAGATAAGAACATAAACACCTTATTGTGTTTAGCTGCTAGAATTAGTTGCCATAATATAACATAAACACTTATTGTGTTTAGGTGCTAGAATTAGTTGCCATAATATAACATAAAACCATGCTTTGATTAGTTTTGGCAACTTTCCCTAAAATCAATAAATCTAAACAAGTCTCTATTCACTTTTAATAACATCAAATTATTTTAGATCCTCTTAACAGACATTAATATCTGGTCATTTCTGACGAGAAAGAAATTCATAATGTGATGGGAAAGAAATTCATTAATGATAAATACTGTATTATCCAGTATAGGAACATATTTGTTCTACATTGCTACTTGCAAGATATAGGTTAAGAGATTGCCTTTATTTTAGTGCTGATTCCTAAAGGGCATTGATGTTTTTCAATAATTTCTAAGTACAAAATGGATTGGTTTAAATGTCAATGTCACTGAAGGTACAAGGGCAAGAGCAAACTATGTTCAGCCAGGAACATTGACTATATGTTACAATGATACTACTAAGCCTTTAGCGTTAAGGGATTTTCCCTTGGAAATAAGAACATATAGAAACTCTTCCCCATACCATTAGTCTTAAAATATTACCTGAAGCCTCAAATAAACCTCACTAAGTTTCAAATGTTAATTTATTTTCTGTATCTTGCTTATAGGCAAAATGTTCTCAAAGGCAGGGATATATCTAATGTTTGCCAAAATGGGCATAGGGAATGAAACTAAGAAGGAAATTTAAACGTTTTATTTTTTTAGTTTCTCTCTCTCAATGTAAATATATAACAATACATTTTGCGTTTTATTTGATTCTAACACCTAACCCTATGTCTGGCACATAAATATATGACATCAGCATCGATTTTGAATGACAATAGGTAGCATATTCAACTACTTTCTGTTGTATTGGATGTAGTGGGGAAAGCACACTATATCAAAAGTTAAAGCTACCTAAAGCTCTTTTATGTTGAATGTATGATGTAAGTAGATTAAGATTAATGCAGAATGGGCTAGTAAGTGAAATTAAGTTTTCAAAATAAGTGTTTTAAATTAAAATTCAAAGAACTTTTTCATCAATTAATTAATTTATTTATTTTTGCGTTTTGGGGCACACCCGGCAATTCACAGGGGTTACTCCTGGCTCTGCACTCAGAAATTACTCCTGGCAGTGCTCAGGGGACCATATGGGATGCTGGAGATCGAACCCAGGTTGGCCGCATGCAAGGCCCTACCTGCTGTGCTATCGCTCCAGGCCCATCAATGTTTATTTTTTAAGTATGACATCCAACTAAAGGGGTGATGACTAAGAAGACATAAATATGCTTCCAAATCATGAAAAAAATAGTAATATGAGATTCAGCTTGCCTACCCATGTATAGTAGTTATAGTTGTACATCATTATGTCAATATTTAGTCTAATTTTATTCTATCTAACTTTCTATTCCCAACCAATAAGATGAATGACGAACAATATATTCACAGATGAAAAAGAGAGAACTTAAATGTCTCTGTCACATAGCTCATGGAAATCAATTCAAAATGGATTCAGGATCTTGATAACTGATCTTGTTCCATAAATTATAGCTGAGAAAACCATAGGCAGAACACTAAATGAGACGGACTCATTTTGCCTTTTAAGTGCACAATGCCATTGCTCAAGAAAATGAAGCAAAGCTAAAAACACAGGATAATATAAAATTAAGAAGCTTTTTCACTGCAAAAGAATGAGTGACCAGAATTAAAAGACATCCCACAGACTGCAATAAAATATTTGCCCTCCACGTATCTTACAAAGGTTTGATATGCAAAATACATAATGTACTTGCAAACTAAACAATAACAAAATATCAAACCCATCAAAAAACAGGGAGAAGGATTGAACAGAAACTTCCTCAAAGTTGTAGGTGGCTATTTGTATATTAAAAATGCTCTGTATTGGGGTCAGGGCAATAGTATAGCAGTTAAGGTATTTGCCTTTTATGCAGCTGACCAGGGTTTAATCCTATATGGTTCCCTGAGTGCTGCTAGGAGTAATTCCTAAACTCAAAGTCAGGAGTGACCTCTGAGCAATAAAAAGGGAAAAAAAATGCCCTGTATCTCTTCTCACCAGGGAAATGCAAATAAAACCAACAACAGGATATTATCGCATTGAGGAATTTATCAAACAAACTTCATTCATTTTTATTTTATTGAGTTAAACATGTGTTTATATAGTTTGGGGGGCTGGAACAATAGCATAGCAGTAGGGCAATTGCCTTGCATACAGCTGACCCAGGTTTTATTCCTCTGCCTGTATTGGAGAACCCAGCAAGCTACCGAGAGTATCCTGCCCGCATGGCAGCATGGCAGCATGGAAGAGCCTGGCATGCTACCCATGGCATATTTGATATGCCAAAAACAGTAACAATAAGTCTCACGATGGAGATGTTACTGGTACCCGCTGTAACAAATTGTTGAGCAATGAGATGACAGTGACAGTGATATAGTTTGGGGACTACACCCAGCTACTATTAAATTATAATCTTGGCTCTGTGCTCAGCTATCACTCGGGGCTGTGCTTGGAGGACCATATGCATATTTTAGAGATAGAACTGAAAAGGCTGCATTCAAGTCAAACGTCTTAATTTAAGTACTATGCAGGCCTATCCAGTCTATATTTTTAAGTTTGTCTTCCAATTGGCTATTCATAAGAATTTCTCCTTTGTATCTATCTCCAACTGTTTCTAGGTAAAAAGCTAATTTCTTTTTTAACAGGCATGCAAATGTATTGAGGAGTCTCTCATTGGGCTTGACTATAAAATGTGCTAAATATATTTTTCTTAGAATTTGTGAATACTAAAAAAAGCCCCCCCAAATCCACCAAACTCTAATTTTACCATATAAAGAAACCTTGCATTCAGCACTTCGGGACTCACCTACAATATTTTAACAGAGAAGGGCTAGAGAGTACTATATAGAAGTCACTAAGTGGAAGAACCATGGAGGTAGGCTTTATGGCAATTTCTTTAAAGAGCTTCATTAACTCGACTAATTAGGTAATGAATATTTGCAGACTTGTTTGCTTGTGAGAGTGAAAGGACAAAGCCAAAAGAATGTTTGTGCAGACCATGTGGGATGATGAAAAACTGCTCTGCATTTCTGGCAGATAAACAGTATATTTGCCTTTAGTCCACTGTAAATAAGGGTAAGAACTAAATTAGTAGCATGTAGCAGGACACCATAGATTTAGAGATATCCTGGAACTGAATCAAAATCCTAACTCCAATATTTATTTAATTTTTTAAAATTTATTTTATTTTTACAAAGTTGTTCACAATAATTCATTACATTTAATATTCTAAAACCACTCGCCATCATTGCACCTACCCACCACCATTAAGAAGAAAGTGTGAGAAGATTGTTGAATTTTACCCTGGAACCATTAAGCCCTTGTATAAGAGATTACAAACATGGTTGTTAAAACCCCCAAAATGTGTGTTACTCCTAGTATATAAGTGGTGTAGTGTATGAGGTCCAGGCATTCTAAAATTTGAATATGATTATAGAGCAGATTCACTCATAGGTGAGGCCTATGTTGCTCCCTTCCAGGAGCTTTATTTCAGAGTCTTTGGATCATGGTTATTGATGAGATTATATGGCACCAGTGGCAGTTTGTGGATATCACTGCCAAGCTACTGATAACTTGGGAGATGGGGAGAGAAGACCCATTCCTGCTTCTGACGAATTGGGAGATTTTTCATGGATTCCACATACCTGGGTTTTTCTGCAGATTCCCTCATGGGTGAGGTTCATTGAGAGCCTGTGCAGAGTAGTTGTGAGCATGGCGGCTACTGGATTCTGGAGAATTTCGGCTGGAAGGGCTCTGTTGGGGTATGTGATGTGCTCACCCACTCCCCTCGGAGTGCCCTGGTTGGACTCAACCTAGTGCAGGGTGTAGAGACATCTCTGTAGTTTGTTGCTCTCTTCCAAGACCTAGGGAAAATTTTAGATGGATTTCCCATTACCATATTAGGCTACCTACAAAATACTGTTTTTCATAACCCAAAATGAAATGGTAGAGCTTCCTTTACCCAGCAAGGTGTTCATATATGCAGTAAAAAAAAAAAAAAAAAAAACTTGTGCTCAGCCTGCTCCTGACCCTGAGCACCCCAGCCCTCCCCCTGTCTGGACTGCTGCCCTAGTGGCCAGCACGCCACCCCCAAGCACCACAGGCATTTTCTCTGCTGGCACATGTGTGTGCTATTGTGGGGAAAGGAGCATGGCCTAATCATCAGGGGGCATGGCCTAGGCAAAATTGGTGTGGCCTATTTTCAGGCCATAGATATTTTCCTAAAACCCATCAATATGTTGTTTCATCTCAACCTTCATTACCTATGTCATGTCCAAGAGTAACATACTACTTATCCATAAATAGTAGGTCAATAAAACACAAGACTTCACATAAGGATTAAAGGAATATCTGAGTGGGAGGCCATGTTCTAGAAGGGGAAAATAAAAAGGGAAGCACCAGTGACCGAGCCCATCCAGAATCCTTTTTCACAACAAGAGGGAGCAAGGATACTGATCTTGAAGGTCCCTCTTCCATACCACCACAACAACATGAAGAAACAGTGCAAATCCCCACTGCAAGCAGAGGACGACCAAAGGAGTCCAGAAACCTCAATTGGCATTTCCTGCAAACTTGAGCTCTCTGATAAAGAATTCAGAGTTGAAATCCTCAAGATGTTCAATGAACTCAATGCAAAGATTGACAAGTTAAAGGAGGACCTGACAGAAACAATAAAACAGACTACCGAGAGAATACGGGAAGAACTGAGAGCAGAAATAAAAAAACTACAAAAAAAATGAAGGATTCGGTAGATGAAATAAAAACTCTGTGGCTGCCCTCAACAATAGAATAAATTCAGCTGAAGACAGAATCAGTGTGCTTGAAGATGAGCTGCAAGAAGCCTACAGGCAACAACAAACAATGGGAAGAGACATCAAAATAGATCTAGGGCGAATCAGAGTCCTAGGGGATGATTTCAAGAGGAACAACATTAGAATCATTGGAGTACCAGAAGGACAGGGAACCACCCCCAATTAAAAAGCCACAGTCAAACAAATCATTGCTGAAAAGTTCTCAGAGCTGGAGAATACAGGAATCCAGATTCAAGGTGCCCAAAGGGTGCCAGCTAAAAGAGACCCTAACAGAAAAACTCCAAGACATATCATAATTAGAATGATGGACATCATGGATAGAGACACTATACTGCAAGCAGCAAGGTTGAAGAAGGAAATCGCATACAATGGAGCACCCCATAGATTCACAGCAGACCTCTCAGAGCAAACCCTCCAAGACCAAAGGCAGTGATGGGATATAGTGAAAAAATTCAATGAAATGAACGCTTCACTAAGAATACTTTATCCGGCTAAACTCTCATTCAAACTTGAAGGAATGATACACTATTTTTTGATAAACAACAGCTCAGGAACTTCATAGACTCAAAACCAAACCTAAAAGAAGCACTAAAGGGGCTATTGTAAGACAAGAAGAACCCCTACAAGCACAGCAAACCTTTACACAAAGATGGCGCAAAATCCCATAGCAATAATCTCTCTTAATGTCAGTGGTCTAAATTCAAAAATTAAGAGACACAGAGTGGCAAAATGGATTCAGAGACTGAACCCAATATTTTGCTGCCTGCAAGAAACACATTTGAATAACCAGAACAAACTCAGACTCAAAGTCAAAGGATGGAAAACAAACCTGCAAGCAAACAACTCTCTCAAAAAAGCTGGACTGGCCTTACTAGTATCTGACAACATAGATTTCAGGTTGAAAAAGATTAGAAAGTATAGGGAAGGCCATTTTTTATTAATCAAGGTATATGTACAGCAGGAAGAAATAACACTTTTAAACGTGTACGCACCCAATGAGGGACCAGCCAAATTTCTACAACAGCTGCTAACAGACCTTAAGAAGGACATTGTGAGCAACACAATAGTAATTGGAGACTTCAACACTACCCTATCACCCCTGGATAGATAAGAAGATTAAAACCCACCAAGGAAATACTGACTTTGAAGGAAGAAATAGAAGAGACAGGGCTAATAGATCCATACAGGGCTTTATATCCCCAAAAATGAGAATCCACATTCTTTTCAAGTGAACATGGAATATTTTCCAGAATAGACCATGTGCTGGGCCACACAACATACTCAACAGAATCAGGAAGATAGACATTGTATCAGCTATCTTTTCAGACCATGATGCACTGAAGATAGAAGTTAATCACACACAGACCAGAAAACCAAATCAAACACCTGGACATTAAACAACTCTATGTTGAACAATGAGTGGGTCAGGAAGGAAACCAAGGAAGAAATCAAAGGTACCTGGAAACAAATGAGAATGAAGACACGAGCTACCAGAACCTGTGGGACGCAGCTAAAGCTGTGTGAAGGGGAAAATTTATAGCTCTGCAAGCATTCCTCAGGAAGGAAGAAAGGGCCCACATAAAGACTTGACTTCACAGCTTAAGATTTTAGTTAGAAAAGGACCAAATAAAGGAGCCCAAACCAAGCAGAAGGAAAGAGATAACAAAACTTAGAGCAGAAATCAACAATGTGGAAAACCAAAATACAATCCGAAAGATCAATGAAACCAAGAGCTGTTTCTTAAAGAAAGTAAACAAGATTGATAAACCATTAGCAAGACTCACAAAGAAAGAGAGAGAGACAACTCTTATAAACAGAATAACAAATGAAAAGGGGGACATCACAACAGAAATCAAAGAAATTAAAAAGATTATCAGAGACTACTTTGAAAAGCTGCATGCCACAAAAGAAAAGAACCTAGAAGAAATGGATAAATTCCTGGATTCCTATAATCTCCCAAGGCTGAATCAAGAAGACCAGGAATACCTGAGCAGTCCTATTTATATCAAGGAAATTGAAACTGTAATCAAAAGTCTTCCCCAAAACAAAAGTCCAGGTCCAGATGGATTCACTAGCAAAATCTTCCAAACATTTAAAGAGGACATCTTGCCAGTTCTTCTTAAGCTTTTCCAGGAAATTGAAGAAACAGAAACCCTCCCAAACAGTTTCTATGAGGTTCATATCTCCCTAATACCAAAAGCTAACAAAGACACCACAAAAAAAGAAAACTACAGGCCAATATCCCTGATGAACATGGATGCAAAAATTCTCAACAAAATATTAGCAAACAGAATTCAAAATCTCGTCAAAAAGATCATACACCACAACCAAGTGGGATTCATCCCCGAGATGCAAGGATGATTTAACACTTGGAAATCAGTCAACATAATCCATCATATCAACAAAAGAAAAGATAAGAACCATATGATCATATCAATAGATGCAGAGAAAGCATTTGACAATCACCCATTTATGATGAAAACTCTTGCCAAAATGGGTATAGAAGGGACTTTCCTCAATATAATCAAAGCCATCTACTACAAGCCTACAGCAAGCATCATCCTCAATGGGGAAAAACTAAGAGCCTTCCCTCTGAGATCAGGGAAAAGACACTCTCATTATTTGAAGACAATATAATACTATACTTAGAGAACCCTAAAACCTCTACCAAGAAAATCTTAGAAACAATAGACTTGTATAGTAAATTTGCAGGCTATAAAATGAACACCCAAAAGTCCATGGCTTTTCTATATGCAAACAATGAGAGAGAAGAAAGCGACATGATAAAAGCAATCCCATTCACAATTGTTCCTCAAATGATCAAATACCTCGGAATCAACTTAACTAAGAAGGTAAAGGACTTGTATAATGAAAACTGCAAAATGCTACTTCAGGAAATAAAAGAGGACATGAGGAAATGGAAAGATATCCCCTGCTAATGGATTGGAAGAATTAATATCATCAAAATGGCAATACTTCCCCAAGCATTGTATAAATTCAATGTGATCCCTATAAGGATACCCTTGACATTCTTCAAAGAAATGGAGCGGACACTCCTGAAATTCATATGGAACAATAAGCCCCCACTAATAGCTAAATCAATTCTTGGGAAAAAGGAAATGGGAGGAATCAACCTCCCAAACTTCAAACTCTACTACAAAGCGGTAGTCATTAAAACAGCATGGTACTGGAACAAAGGCAGAGTTCAGACCAATGGAACAGGGTTGAATATTCTGACACACCACCCCAAATATATGATCATCTAATCTTTGATAAGGGAGCAAGAAATGTGAAGTGGGGCAAGGAAAGCATGTTTAACAAATTGTGCTGGCAAAACTGGACAGCTATATGTAAAAAAATGGACTCAGATCTCCACCTATCACCATGTACAAAAGTCAGATCAAAATGGATTAAAGACCTCAACATCAGATCAGAATCCATAAGGTACATGAAGACAAGGTCGGTAAAACCCTCCACGACATTGTAGCCAACGGTATCTTCAAAGCTGACACGCCACTGGCCAAGCAAGTGAAAACATAAATAAATGGCACTATCTTAAACTAAGAAGCCTCTGCACCTCAAAAGATACAGTGACCAAAGTACAAAGATTGCCTACAGAATAGGAAAGGATATTTAACCAATGCCCATCCGATGAGGATATATAAGACACTGGTTGAACTCCACAAGAAGAAAACTGCCGACCCGATCAAAAAATGGGGTGATGAAATGAACAGAAACTTCCCCAAAGATGAAGTCCGGATGGCTGAGAGGCACATGAGAAAATGCTTGACATCACTAATCATCAGGGATATGCAATGAGATCAAAACAACAATGAGATACCACAGAGACTGGCCCACATCCAAAAAAAACAAAAGTGACCGGTGTTGGCGTGGATGTGGGGAGAAAGGGATTCTTCTTCACTGCTGGTGGGAATGGCTACTTGTTCAGCCTTTTTGGAAAACTATATGGACAATTCTCAAAAAATTAGAAATTGAGCTCCCATTTGACCCAGCAATACCACTCCTGGGGATATACCCCAGAGAGGCAAAATGGTATAGTAAAAATGACATTTGTATTTCTATGTTCATTGCAGCACTGTTTACAATAGCCACAATCTGGAAAAAACCGAGAGCCCAAAAACAGATGACTGGTTAAAGAAAATGTGATACATCTACACCATGGAATACTATGCAGCTGTTAGAAATATGAAGTCATGAAATTTGCATATAAGTGGATCAACATAAAAAGTATCTTGTTGAGTGAAATGAGTCAGAAAGAAAGGGACAGATATAGAAGGTTTGCTCTCATATGTGGAATATAAAGTAGCAGAGAGGTACGAGCTAGCAATGATGAAACTTCTGGCAGAAATTCCTCTGGACTTAGTTACTAAAATACTAAAATACAGAAATCCAAAATCTTGCGGCCACTTTTGTGGCCACATGACCTCATGTCTCTTCATTCTCAGAAATGGAAAACAAATTATCAAATGCTTCCTTTCCAGCAGGTCCGACTCGGGGGCGGGGGGACTCCAAACAATAATAGTGAGTATTTTGTTTGAATGTAATCAGAGTAAAGAGAAAGTAAAGTGAAATTTATCAGCTACACATGTGGGGTGAGGGGCTGGGGGGAATTTGGGTGGGAGGGAGGTTTATTGTGGTTCTTGGTGGTGGAATATGTTCACTGGTGAAGGGATGGGTGTTTGAGCATTGTGTAACTGTGACGAAGCCTGAAAGCTTTGTAACTTCCTACATGGTGATTTTATAGATAGATAGATAGATAGATAGATAGATAGATAGATAGATAGATAGATAGATAGATAGATAGATAAAAAACAAAGCCACATAATTAATGGTTGCACTAGTAAAAATTTTTTAAAAAAGAGCTTGGAAGACATTTACAGTAACTTTAGGGTAAAGGGTGAAACATGTTTTCAAAAACATGATTTTCATGTATGATAGTTATTCATTGATCTAGAACATTGTGAATCTTATAAATTGAAAGGTAAATAAGGTTTAACTTCCCTAATTAAATTGTGAATGGTTCAAGTAAAAACTTTAAAACAGTGTTTTATAAAGAAGTGATTCCCAACAGCTTTCTATATCAGAGTTTCTTAACTGGAGAATCAGATGACCCACTGTGAGGCCCAGGACAAGCCAGGTGGGGCATAGATGACGTAATGGAAATAATTGGGACAACAGAATGATTCTATACAGCTAAAACACTTTGTTTTTCTATTTTGTTAAGTAAGATAGTTGTGATTGAATAAAACTTAGACATGAGAACATAAGAAGTGAAGAATCTGTATTCAAAGGAGAACACAGGCTTTTCCAGAGTGGGAAAAAAAATGAGCATACAATACACAAGCAAGTTTTTTTCAAGAAAGAACTCAAACTTGAAGAGCAAGCAAAGCTAACATATTTTATAGTAAATAACATCTTGCATTTTGAAGGCAGTTAACAAGTGTAATTATGTGTTCATCAATTTAACGTTCAGGTCAATCTTTGAAGGTAGAATAGTGCTAATGAAAATTTTCTGAGGTTACTGAGGTTTAGAATTTATAAGTCCCAAAAGTTAACATATGTTAGAATTAAATTCTAAAAAGATATGTAATTTCAGATTAAATAGGGGTGACTGGCTATCTTTTCACTAGTTGCCCACGTAAAAATGTCAAATGTTTCAAATACTAAATAAAGTAGAATTTTCTAGATATAGATTTCAGGTATGTAGAACCTCCCAACCATATATAATTCTGGTAATCGTGACTTTCAAATTCTCTGACATGTAATGCAAGGTGTAATTTCAGGTGATTAGATTCTCGTTCTGACTTTTCGTGGATTGACTGTGGATAACCTTCACTAGCAGCTCTGCCATTAACATTTACTTTAACCTTCATCTGTTCCTCCTTCAAAGGCAGGTTGCTTTTCATTTCTCCTAAGTCTGTCTTGATCTAAAAAACTTTCACTGGAACAGAGTTCACAACATTTGAGAATCCATGGCTTGGAAATATTAGTTTATTAGGTCACTGAAGAAATTAGAATATATGCGTAGCTGGAATACCTATTACATGACATGAATAGATCTAATCATGCCTTACTCTTTGAAGACTGATAAATATTCATTTTTTCAGAATTTGAATACTAATCCCTTGACTTGATATTTTTGAGTGTAAATTATCATTTGCATTTTATATTGTCAAGTATTATATGCCTTGATAGATAGTGCCCAATATATCTACATAGGCACACTCCTATAGTCATTTATTCAATATAGATTGAACTTTTTTTTTTGAAACTTTGTTATTGAATCACTGAGATAGACCCTTACAAAACTTTCATGATTGGATAGTTTGAACTTCTTAATAACATAGTCAATGTCTTTTTTGTACACAACCATTCATCCCAGTGTTTATTGGATACTATCACATAACTAAAACTCAATATATTAATATGATGGCTATCTGTTTCCTCCAAGGGAGATTTAAAATTAGTTGTAATCTTTTCAATTTAGGAACTTTTATCATAATCAATTAATTTTTATTGCATTCAGCATTTCCCCTTGGTCCCAAGAGTTTCCTACTAAAAATGTTGAGAAAAGAAAAAATATTTAAAGAAATTTAATAGAGCCCATGTATAATAGCCATATAGGTTCTATATATAAAATTTTACAATATTTATTTACTAGTATCTAGCCTCATACCTACCCATATTACCATGACACCTTTTATTCTTTTATATGTCAAAAATAAGTTGCCCTTGGCGCATATACCGCCTAAGCCCATGTGCTACTTGTGCCCATGTGGCCTAGCACAAGCAATGCCCGAGCACATGTGTCGCCCGCATCTCCCCTCTTGAGATGTGTACTTTCTTGCTTTCGTGTCCAGTGCTAGGATATGTGTAGAGTTCTCTCCACCCTTGGAGAAGCCCGCATTCTCTCTTGAGTGCATTATTCTTATTATTCTCTCTCCCACTTATCCCTTCCTCCTTCCCTCAGAAGCCTCTAAATAAAATCTGTTTACTTAAAAAAATAATAATAATAAGTTGCCTTCAGTTCAAACTTGCTTCAACTACTCTGGCAGTCATATCAGCAAGCGTTCAACATTTGCTTGTGATTTATTTCCTTTTTCAAGCTAAGTATTCTATTAGGGGAGCAAATTTTAATATTCATTACATTCATTGTATGTGCAAATATCTATACAACTCAATCCTCTATCAAGAAAAGAACATCTCTTCTGTCTCCTACCATTACTTCCCCAGATATTCTCTACTCAACCATTTTAAAAACTGATCTTATTTTTTCTTTAGGTTTTGCCCTTTTATTATGCCACAGAAAATAGGTTTATTCTGTATAAACCAACTTATTTCCTCAATATGTTCATATTTTAATATGGAAACCACTTTGTGTCATGCAATATAAAGAAAATTGCTCTACATTGGATTTCTAAGTCTAGAATAAATGTTAGACCCCAAATAAGCTTCTGATCTAAACACCCTCTAATTCTATGTATAACTGGTTGTTTGAAAATATTTAGGTGGGTATCACTGTATCACTGTCATCCTGTTGTTCATCAATTTGCTCGAGTGGGTGCCAGTAACGTCTCCATTTGTCCTAGCCCTGAAATTTTAGCAGCCTCTCTTTACTCATCCTTCCCAATAGTGTCAAATTGGAGGCTCTTTCAGGGTCAGGAGAATGAGACCCAGAATTGTTACTGTTTTTGGCATATCAAATACACCACAGAGAGCTTGCCAGGTTCTGCCATGCAGGCAGGATACTCTCAGTAGCTTGATGGGTTCTCTGAGAGGGAGAACTAGACAATAAGAGGTCTCGCAGCCACATTTGCTGCCTAGCTACTGACAAAAGGGGGATATGGATGGAGGAGGCCCAATCCAGATCCAAGCAGGCTTGGAGATCTCAGCCCCAGGTCCCGCACACCTGGGTTCCTCTGCCAGTTCCTTCATGCATGAGGCTCCTCAGAGCATGTGTAGAGCCTTGAGCATGGCTGTGGTTGGGTTCCGGAGGTCTTCTACTGTCCGGGCTCTGCAGGGATGGGGAGGGAAACCCCGAGGGGTCCCGGTGAAGACAGCCAGGCACAGGGGCAGGTGGATATACAGATATCATAACAAGGGCTCTCTGGGAATGTTTCAGAAATAATCCCAGTTTTTCCTAATTATTTGCTGTTATAACATTTTATTTTCTCTTGTCACAAGCAACATTCATCTCATTTGTTGGATTCCATGACATACCTCTCTTATGAGAATTTCAAAATCTCTAATTCATGACTCTCTGTTTGTTTTGTTATTTCAGAAAGAGTATAATTAAGAGTGTATGATGAATATTTTATCAGAATTTATAGTCAAAGTATATTTGACTGTAGTTCTGCTGTGAAATAATATATGCTAACTTAGTACTGCTTTAACGTAGTGTTTTAAAGAATAATATTTGATTTTAATTACTACTAAAATGTAATCATTCATGAAAAACATCATCACTGGGATTGGAGAGATAGAGAGATAGTACAGTGGATAAGGCACTTGATTTCATACAGATCATGAGGATTCAATCCCTGGCACCTGATATTGTCCTCAGATCACCTTTAGCTATCTGGAGAGATAATTACATTGTATGTATGGCACTTTCTTTGCTTATGGCTGACTGTGTTCTATCCCTGGCATCGCATATGATCCTCATGTTCTGTCAGGAGTAAGTCTTGATTGCAGAGCCAGAACTAACCACTAAGCTTTCCTGAATGTGCCCCCCAAACAAAATAAAACAAGCAAAAGATCCAGTTTTTATCCAGCAGTGATCCCTGATTACAGAATCAGGTGTAAGCTCTGGGCACTGCCAGCTATGCCTCCTCCCCACCAAAAATAAAGATGAAAGAAAATTATTTAAAACTTTTTAGCCATGCATTTTTCTCAAAAATTACTTTATAATACTCTACCTAATGCATTTGGAATATATTAATTATGTCCACTATTTCATCACTTATTGGTCTTCCTGAATCATTTTACCACATAAGATATTACATGAGTCTTAGGGACTTATATGTCAACATTACAGACATTTTGAAGAAGATTACAGAGATATACAGAGCAAAGAACAAAGTATGAAGGTAGAATATCTTGGCCAAAAGTGCATATTTGCTGATAAATGTAGCTAACATCCTGTAATTAAATTTTGCATTTCTTTTTACTACTTCATGTAGAAAAACATTAAGCTCCATAGGAGATAATAAGTCAGTGCAACAAATTTCAAAAATTTGAAAATAAATGTTACAAATACTAACTTATTTGATACTCTTAATAATCCTATTTGGAACTAGAATCATTCTTATTTTTTAAGAAAATTAAGATAAAATTGAAAATACAAATTGAATATGTCTAAAAAGCATTGCATAATGATTCGTAATATCTGAACATTATTGTTTAGGGCTGGAGCGATAGCACAGTGGATAGGGCATTTGCCTTGCATGCAGCCAATTCAGGTTCAATTCCTCCATTCCTCTCGGAGAGCCCGGCAAGCTACCAAGAGTATACTGCCCACACAGTAGAGCCTGGCAAGCTACTTGTGGCATATTCGATATGCCAAAAACAGTAACAACACGTTTCACATACCTCTCAGAGAGCCCAGTAAGCTACCAAGAGTTTCTCGTCTGCACGGCGGAGCATGACAAGCTACCCGTGGTGTATTCGATATGCCAAAAACAGTAATGATAGGTCTCATTTCCCTGACCCTGAAAGAGTCTCCCATTGCTGGGAAAGATGAGTAAGGAGAGGCTACTAAAATCTCAGGACTAGGAGGAATAAAGACGTTACTGGTGCCCGCTCGAGTAAATCAACGAACAACAGGATGACAGTTATACAGTGATGATTGACAACAACACAAATTCTAAAACATTTCAAGGATGGTTCAAATTTCTGGAATATGACCACCCTGAGAGATATATATGAAGCAATCACATTATATGCATGCTTAGAATATAGACAAATGGTTTGGACTGGAGAACTACATTATGGTTATCACTTGAATTTGTACAATATGTAAAACATGGATGAGATTTTTCTAGGGAAGAAAAGCACAATGAAATAAAGTTAAGAGCAGTTAATGATCTCCAAGGAAGTACCATAATTAGAGGTCAAGTAGGAAAATAAGAGATTGTAAGAAGACTAAGTTAAATGACAGATAAAGATGGAAAAAATGATTGTCACTGTCACCCGTTGCTCATCCGTTGTCTCCATTCTGAGACTTACTGTTACTGTTTTTGGCATATAGAATATGCTACGGCTAGCTTGCCAGGCTCTGCTATGCAGGCGAGATACTCTCGATAGCTTGCCGGACTCATTGAGAGGCGAGGAGGAATCAAACCGAGGTCGGCCACATGCAAGGCAAACGCCCTACCACTGTGCTATTGCTACAGACCATAGTAAAATTAAAGCCACAAATTCAAATCTTAATAATTTATTATCTGTATAAGCCTGAGTATACAAATTTTATTTTTCAATTGTAGAGTGAGAATTCACATGTATTTACCAGAATTAGAATAAGAAAGAGCCAGAGAGATAGAGAGTAAAGTGCTTGACTTATACACACCCAACTTGGGTTCAACCCACCCACATCACCTATGGTTCCCTCATGCACTGCCAGGAGTGATCCCTGAGCACAGTCCCAGAATTAGTCCTGAGCACAGCTGTGTGGCCCCTAAAGAATAAATCAATAAAATAATGTAATTAGAATTAAAAAGGTCATAAAAGTGACTGGTTTTTAAAAACAATCACTGTATCAATGTATTACTGTCATACCATTGTTCTTCGATTTACTCAAGCGGGCACCAGTAACATCTCTATTACACTCAGCCCTGAGATTTAGCAGCCTCTCCTTAGTCGTCTTTCCCAATGATTGGAGGCTCTTTCAAGGTCAGGGGAATGAGACCTAAGGTTACTATATTTTGGCATACCGAATATGCCACGGGGAACTTGCAAGGCTCTCCCTAGCATGCAATAGACTCTCAGTAGCTCATCAGGTTCTCCAAGAGGGAAAACTAGGCTATTAGATGTTGTGCTTTTCCATCGTGGCTGCATGCTTCTGAGAGCTTGGTTTTATAATCTCTGGATGTTGGCTGTTGATGGGATTACACGGCGCTGCAGGCAGTCTCTGGGTATGACTGCCTAGCTACTGGAAAATGGGGTATCTGGGTGGAAGAGGCCCAGTTCCGATCTGAGTAGCCCTGGAGATCTTGGCCCCGGGTCCCGCACGCCTGAGTTCCTCTGCTGGTTCCTTCATGTGTGAGACTCAACCAAGTGTGTGGATCATTAAAAATGATCAGCTTTTCTAAATTATATAAAATGAGATTCGAGAAATGTTTCCTGGATTCAGCACAGGCTGTTCATCAGTAATAGTAGGAGAAGTAATTTTACACAAGTGTTGAGAAGAGAAGCAATGGGAGGGCACAGAAAGAAAGGGGTGCAGGGTAGCACATTTACATCAACACTGTGGAAGGATATTGACTGCTGCCATTTAAATAATAGACCTGGTTACTGAAAAGTGTGAGTTTAAGATTTTATTAAGAATATAAATAATGTAATACTTAAATATATTATTGCAAATTAAATATGAAAATGACACAGCAATAGATAAGAAATAACAATGTGGTGGGGGAGTTGGAACATTGCATGCCTGAGAGTCTGTTATCAATAGTATTTTGTTTGGTTTTGGATCACATCCAGCAGTGCTCCTGGCTCTGCACTCAGGAATAACTCAGAGTGGTACTTGGGGACCATATGAGGTGCCAGGGATCAACACCAGTTTGGCCAAGTGCTAGGCAAATGCCTTCCCCATAGTACTGTAGCAACAGCCTTTTATCAACACTTTTGTAAATAACAGTACTGAAATTTTAACAAGTACATAAGTAGACAAATGAATACATAAATAAAATGCTACCAGGGAAATAAGTAAAAGAAAGGACAATACTTATTAACTCCTTATATTTGTCCTCAGCCCTCACCCATATAGAAACTCAAACATAATTGGGCATGATTTGTCTAGCTCATATAAGCAGAGGCATGTTATATACGTATATAGATAGATAGATATAGATAAATAGATATAATCTATATTCACATATATATGAATATAGCAAAGGTATCATGTTTTTTCTTTTTATGTGAATAGAATCTCATCACACTTATTTTTAAAAACACTAGGTTCTCTGCAAATGAGTAAATGTAATGTTTTTTTCTAGTTTGATACTATTATATAAGCATATATTTTATTTTATTGAGTCTAATATTCCATGTTGTTTTTTTGATGTTGTTGTTCATTTGTTCTTATTTTGGTGCCACACCTGGCATTGATCATGGATTATTCCCAATCCTACAGTCCACAAATCACTCCTGGAATTGATCAGGGGACCATATAGGTGCCAAGAATTGAACTTGGGTCAACCATGTACAAGGAAGGGGTCTTAGCCACTATTATATCTCGGCCCTCTGTGTTGTTTTATTATACAGTTTTTGGTTTTGTTGTTGCTTTCTCCTTTCTGTCCTCTGTCTTTTGTGTCTACAAATCTCTTACGCCTAGTCATTTCAGGTCTTTTAACAAAGAAAACTTTATTGCTTGCACCCTTCAATTTGGGTATAACCTCAATCCTTTTGTTCATTGTAACATTGTAACATTATTCATTGTAACATGTTTTCTGTATGAAGACATGCATGCACTCAATAAATCAAAGCATGATTACCATAGTAGCAAAGCAGCATTCATTTTTGCCTCAATTGACTGAAAACAGAATTTGAAAAATATATAGTTTAATATATATTTAATAGACAAATAAGTGGCATCCAAATATCACAATAGAAGTTAATATTCCTCAAAGCTTCTATATGAATATCTTCAAACTGCTTTACAGTAGCTAATTAAGTAACTGTATGCAAGCCTGTTTAACTAAGGAATATATAGCAACCTCACACAGGAATCATTTCTTACCACTTAAGTGTTCTCCCCTGGAGTAGAATAAAGTAGCTACGTGATAACCCAGAGTTACACTGAACTGCGTCTTAAGATGGAAAATGAATGGTTCTATTAGAGCCAAATGAATCTGCCAAGGGAGTTTATACAGAATGTGTTTTAGATTTAAAATTTGCATGGCATGCTAGTTTTTATCGCTATTAATAAGCTATTATGAAGCTGGATGCTTGGTGTTTTAAAGTGCCTCCTGATCGTAAATTAGTCAACACATAAAATGCTTTTAAAGTAGCATCCCAATTTTCCAGTTGAAATCTCTGCTTCCCAAGGTAATTAAATGACTCTCATCAGGTGTTTCTGTACTTCACTCTTTTGCAACTTTCTTCATAACATACATACACTTTGGAGTATCTACCACAGTGCTATCCTGAATTAAATACGAATAGGTCAATTGCAAAGGTTTTTAGTTTTAATTACATTAGGTAGGTATGTTTTCCTCCATTTTGGAGACAAAGAAACTAAGCCAAAGATAATTTTCACAAAAAAGAGCTTATAATGCTAAAGCTTTAATTATGAATTTCAATCTTTAGGATGCCAACACCCCAATCTTTCCTATTAGGCAGAAACATTTGTCATAAATCAAGTTAAAGAAATTCAGTGTTTGTTTATAGAAACAATTTCCACAAAACTCTTAAACACAGTATATTGTGGGTTAATTTATTTTATATTTTACTAGGGTTCTTTGGAATATCTATTGTTATTTACATTTTACACAAAACTAAGACTTTAGTTATTTGAATGACATACGGGAAAACAGAATCAGCATATCCACATTTATCTTTTGATGAATTCCATGAACTAAATGATTACACAAGTTCTGTCTTCATTTTCTCCATCATGTCACCTACTGACATCACTCTGCTAAATTAGAACCTGTATGTTGGTCCTTACTATATCTGTTGACTTTTACTTAAAACAATAATGCTATATATCACATTAACTGCATGTATCTGAATATTGGCTGCAATACTGCAATTCCTTCTCATTCTAGGAAATACCATAATAAAGTAGGACTTATCACTGGCATATTTTTTCACAGAGATTACATTTCAAAAGATTTTGATTTAATAATCGAATCAAATTTACGTATGTGTGTGGATGTGTTATACATTGATTTCTCAGAGATTTTTGTTTATTTGGGGGCCACACACGTGACTCTATGCTCAGAGGGCTACTTCTTGTGCTGCTGAGGGGACCATATGTGGTCCTGGGGATTTAATCTTGTGAGGCTGCATGTGCAGCAAATGACTTAACTTCTGTATTATCTCTCCAGCTCTAAGAATATTTTAACTAAGGGAAGTCATATAGTAGGGCCATCAATAAAGCAAGGAAATGCATTCTACCAGATTCTACTTAGTATCTGGTGCATATGCAGATGGGCTTTTATATATAAGAGGGTGAGTAGCACTAATAAGCACAACATGTTTGTAAGTACAACAAAATCTTAGTATTCTAATTTATAAGACCTTAATAAACTGGATATACTCCATCATATCAACTCTAGTTGATACTAGTATCTAATATCATCATATTTTCAATGTATAACACATTGTTATCTATTGCTCCTTATTGATGATGCTTCCTTCACATAGGATATTTTCATATTTTCGTTCCTACTAGATCTATATTTCACATAACCTCTATTAACCTCATGTTCAATTCTATTAGAAATGTGACTGGGTTTGAGAAATAGTATATGGGATAATTTGATGTTTTCTACTTGCAAGTCAGGTCATACATATGCTTCATGATCTAAAAATGACAATATATGGAGAGAAAGAACTGAATCCCAAGCATTTCACTTTGAGGAATTTTCTCAGAAAATTACCAAGTTACCAAATTACCAAATCAACTGAAGAATATACTAATATGCTTAGTATATAAATACACACACGTCAATAGTGGAGGTGAAAATAAATTCTAAAAGATAAATATTCCTAAAGATTATAGGAACTAAATAAATGAATTTAAAGAGTGCATATAGAAATAGCTAGATAAAAGTTAAGCAGATTAAAATCAGTTTCATAAATGATAGAAATAATAATGCTAGATTAAAATGAAATGAGCTCCACTAATATATCATTTACTTTTATGTATATTTCTTATAAATATGAACATAAATGGAAAGTAAAAAATGTAAAATGACATGTCATTCAAACAATAAATATATAAAATCCAGCAGAACTATTTCATATCAGACTAAGTAGACTCTCATAAAAGAGCTATATTAATGACTATTTCATAATGTGAAAAATCATTACAACAACTTAAACAATGTGAAATATTTTATTGTGAAATACATTATATCAACTTGCAGTTTAAAAATAACTCCATAATGTTAAATGTTAATTTGTCGCAGCATTCTAGGTGTGCATATATCTATCACTAATCTTTTAATACACTAATAAAAAATAAAGAAACTAGATGAAGAAATAAATAAAAATGAGATGGTGTTTGAACACTTCTCTCAAAGGACAAGTGGTGACTATTAAATCACATAAATGTAGATTTGTACCAGAGCACAGAAATAAAGAAGGGTTGAGAATTTCACTTGTATTCGGCTAGCTAGAAGCTACCAACTGGCGATATGTAGCTACAAGTGCATCTAAAAATTCATATTCTTCACTCCTGGCAGCTATGTGGCTATGTATGTATATCAATGTAGTATTTTCATATGCTAGATATGTAAATATGTCTATTATTGTGTATGATTTGTCATATAAATAAAATCTGAAGATATTACCATACAATAAAATGAATACTAGGTGTAAAGTTATTTTTTTCTGCCACAGAAGTTTTAAAGTAATTATGTACATTGTACACGTAGAAGGTTTTATATATGTGTGTGTGTGTGTGTATGTTCACTTAAATCACATGCTAAGTTTAAATTAAGACAATAAAGGTATATTTGACCTCTTGAAAAAAAAAACATGCATGGGGCTGGAGTGATAGCATAGTGGGTAGGGCATTTGCCTTGCACGAGGCTGACCCGGGTTCGAATCCCAGCATCCCATATGGTCCCCTGAACACTGCCAGGAGTAGTTCCTGAGTGCAGAGCCAGGAGTAACCCCTGTGCATCGCTGGGTGTGACCCAAAAAGAAAAAAAAAAGAAAAACTAACATGAAAATCCTGAAACAAAAATATTCTTTTTTGTTAATTAACATACTTTTAAAAATACTGAATTAAATATAGGAAATTGAATGTATTAAATTTATTTTGGATAAGAGTATAAAAATCTTTATAGAGAAAGATTAATGTTAATAATATAATTAGTTCAACATAAATGAATGGAGAAAATTATTGAAATATATTGGTTTTGACAATATAGTATAATTATATACTTAATTAATTCAAGAATAAATTACAAATTGCTGCATTAATAATTTCATTAGAATGAAAGCAAAAATTGGTAAAACTATATAAATTAGAATAAATAGATATTACAGAAATAGGGAATGATAATATTACTTTTACACTATAAAAGTGAATTAAAATACATACACAAAGTTCTCAAAGTAAACCATGTGTTAAAATTAATACATTGGCTGTTTCACTGTTACCCTGTTCATCGATTTGCTCTAGCGGTCACCAGTAACGTCTCTATTGTTGGACTTGTTGTTACTGTTTTTGGCATATCAAATGTGCCACGGGTAGCTTGCCAGGCTCTGCCATGTGGGCTAGATACTCTTGGTAGATTGCTGAACTCTCTGACAAGGGCAGAGGAATCAAATCCGGTTTGACCGCATGCAGGGCAAATGCCCTACACGCTGCACTATACTAGGTGATATACAAGACATATTTTGAGCTTAAAGTATGTGTAAAAGGTCATTGATAATCTGGAATTATAAGAATGGCATGATAACAGCTGAAAAACTTCAATTAATATTAATATTCAGATAATCAAAGCTTAATTCAACCTGATTTCAATGAATAATCTCAACAGTATGAATATGGTCATGTAAACCATCATGTGTTTCCTAAACGTATATAAGAATGATTCTTCTAGGAAGCAAAGGCATTTTTGACATGATTTCACCATATATTAATATTAATACAGATATAAATCTGTAACAAGCAAAACAGGAGTTTGTGTATAAAGAAAATGATGTAAAATGAAATATAAAAATTATCTTCCTCACAAATACTTCAAGCTTAGAATAATCTCCTGGGTAAAAGAAGTTAGGTCTTCTTAGCACTTTTTAGGGCACCAAAGTTGTGCCCAGGGAAGAATTGAATAAAATAATTTATAGAGTATTTTAAATACAGAAGGCAACAGAGGCAAGAGTTGAAATGGAAATTCTCAAAACTTCTCACTGTCAGAGGCCAGCACAGAAATAAAGAAAGGTTGATTCCACTAATGATTTTGGGATGTCAATTTTATGTTTCATACATATTCTGTGTCTTTTTTTGCATAAATTGTATCTTTGGGGGCTGGAGCAATAGCACAGCCGGTAGGGCATTTGCCTTGCACGCCGCCGACCTGGGTTCAATTCCCAGCATCTCATATGGTCCCCCGAGCACCGCCAGGAACCATTCCTGAGCACAGGAGCCAGGAGTAACCCCTGTGCATCGAGGGGTGAGACCCAAAAACAAACAAACAGAAAAATTGTATCTTTTTTTAAGTATATTGCTATCTTGCTGATGAGTTTAGGCTACATGAAAATTTAAAAGTTACTTAAATAAGGTAGCTTAAATACATATAGCTCAAAATGGTTAAGATGTGCTCTCTTTCTCTCACTTTCTTCCTCCCTCCCCTCATCTTCCCCCCTCCCCCCTCAAAAAAGAAAAAAAGAGTTAAGATGTAATGCAATTAATGTCTTGATTATAACTTTCCTAGCAAAAACCATGAAAACAATAAGAAAAATGTTTTTCAAAGGAAAACTGACAGAAGTATTATGTTCACAATCTATATTATTTGAAAATTGTGTAGGATAAATTTATTTTAAATTAACTTACGAGAATAATGAACTTGTAACAATTGATTGCCTTAGGGGCTGGAGTGATAGCACAGCTGGTAGGGTGTTTGCTTTGCATGCGGCTGACCCGGGTTCATATCCCAGCATCCCATATGGTCCCCTGAGCACCGCCAGGAGTGATTCCTGAGTGCATGAGCCAGGAGTGACCCCTGTACATTGCTAGGTGTGACCCAGAAAGCAAAAACAAATAAACAAACAAACAAAAACAATTGATTGCCTTAAAACATTCAAATAATGAATCACATGGAGAAATAAAACAAACATAATGAGAGGAACCATTGTATTTTAGTTAGGTTATGTGAGAGGAGGAATGAGTATTGACTGTCATGAGCAATATCATATTTACATTAAAGTTCATACAATGCCATTATTGATATTGACAACCATAGGTTTAGTCTGGGTAGGCTTTTGTGAGTTAAACCTGACTGGTGTAACCCTCTATTTGGAATGGAGATGAATTCTAGGCCATTTTGTTCATTTATGTGACTGAATTAGGTCAGAAGATGATGAAGAAAGCGGAACATTTGAAGTTCTGTTTGATTTTTAAACTTTTTTTTCACACATGCATTGGTGAAAGAAATACTCAGTGGCAAGTTTATATGTATAAAACAGGAGGAAAAGAAAAGTTGCTGGAATTGAGACGTAGGATATGTGTGATAGGTAAAAACAGAGTCAACATATTAAATATTGAATGGGATGCGGAAATTTACATGGCATATGTACGACTACATGGGCAGATATGATAATTATATAGGACTATGTAAAACCTTTCTCCATTGTTACGTCCATTTTCTACTAAAGTAGGAAACAATATCAACAGATCAAAATTAGAATATCAAAGATTGAACAGTGACAGCAAGTTAGTAACCATTTATAGAATAACATAGAACTATGAGTGGAATATGAAACTCGCATAGTTTATCAATCATGTTCTAAATTACAGTTAAATTTATGTATGAAAGTGATAAAATAATTATACAATCTTTTGTGACTATTTTATTTGTATAAGCATATATATATGCCTTTATATGTACAAGCATATATACAATCTATATATATGACCATATATGTCATAGGTTGGGAGATCAATGGGACCAGATTCATAGTTATGAGAAGCAAGTGTGATGAAACAGAAGGGCAAAGAAGCTGAGGGAAAAAGCTAAGGAAGTGATGACATTTCTAGGTTGTGGAAAGTAATCTAGCCAAAAAAAAATGGTGCAATGGGCATGAGAAAGTTTGATAATTAAATAACAAATTTCAACAAGGATAAGGTTCAAAACATAGTGAGAAAAGAAGTTCTTGATACAGGCACAATTTGATTGCATCACTGTCACTGTATCACTGTCATCCCGTTATTCATTGATTTGCTCAAGTGGGCACTAATAACATCTCCATTGTGAGACTTGTTGTTACTGTTTTTTGCATATCAAATACAACATAGGTAGCTTGCCAGGCTCTGCCATGTGGGTGAGATCTTCTCAGTAGCTTGCCGGGCTCTCCAAGAGGGACAGAGGAATCGAATCCTGCTTGGCTATGTGCAAGGCAGATGACCTACCCACTGTGTTATTTCTCCAGTCTAATTTGATTATATTTAAGCATTTTTTTAAATTTACTTAAATTGGATTGTGTTTAAGTAAATTTAAATTGCTATACACAATTGTTCTGGTGCTCCCACTTGAAAGGCAATTACTTGAGAGACAAAGATTGATGTGGGGAAAAAAAAGAGAAAATCCTGAGAAGCTAGAAATAGAAGACGGTGGACTTCTTTTCCTAGAAACTTCTTGCTGAGACAAGAGAGAGTATAACTGGGTAGGGCACTTGCCTTGCAACCCGTGTTCAATCCATGTCATGCCAAGGGTCCCTTGAACCCCTCACAGAGTGATTCCTGAACACACAATGAGACATAATCCCTGAGCACTGTCATATGTGGACAATAAACTCTTGCTCTCAGGTAGAGCTATGGATTTGGGTTTATATTGGGCTTAAGTAAGTTCGAAGAACTCTATGACTTTTTTTCAGAGCAGGCAGGAATTCTGCTTTGAGGTTGGTCTAACCTGCATCTTATTAATAAATTCTTGGAGGATCACGATCTGTTTCTTACAGTATAATCAAACCACCATTCATCTCCGTAACCATCATGTGAATCTCCAAGAATCTTTCCAGCGGGCCTGTCACTTAATCTTGCCCAATGATGATGGGATCTTGGACATGATGAGGCCCCAGAAGTATTCATAGCCCTTAGGCAAATTAGCTGTCTTCACTGTGTTCACTTAATTTTTTATGTAAAATAGAGACTGTTATTTGAGTTCTGTGTTCTCCTTAAAATTCATGTCATTGGCCAGAGAGATAGGACTGGGATTAAGGTTTTTGCCAAACACGTAGGCAAGCTCAGTCCCAATTCTTGGTACCGCAGTACTTAAGCACCACCAGAAGTGTTATGCTTAAGCACAGTGGCAAGAGTAAGCAACAAACAAAAGTAAAACAAAACTTCAAGTTAAGCACATAACTAATCCATCCCAATAGTCTCTGTAGCTGTCTTTCTCTCTCTCCACTTTTTCTTAAAAGGGCATAGTTAGAAAGCAGAAATCTAAAGACTAGATTGATTCTATATAAGTAACAGAGGGTTATCATTATAGTTTACCTTTCAAGCATCTCATCTTAAATTTTCCAGGTTTTAAGTCTGAGGAAAAAAAAACACATTTCTATTTTATAAACAGGCCAACATAAATGTATTGCTACGAGAATTCTATTTGACTATTACAGAAAAAATAAAAGTGCCATGCTAATAAGCTTTGAAGATTTTCAAAGAAAGGAGTAACTTGTATGGTGAAAGTTTGAAGTAAACATTTATGAAAAACTTGATGCAGTATATAGATGTTTATTTATAATGATACACACCTAATACATGTTTAAACTTGCAAGGCAATATTTTGATAAAATATTAAACAAATCTGGGTTCCTTGGGACTTCATTCATGTGTAAGGCTCTGCCACATAGTAAGAAAAGCGGCCTGGAGCATGGCAGTAGTTGGTAGTCAGTGCAGTCACAGAAGGTAGTATAGTCACAGCAGAGACAATCACAGCAGAGACAGTCACAGCAGATAGTACAGTCAAAGCAGATAGTACAGTCACAACGGAGGCAGTCACAGCAGATAGTACAGTCACAACAGATCGTACAAACACAGCAGAGATGGTCACAGCAGATAGTGCAGTCACAGCAGACTCTGGACTCAATTGGGACCTGGAATTAGAGATCCTCTGCCTGCTATCCTCCAATCTCCATAGACCCAGGTATCGCACCCATAAGCCACACCCTGCCACACCCTGCCTCCTCATTGGCCATCCTCCAGATCTCAACAGCAGTTCCTCCCAGACAGGAGTATAAAATGAGGCCCCCATAGCCGTGCCACCGGACCTGTGCCAGCTGTTTTCACTCGTGGTGCCCCAAAAGGGAGTCAGATGAGAACCCTTTGAACCCCAAGGGACCTAGCCCTGGCAGCCGACATCCACTACCCAACTACCCCCATGCTCCAGGCCACTTTCCAGACCGTGCGGCAGCTTTGCAGCTATGTGACATATTATAAGACACTTCCTACCCATTTTCCATAATTACCACACCATATTTGATGGAGTTCAGACATTAGGCAACCAATCATAAAGAGTAATATATATATGTATATATACATACATATTGTTACTACACATATCTCTCAGAGAGCCCAGCAAGCTACCGAGAGTATCCCACTCATGGGCAGAGTCTGGCAAGCTACCCATGGCGTATTTCATATGCCAAAAAAGTAACGATAGGTCTCATTCCCCTGACCCTGAAAGAGCCTCCGATCATTGGGAAAAAACAGTAAGGAGAGGCTGTTAAAATATCAGGGCTGGGAGGAATAGACATTACTGGTGCCTGCTTGAGTAAATTGATGAGCAATGGGATGACAGTGATACGGTGACAGTGATTAAACAAATAATATTCTGTATTGGCATTAAAGTACTTTCTTAAAATTTATATTTATGAACAGTAATTTGAAATACTGTTAGTAATGAAGAGTTTCAGAGGCCAGTGGGTAGAGAGTGCAATAGATAGAGTTTTTGCTAGGTACATGGCCAACCTTGGTTCAGTCCCGGGCACCACATATGGTTCCCTGAGCAATGTCAAGTGTGAAACCTAGGACGAAACCTGGAATAAACCCTACACATGGCTAGCTGTGGCCTCCAAAGTGAAACAACAAAGACATTTCAGACAGACAATGTTCCGATGCCACATCCATCACCAAAGTGTAAGCATCTCTCCATCACTGTCTCAGGATCCCCTCCTTCCAACAAACGCATGACAGCCATTGAGAGACTCCACTCACTTTCTTAGTGAACTCTCGGGGCCTGATAATTGGCTATTTGCTTTTTTACTTATTCTGTTGCTTTGTAGTCTTCATATGAGAGAACTAATGCTGTATTTGTCCCTTTTCTCTCTAATTAACTTTACTGAGCATAATATCCTCTAGTTTCGACCACAAAGCAGTGAATTGCATGATTTAATCTTTGTCTTATGTTGATCTTTATAAGATCTTATAAGATCTTTGTCTTATGTTGGCAGTGGAGAGAGGTGGTTTGGTAAAATGTGCCAGTGCTCAGAGGTTCCTCCTGGCTTTGTGTTCAGGGATTCCTGAAATTGCTCAGGGGATTATATGCAAGGTTTGGGATTGAACAAGGGTCCGCTACATGCAGTATTCTCTCTCCAGACTGATTTCATCTTTTCAAATGTCTGAGAACCTGCCAGTTGTGTATATGTACTACTGTTTCTTTATACACTTATATATTCTTGGGCACTTGAATTTCTTCCAAATCTTGCTGACTATACATAGTGATTTGAGGAACATGAGAATGTAGTTATCTTTTCAAAATATTGTTTTCAATCTTTTCAAGTTATAGTTACAACTTCAAGTGACACAAAGCTGCAAAGCAAATTATCTGAAAGATATGTGCATGTGTAATTGTATTGCATTATAATTTGGTATACCTTGAATTTTATTTTAAAAGAAGACATTTCCAAATATAGAAAACTGGTTGCAACATAGATTTGAAATAGAAAATTTACTATTTTGGCAAAGTGATGAGCTTTGAATAAAATTCAAAGAGGAAGAAAAAAAAGAAAAGAAGATATGAGTCAATTAATGTGATAACTTAACAAGTAGGAGATAGTACATTGGTTATAGTACATACCTGGCAAGTACCCAACTTGGGCTCAATCTCTTATACCACGTGTCCTCAAAATCATCACTAGGTGTGACCCTGAAGGTTTTGGCATCACAGAACCCTAACAGTTGCACATATTTGGGTGAATCATCGAACAGTAGGCAAGTTTACCAAGTGTTATTGTGAGTGGCCCCCAGACCAGCTGAGGGAACATCCCAGACAAATAATGACAGGGAAAGGAATAAGGAGAAATGAAATAATAGTCCCACACCACTTAACAGATAGTATCATCATCTGAAATATGTCCTATTTACAGCAGATTTCTTTAAAGAAAAAATCTTTGAAGAAATTATCAAATTCCTCTATCAAGTTCACAAATAATAATATGTAGAATGGGACTGAGGGATTATACAGTGGAAAAAGCACTTTCTTGCATGAGGTCATCTCCAGTTTTATCCTTGAGCTCTGTGGGGAATGATCTCTGAGCAAAGTTAGGCATAGCCCAAATAGAAGAACAAGAGACCATTTCACATTTATATATTCAATTTTTGTTTTAATGTTTAACTTTGTACTACCATTAATTGAAGAATATAGAAGCATATATAAGTGACATGTTCAAAACAAAGAGAGGCACATGATTAAGAGATGAGAGTTCATGGCACATTTTAAATACTATAGCAGTTCTTTAAAGATGAGAAAATTTAGTTGATCCAAGAAGAGGATTTCCTCAATACAGGTGCAAACCACCACATTCTCTGCCACAGAGATGACATTTAATTCAAATTTGTAAATGTTTTCCAAGATCATAGCAAAAGATAGTCCTTGAGTAATAATTATCACATAACTATATCAATTTATTACTGAAAGCAATGTCTCAGTTTGTACCTCATATTTATATTTAAATAAAGTAGCACTTGGCAGGAGGAAACAGAAAATTTCTAGCCCTGAAAATATTTTTTTGATTTTTTTGTTATATTACCATGAGGTCTGTAAAATATAAGACCACATTTGCAGGTGTGTGTGTGCGTGCATGTGTGTGTGCGTGCGTGTGTGTGTGTGTGTACACAGGTGCACACACGTGTTTGAATTGTACCCATTGTCTTTATCTCATTTTATTTTTATTCAGGTAAAGATTTGCAAAACAGTCTATGTTTAGGCATTCAATTTCACACCTCTTCAAAAATACATGAGGCTTTATCAAAATAACAAAATCCTTCTACCAAAGTTCTCTGAACTCATTCTACCTCAAAATACCCCTTTTGCCTTCACTTCTGGTAACTTCAATTTTACACTGAGTGTCCGGTATTTGTTTTCATTTGGCTTTGTATTTTACTTTGATTTGCTTCTCTATATTCTTCACTTGAATGAAATGATGTTATTTGTCTTTTACTTTCTGATTTATTTGACTCAGTATTACAGCTTCCACTCCCAACATATTTAAGCAAAGGCAGGATGTACCATTTCCTTCTAGCTGAGTAGTATTCCATTCTCTATAAAGGCCACATTGTCTCTCATTGTTTCCATATATTGGCTTATTTAAATAATACTACAATGAACAAAGTGCTTGAGTCATTTTGACTTAGTGATCTGGTGTTCTTTTGATAGGTATTTAAAAGTGAAATTTCTGGAACATATGGTAGGTTTCTGGTTCTTTCTTTCTAATTTTTTTTAAATTAAATTACCATGAGGCAAACAGTTATAAAGTTATCCATGATTGATTTTTAAATTTTTCAATATTTGAAAAAAATCTAAATTACTTTTTATAAGGCCTGAAATAATTTATATTTATTTCCATCATAGATTTTAAACAACAATTATTGGAGAAAAAAGTACTTGTATAAGATATAACATTATCATCATAAGCATATTATTATTGATTATGGAAATACTTAACTTTCAAATGATGCTGTTTTATAGAATTATGAACCATAGACAAGTAACTAGCAATTTCATCATCTCAAATACTATTTTTTAACACCACATTCAAAAGGAGAAAATATCAGTTTGACACTTATTATTCTGGCATAAAATTACTTCATAGTTCTTATTAATTCTTAAAATGATGTCAAATACTATTTGCATACTGTATGTTGTTCCAGAGATGTTTCATTTATTCTCCTCTTTATCTGATATAACACTCTGTGCAAATCTAAATTTTGTATTATACCCTTCAGAGATTTCTAATCTAAGTCCTAAACTTCACATTTTTGTCGTTCTTAAATTAAGTACATGTTGATCAGGAAGAGAGCTCAAAAGAGTGGAATATATGCATTCTATGTGAAAGAATCTAGTTCTATACCCACTATTGAATGATTTCTTTAGTTTGCTTTTGAACCATACTCAATAATGATCAGGGCTAGATACTGGGTCTATGCTCAGGTATTATATCTGAAAGTTCTTGAGGGACTATTTCTAGTGCTGAGGAATGAACCAATGTGAAGTGTCTCCAAGGCAAATGCCTTAACCCTTGTATTATTTCTCTAGTCTGCTGAATATGTTCATAAGCACCATCAGACATAGCACAACATTTTATGGACATTGACTAAATATCATATTTATGTGAAGTAATAAAACTCCCAGAATAGTGAAAACAATTCCTGGAAAAGTAGCCTCTTTCCCCAACTTTAAATTGTAATCAAAATTGGAGGTCTTAGAATATAGGGAAAATCCCAGACCAATGAATAGAACAGAGAGTCCACTGTAAAGTAGCCCAAATATACAAATTGCTAACTTTTGACAAAGGATCTTGATATACAAACTTGGACAAAGAAAATACCCTTTAACTTTAACTGGGAAAACTCATTAGCATATGTAAAAAATGTTTACTTGGATCCTTATCCCATAGGATACACAAACATTCACTCAGACTGGATTAAAGATCTCAATACTAGATGTGAAACCATTAATGAAATCAAGAAAAAATACCTCACAAAACTCCTTAAGATTTTAAAGTCATCATCTATGACTCAATGAATGGCATTGGTCAAGCTAACAATTGCAAAAGTAAACATATGTGATCACACCAAATTAAGAAGCTTTGTACAACAAACAATAGAATAAAAAGATACCTTACAGAGCAGGAGAAAACATTGATGCATAATAAATTGGACAAAAGACTAATATCACTGTATCACTTTATCACTGTCAACCCGTTGTTCATCGATTTACTCGAGCGGGCACCAGTAACATCTCTATTACACTCAGCCCCAAGATTTTAGCAGCCTCTTCTTACTTGTCTTTCCCAATGATTGGAGGTACTTTCAGGGTCAAGGGAATGAGACCTATCCTTACTGTTTTTGGCATATCAAATACATCATGGGTAGCTTGCCAGGCTCTGCCGTGCAGGCGGGATACTCTCGGTAGCTTGCCAGGCTCCCCAAGAGGTATGTATATATCTTGTACTGTATTTAGGATATGAATACACCATGGGGAGCTTGCAAGGCTCTTCCATGCGGGCAATAGACTCTTGGTAGCTTATCAGGTTCTCCAAGAAGGAGAACAAGGCTATTAGATGTTGCACTTCTGGGAGCTTGGTCTTATAGTCTCTGGATGTTAGCCATTGGTGGGATTACAAGGCGCCGGGAGCAGTTTGTGAGTGTGGCTGCCAGGCTGCTGGAAAATGGGGATTGTGGATGAAGAAGGCACAGTCCCAATCCGAGCAGGCTTGGAGATCTCAGCCCTGGGTCCCACACACCTGAGTTCCTCTGCTGGTCCCTTTATGTGTGAAGTTCATCCGGACGTGTGGAGAATGGCCTTGAGCATGGCTGTGGCTGGGTTCTGGAGGTCTAATTAGTTACATTAGTTATATTAGTATAAAGACTAATATAACCAAGGTATATAAGTCACTAGCAAAAATTAACAACAACAACAACAACAACAACAAAAATAAAACAAATAATCCTTCATCTTCCAAAAACTGGGAAAAAAGCAAAACAGATGCTTTCTCATTAAGGAAGACATACAGATGACCAATAGGTATATGAAAAAAGTGTTATCACTTATCATTGAGGAAATGTGAGTGAAAACAATTAGTTTTCACCTCACAGCAGTTATATTTTAATCAGAAAGAGTAGAATCAGGAGGCAGAGAAATACTGCAGTGTGCAGGGTGCTTACCTTGCTTGTTACCAAGCCACATTCAATCACTGGCACCCCATAAGGTACCGTGACCCCTGCCAGGAGTGATCCCTGAGGGCAGAGCCAGGTGTAAACCTAAGCCATGACCACTGCAGGTGAGGTCCCCGCCCCCAAATAATAAAGAGTAGTATCGGCCAATTGTGGTAGAGAGGAATGAGAGGAAAGAGAACCCTAATACTATTGGCAAGAATGTAATCTGGATCAGACTATATGGATGACATTTTTAACTTTTTTTAACTTTAAAATATAAATTAAAATATTATGAATCTTTATATCAGAGGAACTGATAACCACATTTTTCAAACAAATAAATGATTTTTTGTAGAAATTTATTGTTTGTGAGGTTTGTCTCACCTTACATTAGCCCCTCCAGCTCTTCTTTTGAGGTCGGCTTTGAAACTATCAAGTTTCTGAACTATCATTTATCCATGAAGTTGTATATCATTTCTTCAAATCTGCATGAAAGTATCACCAGGTATTCTTGGTGAGACCTGCATTTCATTTAGTTTTTTAAACTATATCCCACAGTTGATCTCTCTCTTAGCTTCATGTGATAGGGATGCTGTAAATCTAAGGAACGCTCCTTTGTATGTAATTTCCTTTTTTGATCTTGCTGCTTTCAGTATTATATCTCTATGATATTCAATATTCTGATTAGGATATGTCTTGGGTTCTTTTCATTAGAGTCTCTTTTAACTGGTACCCTTTAGGCTTCTTGAATTTGGATCCTAACATACTCCAGCTTGGGGGACATTTCAGTCATGTTTTTACTACCTCATTGGGTTTGTCTCCCTGTCTCTCTTGGGCTCTGAACATTGTTATGTTGTTCCTCTTGAATTCATCCCATAGTTTTCTTGCCCACCCTTGAGCTATTCTGAGACCTTTTTCATCTGTTTTTGCCTGGATGCGTTCTGCAGCTTATCTACAAGTTCACTGATTTTGTCTTTGTTGTCTTTCTCTTATTGGGGGCACCCATTGAGGTTTTCATTTCATCTACTGTTTATGTTTTTTTTTATTGATGACACTTCTGTTTGTATTTTTCTTATTTCTGCTCTCAGTTTCTCCCACACATTATTGGCTGTCTGTTCCACTGTTTCTCTCATATTCTCCTGTATTTTATTGGATTTTCATTTCACTGTTTCTTTGAACTCATTGAACATCCTTACCGTTTCATCTCTGAATTCTTTTTTTTTTTTTTTTTTTGCTTTTTGGATCACACTCAGTGATGCATAGGGGTTACTACTGGCTGTGCACTCAGGAATTATTCCTGGTGGTGCTCAGGGACCATATGGGATGCCGGGAATCGAACCTGGGCCGGCCGCATGCAAATGCTCTACCTTCTATGCTATTGCTCCAACCCCAGCGTCTTTATCAAAGAAATTTGTATGTGAAATTTTATCCTGGTTCAAGCTTCAGGGTTCTTATCTTCTCCACTTCCTTTGGTAGTTTTCTCAGCTGTTTTCCCCTACTGCCTGTGGTGGGTGTGGTGTTGGTGGTTTCTTCATTTTCCTTTCTAGGTTATTCCCTTCCATTTTGGTGTTCCTATGCAACTATGTGGAACCTCTTTGGAAATGAATCTTACTTCTTATAGGAGAAGAATAACTGGTGTTAGTGGCCACCCACTGAAGATATCAGACACACCCTCCACCTTTCTGACATGGAAATGGGGCATTAGAGAGTTCTATGCATTTGAATCCTTCATGGCTACTCTCTAAGGAATTCTCACCCTGGATCTGAGCTGCTACTCATACCACTACCAAAGTTGCTGCCACCATTGGGGAAGCCACCAGGAGTCTGTTCTAAACCATCAATATATTTTTGCTGTCAAGCACAATCAGCTTCTGAATTGCTTCCCTGATTCAACTTAATTCCCTCTTTGTATAGTCTTCATATATAGCTAAAAAACATCGTAAAAAATAATCATAACACTTAAAACTGTAAACCAGTCAATGAGTTCTAGTTACACTAATATAATATACAGATTCAAATTTCAATATTTGTTGGAATATGTTTTTCTTTCTGTTCTCATTCAATTCCATGCCACTGTACCCAGTTATACACTATACCCATTCAACATTTGACCAAGCTCATATCTATTTTATAAATCCCTAAACATGTATTCTCTAACTGAAATTCTATTTTTCAAGATATTTATAAGCATTTATACATATAATTTGAATTTTTTTAAATATTCTTTTCTCCAAATTTCTTTATCTTTTACCTCATAAATACAAACATTTTAATGTTTTGTATATATACTGCTTTATTATCTGGATAGAACCAATGTCACTAACTCATAAGAATTATTATTATCATTATTCATTAATAAATTCAAAGTCATAGTTAGGATCTAGGGCAATGTTCAACAAATCTTACAAGTGCAGACAAATTTTTATCCCTTTCAATTGTTTTCCATTCCTATTTCATTTCTTATAATGCAAGTTCTATCTTGGCCATGTGCATTTCCAGTGCCTAGCCAAATACTTGGCATGTGGTAGCACTGTAGCACTGTCGTCCCGTTGTTCATCAATTTGCTCAAGCGGCACCAGTAACATCTCCATTGTGAGACTTGTCACTTTTTTTGGCATATCAAATATGCCATGGGTAGCTTGCCAGTCTCTGCCATGTGGGCAGGATACTCTCAGTAGCTTGTCGGGCTCTCTGAGAGGGACAGAGGAATCAAACCCGGGTCAGCCGCGTGCAAAGCAAATACCTTATCCACTGTGCTATCACTCCAGCCCTTGGTATGTGGTAGTCTGTCAAATAAAATATCTGCTGAATGAATGGGACAAAAGGCCTTTGAATTCCTTTAACATTCCTGGCTTAGGTCTACTTTAACTTAATTTTTCTAACCTGACTTAAAATTGCATACAACACCTTTATTGGGATAACATGGTCTACTCTATATTATCAATATTTAGTTTGGCATACAAATTCCTTATATCTCCATTGCCACTAAAGCATTAAGAGTTTCTTACATTATTTTTATTTTTTAAATTGAATCACCATGAGATAGAGCATTAAAGAGCTGCTCATCATAGGGTTTCAGTCATATAATGTTCCAACACCCGTCCCTCAACCAGTGTACATTTCCCAGCACCAATGTACCCAGTTTCCTTCATACCACCCGCAACACCTCCCCCCTGCATCCTGCTTCTTTGGCAGGCACCTCTCTTCTCATTTCTCTCTCCCTCTCTCTCCTTCCCCCCACCTCTCTCTCTCTCTCTCTCTCTCTCTCGCTCTCTTTCTTTCTCTCTCTCTCTCACTCTCTCTCAATTTGTGCACTATGATTTCCAAAACGAGATGCCAATAGGTTATTATCTTACCCTTTGCCTACTTTCAACACTCAGATCTATCCAGAATGATCATTTCCAATAATTAATGTCACAGTGGACCCTTTTCTATCTTAACTAACCTCCACCACCTTTCATACACTTGTGGCAATTTCTAGCCGTTGATCAGTCCTCCTGGCCCCTGTTTTCCCTGGCTTGTGTATTAGCCTCATACTATTTTTTTATATTCCACAGTTATGTAGTAATATTCTGCCTTTCAATTTCTTTAACATAGTAACATTTTTTAAGTCTCAATTTTTTCCATTTGCCAATTATCAAATCAATAATAACAATTATGAGAATAACATAGAGAACTCTGACTTTTTTCATGGTATGTTTTGGATTCACATATAACGTAAAGATTTTTAATCCATTTTGGATTAACTTTTATCCAGGTTGTGTTACATGGATCTATTTTCATTACTCTTTGCTTGTGTCTATGAATTTTTTCCATACCATTTGTTGAAGGTTTTCATCTCTCTCCATAAATTCTCTTTATTATTAATTAACTGTATATCTAATGATTTTATACTGGCATCTTATTTCTATTCCATTTCTCTAAAAAATATTTCAGTGTATATAATTTTACTATAGATTTAGAACATATTTCAAAGCCAGGAATTGCAATATCTCACTTTTATAAAATAAAATTTGATTACTCAGGGAGATTTATAATTCTATACAAATGTTAGCAACATTTTTTCTATCTCCCTTAAGAATGCCATTGGAATTTTAATAAGACTGCATTGAATTTGCATTATTTTTTGAGTAGCAATAATTTTGATTTTCTAACTCTTTCCAGAAGCATGGGATATTTTTCTGCTTCCTGTGTTCTCATGTCTTTTAATAGCAATTTATATTTTTTCCAGTATGTCTGTCACAATCTGTATTAATTCTAGGCATTTTATGTTCATGGGCATCATTTTAAAAACACAAAATAATCTTTTAATTACAGCTCTTTTTGCATATAAAATGCAGTAATTTTTCTAGTTCATTTTATAGCCTTTTGTATCACTGTAGCACTATGGCATTGCCATCCCATTGTTCATCGATTTGCTCAAGCAGGTGCTAGAAACGTCTTCATTGTGAGACTTGTTGTTGTTTTTGGCATATTGAATACGCCACAGGGAGCTTGCCAGGCTCTGCTGCGCGGGCGGGATACTCTCGGTAGCTTGCCCGGCTCTCTGAGAGGGTCGGAGGAATCAAACCTGGGTCAGCGGCATGCAAGGCAAACACACTAGCCGCTGTGCTATGGCTCCAGTTCAAGTCTTTTGCATATTTTAATAAATTTGATATCAATTTATTCTTTCTAAATGATTTTAGTGACTTTTTAGACTCTTATCTATATATTATTATGCCATGTTCAATAATAATAATTTAACTTTTTTTCCAATCTGCATGTATTAAATTTGTTTTTCTTCCCTGATTTTTTCATTAGGATTAATTAATAGGGGGAAAACATTTTTCTTTGCCATGTGCCTTGTCTTTTGGAGAGATTTCAGAGCTTTTTGTAATTAAATATGATGTTAAGAGTGGGTTTGTTTTATATGGCTTATGGTGAATTCTTGTGGTGAATTCCTTATATTCCACACTTCATTAAGTATTTTTATCATAAATGCACGCTGAATATTGTTGCATATTTACTTTCTTTTTTGAGATTGTATGGTCACATATAGTCTTTCATTTTGTTGATATACTACATTGCTTTGTTTATATGTATAATTCAACCATCATTGCAGCCCATGAAATGAATAGTACTTTATCATGATTATAATCCTTTTAACATTGTAGAATTTATTTTGCTGGGAATCTGTTGACCACCTTTTAATCTTTAATGTGGTTATCATGGGTATTGATCTCTGACACTTTTATAGCAATATCACTGCTTTTGTAATGCTAGTCTTTGATAATTTTTGTTTTACTTTTAGTGTTGCACTCCACTATTCACATGGCTTATTTCTGTCTTGACACGCAAGGGTCACTCTTTGAGGACTCTGGCGACATTATTTGGTGCCAAGTGTCAAATATGGGTAAGTTACAGGCAAAGCACATTCCTTGCCCATTGTATTATAGATCTGGTGCTGAGTATCAGATGTGTTTTTTCCTCCAGAAACTGTTAGGTAGGCTTTTAGTCTTTTGTTCTCTGGAAGAGCTTTAGGACTATAGGTAATAAGTCCTCATTGAAGGCTTGAAAGTTTTGTCAGTCTCTTTAGTGAATCTGAGGATTTTTTTTTAAATCTCACCAGGCAGTGTGGGTAGAGATTTATTATTACTACTACAATTTTCTTACAAATAATTTGTTTACCAACTTTTTTTTCTATTTACTTCAGTCTTGGAAATTTGTGTAACTCTAAAATTTTATTTGTTTCTTTATTTACTGTCCGTTCTCTGTTGTAATGGCATATTTTTTATAGTATAGTCTCATTTTTTAATTTTGTTTCTGAGGTATCTGTTTAACATCTTCCCCTCTCAAATCTAATTTATTAGAGTTTTCTCTTTTTTTTCTAGTGAGTATGTCTATACTGTGCATTTAAACACACAAACACACACACATATATACACACACACACATGCACTGTCTCATGCATGTGTAACAAAAGTTTCTGGTTTCATTGACTCTTTGGTCTTGATTTCAAGACCATTAATCTTATTTTGATTATGCATTTTCTTCTATGTATTTTGGTCTTATATTTCTTCTTTATTTAGTTCATTAAGATGTTAATTTAGGTTTTTGACTTGAAAGTTTTCCTATATCACTGGGTCTATTATGAACAGGAGCCAGAGTTCCAGTGGGTAGAAGAGCCCCAACATCCCAGGTGTGTCCCAGAAGCTTCCACAACCAACCTGCAACACATTAAGGATACACACCACAGCTCCTAAAGATGTGGCTGCTTATGCAGCTGCACTATAGATCTACTCAACAAGTCATATGCTGTTCATAGCTATTCTTCCTGTCATTCTGTCATGAAAGGCAGAGAATACAGAGAGCAACTTTAAGCTAATTCCTCACCACCTTCCTGTAGGGGTTGGGTGTTGTGGAATAAAAAAAAACTAGCCCCAGCACAGGAAGAACACTAGAAAACCAATGAAAAGACATGTAGAAAACCAACAAACTCAATGACCAAAAGCAATATCACTGAGACATAAATAATATCAGAAAATTTCCAAGAAAGTGCCTTTAATGACACTATGATGAGGATGCTCAATGAGTTCAAAGACATGATAACACATGTAATCAGCAAACACAAGAGAGCCAAAATAGAAAATCTATCAGTAAGGAATGACAGAAATAAGAACATGGTGGTTGATATTTTTTAAAAAATATCCAATAGAAACTCTGAACAGCAGGATGACAGAAGCTGACCAAAAGATCAAGCAACTCCAAGATGAGAAAAAAAGAAATCTCTATGAAGCAGCAGAAACTGGAAAACAGTCTGAAAAGAAATGAGCAGCATACTAGAGACCTAAGTTGTGAATTCAGGAGGAATATTATAGGAATCACTGGAGTCCTTGGAAATCAGGAAGGCAAATGTGAAGAAACAATAGTTAAAGAAATTAATGAAAACTTCCCAGAGTTGGGGCTGGAGCAATAGTAGAGTGAGCAGGGCATTTGGCATGCCTACAGCCAAAACAGGTTTTATCTCTGGCACCCCATGTGGTCTCCCGAACACCACCAGGAGTAATTCCTGAGTGCTGAGCCAGGAGTGCACCCTGAGCTTTGCCAGTGTGACCCAAAAAGCAAAAGCAAACAAACAAAAATCCCAGAATTGAGGACTACAGACACCAAAATCTAAGAATCTCGAATGGTCCAAATGAAAACTAGACCCAATTAGTAAAAACTCCAAGGCACATTATACTCAAAATGACAAAAATCTAAAGATAGAGACAGAACGTTGAAAGCGGTAAGATCAAAATTAACTTACACACAAAGTAAATCCCATAAGATATACAGCTGATCTATCAAATGAGGCTCTACAAATCAGAAGAATATGGAAAAATACAGTACAAAAACTCAACAAATTGGAAATCTCACCAAGAATACTCTGTAGAGTTAGAGTGCTATTCATATTTTAAGGAAATATGCAGAACTTAATGAATGGGCAACTGCACAGGAAACTCATATCTTGAAATAATTTTGTGAAAAGCATTAAAAAAGCACCTTTAAGAAACAGGAGAAACTTCCCACCATGTGGTATTGAATATCGCACTCACTTATGGTGAGTGTGATTGTCCTGTGTTAGATTAAAGATTGAGCAAAATATTCAGGAGATTCAAGATGAGAAAGAGGAAATCTCTAGGCAGCAGCAGAAAGGAAATTACTCTGACAAGAAATTAGCAGCATACTAGAGACCTAAATTATGAGTTCAGGAGGAATAACTGTAGTCCTGAAAAACGGAAAGGCAAATCATCACAAATTAACTTTTATTGATTTAATTTCTAATAATTTTATTGAGAATTTTTTTATGTCTTTTGGATCAAGTAATATGAAATGAAATACATTTGTTATATACCTGCCAAGGGGGTAAAGAAAGAAGCCTAGTTTATGACAGGAGAGATATGATTACCTCAATAAGGTTTAAGTACAAAAGAAAATTTAATGCAATATATTTTACTTGCCATAGTTAGAAACTTAGTCATGTAAATGAGAATAGGCAGTATACCATATTGTACTAAATGATTTGAGCTTCCTTATTTACATAGGTTTCAATCATATAGCAGTTAATTACTACAAATTGACTTTTGTTATTTTATCTTCTGATAATTCCTTTTCTCATTTCTTTAAGGTTTTTATTTCTTTTTGAGCAAGCAATATGAAATAATTTTTATATGCCTTCTAAGGTGGCAGACTGGGGAGTGACAGGGACCCTGAGAAAGCTGCTGTGGGAGTGGTGTTAAAATATTTTATGCCTGGAACAGTTCTATTATGAACAATTCTATTTATTTATTTATTTGCTTACTTTAGTTGTAAACAATTTTATAAGTGATGGTATTCTGGGTGTTTGTCTTGCATGCATCTGACCACGGTCTTATTCCTAGCATCTCATATGGTCCACTGGATACTGCCAGGAGTAATTACTGAGTGTAAAGTCAGGAGTAATCCTTGAGCATCACTGGGTGTAACCCCAAAACAAACAAAGAAGAATCATAGTGTCTTTTCTTAATTAAAAATAAATATATAATTAAATCACTGTATCACTGTCATCCCATTGTTCATTGATTTGCTTGAGCTGGCGCCAGGAACATTTCCATTTGTCCCTGTTGCATGCTAGTGTAGCCCGATGGCATATTGGAGGCTCTTTCAGGGTCAGGGGAATGAGGACTATCATTGTTACTGTTTTTGGCATATCAAATATGCCACGGGTAGCTTGCCAGGCTCTGCCATGCAGGCAGGATACTCTCTGTAGCTTTCCAGGCTTTCCGAGAGGGATAGAGGCTTTTGGACCGACCTCTAATTGCTTCTACAGGTGTTCCCAGTTTACCGAACGTAAGCTTAGTTGACTAGCATGTTGTAACGATCTGCACACTGAAACACTTACCTGCCTGCATCTCTGGGCAGCACCTGGGACATCTTCGACCTCAGGTTGATCTCTTTGAGATTGGTGGAGTGCACCCAGAAGTTGTTGAGCAGCTGGCTGTGAAGGACCTTATTTCAGAGGGTCTGTGCCAGGTGAAACACCCGCGCTGAGTCCCAGGTCACCTGGTGGTTGGCTGACAGCACCCCACAGTGGATTAGCCACAGCACGCACTGCCACCACAGCTCTATGTCCAACTGCACTGCGATTTGTTGGCCGGGGCAGGCTGCAACGGTTTCTCTGTGCCCCACCAACACCATTTTGTCTGAATCTTGTAAAATAGCCGACGATGTCCATCAGGAGTCACGCGTAGAGTTCCATGCCTGGCACACTGAGCCACTCATTGTCTAAGGCGACATGGTAATCCAGGTTCGGGAGACTGCAAGGGGTTTGGGCGGCACAGGTGCCATATTGCCTCCAATCATAATTATATATTTAAAACAAAAGAAAGAAAGAAAGTAAGAAAGAAAGAAAGAAAGAAAGAAAGAAAGGAAGGAAGGAAGGAAGGAAGGAAGGAAGGAAGGAAGGAAGGAAGGAAGGAAGGAAGGAAGGAAGGAAGGAAGGAAGGAAGGAAGGAAGGAGAGAGAGAGAGAGAGAGAAAGAAAGAAAGAAAGAAAGAAAGAAAGAAAGAAAGAAAGAAAGAAAGAAAGAAAGAAAGAAAGAAAGAAAGAAAGAAAGAAAGAAAGAAAGAAAGAAAGAAAGAAAGAAAGAAAGGGAGAAAGAGAAAGAAAGGGAGAGAGGGAGGATAGAAAGAAAGAAGAAGGGCGAGAAGGATGGAGGTAGGGAAGGAAGGAAGAGGAAGAAAGAAAGAAATCTGCTCTAGTGACGCTATTGCATTTGTGCCAGCCCTCTCATCCCGGTTCACTTCTCTCAGTCATTTGTGTTTCACTCTGGGGCTCTTCTCACAATTCTTTTCACAGCAGAACTTTAACTTTCCAAAATTCACTTATGTATTAAGCCACTGGGCTGTCCTTCCCATCACTCTGAACCTTGCAGCCACGTCTGCTCCACAGCAATACGTTTTTGTTCATCTCTCTCCACTTTTCCCTCATTTCACTCCTCTCTCCGGCAGGTACAGAGATCTAGGGACATTCCCTGCCAGGACTCAGATCGAGCTTTTGTCTTTATTTCTCTTTTATTGCACAAAGTTACTTTGTGGGTAATCTTTATTTCTGTCTTATTCCATAAATGTTCTCTGTGGAGAAGACTGTTTACAGAGCTTTTCCTAATTTAGCCATCTTGGTCTTCCCCCAGCTAAGCCTTTTGAAACACTTTATGAAAGAACTTTTGATAAAGTCACATAAGTTATTAAAATATTGATAATATTGGAAAATAGGTTGAAACATATTCTTACTCTCTGACACTTATAGAATGACTTACAAAGAACAGGAGTTCTATAATGGCTGTTCATACCAGGTTCCAATTGTCCTTGATTATAATATATGACATTCATTTTGCTCTTAAAGTTATCACTGTCATTTACCAAAGAACAGATTATGCTTGTTATAACTTGGAGACTTAAAAATGCTGAGTTGTAAAACAGGTAAAATGAAATGTCTATAGGTCAAAGTAATGAATCTTAAATTTATGAACTTCCCCGTGTTTGTCATATATGTTCAAATCCAATGACCTAGTTCGAATCATTTGTTGAATATGCCTAAAACTTTCATATTTTATAATGAAATTTTAGTTTGAAAAAGAAACTGCCCACAGAAGTGAAGCACATAAAAATGATTTATGTATAGTTAATAGGTCCTCTTTAACTTTTATAATAGAAAAGCAATACACAGTTTAATTTCACATAAATATTAGACAAGTTGTACAAGTTTAGAAGAATGTCCTTAAAACCATTATGTTTCAAATTTTTAAGTCACATAAATTTCTACATCACTGTATTAGGCAATTGAATTATAGTTCTACATGTACTATTTGAACTCCTGACTGCAGAAGAATTATAGGGGCATAAAAAGGAATCAGCATATTTAATTGACATGGTGGTCAAATTGTATATTGTTAGAATAATTTAAAAAATGTAATTATCACAGTAGATATACATCAAACTCTCATCCCATTTAGTCTTCAACAAATTTCTTTATGTCTCAGCAAATACAAGATATTGAGCAGAACACTAAGCAATTTACTAAAATAATTTTTGAAGTGTTTAAAGTCTTACTTGTACTGATGACAATTCTTATGTTTGCAAATATTCAGTAGTAAATAAAGCAGCCAATGAGTTCCTTTTGTTTTGACTTTTGAGATCAATAATTATTACCTTGCTATTTTGATTATGAACAAGGCCAAATGGGCAGTTTCTGATGCTCTGCTCCAAGATACCCTGATACCTAATGCAAGTAAGTAGGTAGCTATTAATTTTATCAGCAGGTACTTCAACATATTCTATCAATCCCATTGCTAAATTTAGTAGTATGAAAAGGACTCAATAAATGTTAATGTCTGTGGCAAACCACCTTAAGTCAATGTTCCACATCTTCTGTGAATATTAAAATAAATTATTGGATTTAAAGGAGCACTGTAGCACTGTTGTCCCATTGTTCATCAATTTGCTCAAGCAGGTACCAGTAACGTCTCCATTGTGAGACTTGTCGTTACTGATTTTGGCATATTGAATACACCACGAGTAGTTTGCCAGGCTCTGCTGTGCGGGTGGGATACTCTTGGTAGCTTGCTGGGCTCTCCAAGAGGTATGGAGAAACTGAATCCATAATTATGATTATCATAAAAGGTTTCTATAACATAATCAAAGTACCCTTCAATAAAGGTACATTTATCACTGTATCACTGTATCACTGTCATCCCATTGATTATCGATTTGCTCGAGCAGGTGCCAGTAACATTTCCATTCATCCTAGCCCTGCAATTTTAGGTATATTTATTCAATAAAATAATATTTATACTTATTAAAAATGAAATTCTGCCATTTGCAGCAAAATAAAAGAAGCCTGAGGGAAATATGTAAAAGAAATTAAGTTAAAGGGAAAAAAAGACAAGTATTGGATTATTTCTCTTAAGTGCTACGTAAGGATATACAATTTATGAAGAGACAAAAAAAGAAGGTAAAACAGTGGAAACTGCCAATGGAATCAAAGCAACTTAAGAAGAATAGAATGAGGGATGGAGATAAGGAGAAGAGAGGAATAACTCTGAGAAAATTATTTGAATATTCAAAGAAAAGTAAAATGTTTGTATAAGTGAAAAAATAGCACAGATAAATTTAATTATTTATTTTTTAAAAATGTAGTGGTTTTGCATAACCAATGTACAAGTGAACTAAACATGTCTCTGATAATATCCAATAAATGAAATCATCTCCAGATTAAAAAAATAACATTTTTAATAATCCTTGCTAAGGGAGGATTTAGGTTAAATTAGATTCAGTGGGGGGTAGAGTTTAGTAGTATATTTCAATTAATCATGACAGCTATTAAGTTTTCTCACACATGATAATTTTTAAAATATTCAATCAATTAATATTCCTTTAGCCATTTGGGAGCTAATTTGTTACTGGGAATTCTATTAGTAAAATAAAAGCGTTGCTGTTATTTTCTTTGATGTTGTGAGTGATGGTATAATGGATAGCACAAAAATGAAATCCAAAATAATTCTGTTTTCATCGTACACCAAGAATTTTAAGATCTCTTTATCTATGGTCTTACATCAGGTTCTGTGCTTAGGGATCACTTGTGGAAGGGTTTAGGGACCATGTGGGTTGCTAGGTATTAAACTTGTGTCTACTGCTGCAAGGAAACACCCTTTCCATTATACTATTGCTCCATATAGAGTTATAGATTATTTAAAGTTAAATAAAAGAAATTTATAAAGCTTAAAATACTCAACATAAGCAACCACCAGCCCCACCACAATAAAATACTTCCAGAGAACAAGCACAAGGTAATTCCACTTTTTGTCTCACTGCAGTATATAGAATAACTGGTGGAGAGGGTACTATATGCCAACGGTATGTTTGTGGGGGGATACCTAGATAAACTCAAAGTATAAGAAGAGAAAGACAGATAAAGAAAGAAACTTCAGATGGAGAAATAGTGTAGCTGGTAGGGTACTTAGCAGTGGCTGAACCAGGTTCAAGTTCCAGCATTACATATGGTTTTCTGAGACCCACCAAGAGTGATCTCTGAGGATAGTACCTAATAACCAATGGGGTGGCCCTACCAGCAGAAAATAAGAGAGGACGGAAGGAAGAAGGGAAGGAAGGAAGGAAGGAAGGAAGGAAGGAAGGAAGGAAGGAAGGAAGGAAGGAAGGAAGGAAGGAAGGAAGGAAGGAAGGAAGGAAGGAAGGAAGGAAGGAAGGAAGGAAGGATGGAAGGGAGAGAGGGAGGGAGGAAGGAAGGAAGGAAGGAAGGAAGGAAGGAAGGAAGGAAGGAAGGAAGGAAGGAAGGAAGGAAGGAAGGAAGGAAGGATGGAAGGGAGAGAGGGAGGGAGGAAGGAAGGAAGGAAGGAAGGAAGGAAGGAAGGAAGGAAGGAAGGAAGGAAGGATGGAAGGGAGAGAGGGAGGAAGGAAGGAAGGGAGGAAGGAAGGAAGGAAGGAAGGAAGGAAGGAAGGAAGGAAGGAAGGAAGGAAGGAAGGAAGGAAGGAAGGAAGGAAGGAAGGAAGGAAAAAACCAAGGGGGCAGGTAAGAAGAGGATGGGCAGTAACAAGGAGCAAGAGACAAGGGCCTTTGGTAAATCAATGATATAGAGGAGTGGTGCCAGGTCCCTCAAGGCCAATTTGAACCTTGGCCGGAGAGAGGGAATGAGAGTTGAAATAGACTATGGAGGACTGAATGCAATATACGCCATACAGCAAGTTCATTAGGATCCAACTAGTTTATATAGTCCGATTTTAGCAATGACCAGCAGGTTACATAAGCTGCATAAATGATATTAATCAAGCTGTGCAAGCGACTTAATTTTTGCCATCATTACTTGTTTTTTGGTTCCTTATCTCAGCCCTGAGAAATAAGGAATCTGCCAAGCCCAAGGTGGATATCAGACAATCCTCCCTTCAGCCTCCTCTTAAGTCCAGCTGCCAGAGCATGGCGGCCCTTCGACCCCCTATCCAGGCTGCCTGTCAAGGGCTGCTGTCAGGAGATGGCTTGTTCTCACACTTAGTTTCTCCACTCCCATCCCTGTTTACAGGGAGAGAGGCAGGGGGTGCCTAGGCCCCCTCTGCACCCAGCCCCTGTTTACAGGGACAGAGGCAGGGGGTACCTAGGCCCCCTCGGCACCCAGCCCCTGTTTACAGGGAGAGAGGCAGGGGGTGCCTAGGCCCCCTCTGCACCCAGCCCCTGTTTACAGGGACAGAGGCAGGGGGTACCTAGGCCCCCTCGGCACCCAGCCCCTGTTTACAGGGAGAGAGGCAGGGGGTGCCTAGGCCCCCTCGGCACCCAGCCCCTGTTTACAGGGACAGAGGCAGGGGGTACCTAGGCCCCCTCGGCACCCAGCCCCTGTTTACAGGGAGAGAGGCAGGGGGTGCCTAGGCCCCCTCTGCACCCAGCCCCTGTTTACAGGGAGAGAGGCAGGGGGTGCCTAGGCCCATCCCCAACAGAGTGGTATAACTGCATACTCAAACCTCAAAGTCAAAAACACCAAAAACATGAGATCCAACATACAACCAAGCATATCAAGTCAAGATGATAGCATGAGGGCTTGGGGGTTCGGGAAAAAAGAACTGGGGACACTGATGGAGAGAAATTGAAACTGGTGATACTGCAACTGGAAAATTATCTCAAACCAAACTCTGACTAACTTCGTAAATGGTGGTGAGTTAATAAAATACTGTTTAGATGGCGAGGAAAGATAAAGTTACTCCCATAGCAGATAAAAATTACCAGTAAGTACATTAAACTATGCTAATTATCACAAATTATTTGGGAACTGCAAATCAAAATAACACAGAGATAACACCTTACGCCTAAGAAAGTGATCTTTAGCAAGTGTCTGAAGCAAATGTCGGGGGTATGTAGAGAAGAATCCTTTATTTACTAGTGGTATGAATATATATTGGTTCAGCTTCAACTGACAGTAGTATGGAGAGTATTCAACATATTAAATATGGATCTACCATATAATACAGAAACTCTACTGCTAGATATCTACAAAAGGAAACAACTAGACTAATAAAATTTTGCAAACCTAAGTTCTTTGAATTAGTATTTACAGATGTTGTCTATCCATACAACAGAATACTATACAGCTATAATAAAATATTTTATACTGAATTTTGCCATGATATGAATGTGACTGGATCGATAGTGAAATAACTCAAAAAGAAAAAACCCTCAAATAATAGATTATCTAATTGTGAGATCTAAATAGAAAGCTGCAAAGCAAAGAAACAGAGAAAACTAAATATCCAATCAAAAACTATCTATCAAAAACTAAACTATCCAATCAAAAACTAACCCTTACATTCTAACCATGAAATTAATATTACAGAAACATAAACAGTTGAGGGTCAAAAGGGTGGAAGCTCACAAAGAGATAGCACAGATATAAGGCACTTGCTTTGGTTCGGTCAACCCCAGTTTCAATAAAACAAAAGAAGGGAGGCAAGGTGTTTGAACCAATGATAGTAGAGGTGTATTTGCACTTGGTTGGAGGTGTTTTGTGGTAAACATATTTTGCATTGTCATGAGTTTGCACCCCTTAAACATTTTCAGAATTGTGAGTCAATGCTACCTCAAAATTTAAGTTAGTCATTGTTTCTGGTAAATAAAAAAAATAGAACTTCAACTGTAGTGAAAACATAATTGGTTTCAAGTAAGGAATACTCTGAGGTCTGTGAAGTGCTATGGATGATATGATATCTAACATTAAGGTATTTGCTTAAGTATGAAGATAAGCTGATTTTTATAGGAAATTGACAAACCCTGGAATGCTTGAACTGAAGATGGGGATATAGGACATTTTAGGTCCCCAAAAGAAATATTTAAAATATCAGGCAAAATAGTTGTTATTGCCTGTGCATACTTTTTATAGTATCAGTCATCATCCTGTAGTGATGGAGTACCTGGGTGTGGGGGTCTTAGCAGCTAGCCTGAGACTTTGACCAAATCCCCTGTCCCTGGAAGCAAGAGCTGGCCCTGTTTACTAAGTTTATATTGGTAATTTGGAGATGAGCGTTAGGGAATGTCAGTACAGAACTCTTAGATTAGAAATTCCAGCTCTGAAACATGATCATTTTCAGTAGGAAATACTATTATTGTTCTGAAAACTATCTTTCTAAAATGTGTGTCCAGAGACAATCCTCATTATTAAGGTCATAAGCTCAGAAACAATATATCTAAATCTGGTGAAGTGCTTACAATCACAAACAGGCAAATTTTGTGTAGTAAAGTTCTCAAAGGAATTCCCTGCTAACAGTGCCTCAAAGAAAGGTCAATTTCGGTTAGAGTCAAACAAAATATCACCTTACATCACAGCATACAATATCCAACTAAAAGTATATCTGAAGACAAAGAAAAGTTGTAACTATTTGTGGTACACATTAGTAGAAAATACATCAAATTATGCAACCCAAATGTCAAAAATATTTTCAAGCAGAAATAGCAGGCTAAGAAGAAGGACAGCCAGTGAAAAAAATACTTGATGAAGAGAGGGAAAATGTACTACACTAATCCTCTGACCCAATTCCAGAGAATTTCAGAAATTCTTATTAATCCTTAGTAGTAGAAGAAAATCGTGCAAACAATTATTTTCTCTCTGACCCATTTTTGACAACTAACCTATAATTACAGATAAAGTATTATATATGTGTGTACATATACATATATATACATATATGTTTATATCTCACAGAGTTATAACAACTCTCTGTAGATTCCTTCATTTCCCCCCGAAATGTTCATTTAATTCTTGCTAAGAGCCAGCAGTCTGCTAAACCCTGGAGTTAAAGCAGTATACACATATGGCAGAACACTGACTAGCAAAATAAAACTCCATTTTACTTTACTTAAGTTGCAATTGAAGTACAAATTTTCCTGTCAATTTTATTTAATTGAAAAAATATATTGAAATTATAACAGAGTATTCACCCAAAGGCTATTCTATAGTAATATGATCTGAATTTTCTAAGAATAATTTATTTAAAAAGACTTGCACAATGAGACTCATACATTATTTTACTCATACTCCATTAAAAATATTGCATTTATATAAAATATTCTTTTTATTTAATACTGTTTAAAAATAAATATTTAAATGTGGAATAATATTGATAGTGAAGGAGTTATAGTGTTGATCTTTGTTATCTTCAGTTATTTGTGCAAAAATTCTCTAAGACAAAGTGGTAGAACAGGTTGGCTCTATGCAAGACAAGTAACTTACTCGCTATATTATCTCTCAAGCTCTGAAAACTCTTTATATATGTTTATTATGAATCTTTTTTATGTGTGTGTGTTTGGAGCCACACCTGCTAGAACAGAGGGTTCATTCCTTGCCCTGCACTTCACTCAGGGAACCCTGGCCAGCTGCATACACTCTCATTCCAGCTCTCTGGTAACATATTTTTAAAAACAATGAACATTCTCACATCAGTAAGGCATTAGCAAACAACTCATAGATCTCAGTATTATAAATATTAGAGAAATCTACATTATGTTAATTCTGATATTGTGTTAAGGTAAATCAATTCTGAGTAAAAGTCCAGATCTTAAACAATTTTTGAAATAATGAACACTCCAAAATGATTGTGCTCTTAAAAAAACTAAACATTCGGATTGTCTCTTGCATCATGTCTCAAGTACAACTATACTTTATTGTAGTAAGTAAGTTGGTAGGATGGGAAAATAGCAAGTAAATTAGGCCCCTGAGTTCTATTTTAAATCTGGGTGACCTAAATATATATACATATATATGTATCTTATTTTCACTGAATCATATCATCTCATATGTAAACAAGAAAATTGAGTTAACTCGAAGGATCTCTGCCTGGCTAATGAGTCAGACAAGTGCCTTTATATTTTGATTTGTATTTTCTTTTATATGTCTTCATCATCATGATCATCATCATTATCATCCCGCTGATCGTCAAATTTCTCTAGTGGTCTCAGTAACATCTCTATTCATCCAAGCCCTGAGATTTTAGAAGCCTGTTTCTACTCGTCCTTCCAACGATGCCATATTGGAGGCTCTTTCAGGTTCAAAGGAATGAGACCCAGCTTGTTACTTGTTTTGGCATATTAATACACTATGGGGACCTTGCCAGGTTCTCCCATGTGGGCAGGAAACTCCCAGTAGTTTGCCAGGTTCTCCCAGAGAGAGAAGTAGGCTATAAGACATTGCACAGCCGCAAAGCAGCTGTGCACTTCCGGGAGCTGGCTTTTAAGTCTCTGGATGCTGGCTGTTGACAGGATTACACGGCACCGGCACCAGGGGCAGTCCCTGGGCGTGACCGCCCAGCTACTGGGAGATGGGAGATCTGGGCAGAGGAGGCCCCCATCCGAGCAGCCCTGGAGGTCTCAGCCCTGGGTTCCACACACCTGGGTTCCCCTGCCGGTTCCTTCATGCATGAGGCTCGTCCGAACATGTGGAGAGGGGCCTTGAGCATGGCTGTGGCTAGGCTCTGGAGGTCTTTGGCCGCTGGGAGCTCTGCTTAGGGTGGGGAGGGAAGCTGGAGCCCATCCCCTCCGAGGAGGCCCTCAGGGAAGACAGCCAGGTGAGAGGGCAAGAGACTCTGTCTTCATATGCATATGTAAATAAAGTTCTAACTCAATGTGTTTACCTTATTTCAAAAATAATTTTGTTTTGTATAATTACAAATTATATGCATCTACCTGAGGGTGAATGGGCCTTCTCCAGTAGTGCTTTGGGGGCTTATTCCTTGCTCTGTGCTCAGGATTCACTCCTGGAGGGGATGTGAGACCATATTTTGTGCCAGGGGAAAAAGGGGATCAGCCATGTGCAAGGCATGTGCTATTCTTGTTGTATTGTTTCTAGGGCCTCCATATATTATAAGGTATTGATTACTTGATATTAGAGAATATCTGTTAAAATTGATGTTTTTGTGCTACTGTTGTTTCTTTTTTTTCAAGAGACCTAGAAAAACCACAGATAGGTGGAATCAGGTTTATGCATAAATTTAGGCAGTTATTAAACTATGATTAGTTCTACAACAAGTTACAAAGCAAGTGATAAATATTAATTGCCGTTATTATAATGTTATATTGAATACTATTTTTTTACAAAATAATATTAACTTTTTAAATACTGTTTTTAAAGAATCACTGTGTGATGCTGTAGGATAACAGAGCCTCAGGTAGTTTATGTTTATTGGGTTATTCCCATCACAGTGCTCCCTTTTCTCTGTGTTTATTGTAACTTCTTTCTTTGTATTCTGTTGACTTATAAATATTGTTTTTCTCTTCTCCTTGAGTCCTTTGCATGGTTTATTCAGAGCCACGTCCTGTATGGGCACAGGAAGACAGTAGCAAATGCTATGCTTTTATAACCTGGGAGTCATTTGACTCTACATATTTTCCTCCTGAACATCTGTTCTCTAGATCTAAGCCTCAGCTGCCCTTACTTCCTAGCACTCCCAAAAGCACTCCTGATGAGGGACGGGACGGACCCAGGGCAAGCAGTGAGTTATGTGCTACCCTGGCATCGAGATGGGCCTGGCCAAAGTGCCCAATACTTAACTATAAGTTAAGAGCTTGATCATGGACAAATGCTGTCATGATCCAAAAAGTAATAAGTAGATTCAGACCCTGCTAAGTTTAGGAATGATTAATCTGGCCTGATCACTGTAGTCTGAGTCTGGTGAGATGTTCCCAGGAGAGCCTCACAAAGTCCCCATGGCATATTCATGTGCCAAAACCAGTAACAATGATGGGCCACATTCCCTGACCCTGAAAGAGCCTCCAAAGTCACCATTGGAAAAGATGAGTAAAGAGAGGCTTCTAAAATCTCAGGGCTAGGACAAATGGAGATGTTACTGAGACCGCTGGAGAAAATCAAGGATCAATGGAATGATGATGATGATGATGATTCTGATTCTGATGATGATGATGATGTTGATGGAGTTTTTAGACTGAGAAAAGGAGAAAAACACCTTAAGAGGTATTTTTGCCTGGGGCCAATCCTGAAGGGTTCTGGAATACCTCTAGGTATTGTTTCCTTTGAACCTGGTGGGCCCTAAGGAAGGGCTTTCTTATGTTGATTTTGCTACCAGACTGTGTATAGCCCAGAGGGCAAGGTGGAGAGAGACAAGTAGGGGTGGAGAGAATAGTGAGAAAGGAACAGAATTCAAAGAGCTGGGATGGAGGAATGAGGGGCTAGGAGAGAAAGAAGGAGATGAATGAGGGGCAGTGTGAGACTAGAATGGAGAGCTCCAAGAGACTGGAACAGGCTCTTGGAGAGAATTGGAATAAACAGCAACTGATCAATCAACCAGCTTGGCCCTTGTTTCCTCTTTCGTCTGCCTCATGGCCTGAGCTGCTTAGGTTGGGCAAATGGCCAGGGACCAACGCCCTCAAAACCCAGGCAGCCAATGGGGAAAGCCACCAGGGCTCTCCTCTGGCTGCCCCCCAGCAGATTTTTTTTACAAGGTGCAATTACAAAGCTTTCATGTTTGAGTTTCAGTCATACAATGATCAAACACCCATTCCTCCACTGGTGTACATTTTCCACCGCCAATGTCCCCAGTATCCCCCTCATCCCATCCCTCCCCCTGCCTCTATGGCAGGGAATTTCCCTCTTACTCTCTCTGTCTATGTTTGGTCATTATGCTTTGCAATACATACTATGAGAGGCCATCATGTTTGGTCCTTTATCTACTTTCAGCCCACATCTCCCATCCCCAGAGATCCCTCCAATCATCATTGAATAGATAAGGGATCATTAAAATGTGTTAATGTTTTTATTTACTTTTATAATGGTCATGCCTGGCTATAATCTGAAAGTGGAATAAAATTACTGAATGCTTTTGTTTAATTGTAAAGTAAATGAATTGTAAATTAAAACTAATAAAGTATGACAAAATAAATCTTAAGAAGAAACATGTTTCTTATGAGGGAAAGAAAGGAAAATGGGTAAATTGAGTCATTTTTCTAACTGTGTTAGACTTGGAACTTTAATGATGTGTATGCTGGGGTATTTATACTCAATGCACACAACTCAGCTCCTGATATGTATATACCATTGAAAATTAGTGGTAAATTCATTAATCTTGTGGAAAATAAGGCATCTGATATTCAGAAAGCAAATATATCCACATCATAACCTAGGAATATTTGTGTCCAAAACCACAAAAACATAAATTTCTGTTCTTTAGAGCACACAGTCAGTAGCAAGTTGTTATGGCAGACTACATTGACAAATCCAATTTGTCCCATCTGTTCATAAGATCTTATATAGTGAGCCATAAATAACCCAAAAATCTTGTCTCAAATTCCTGGCTTTAAACCAATATTAAAATTGTGCCTGGGATATACTGTTTAAAATGAATACCAGCTACCATGTAATTAAAACTTACCCACTAGTTAACAGGAAAGGATGATGTTCTTATGGTTGATCAACCCTAAGTTTATAATGACATCTGGGAAAAGAGCCCATCATTGGACTCTGTGGTGGTCACTGTGCCAACACCACTCATCTCAGTTCCAGGAAGAACACATTGGGCCAGTTGTTGGTGAACTAACAGAGTAATAGCCTTTAACAGTTAATTCCATCAAGATTGCCTTGGCCATAAGAACAGTTACAACCAAGGTCAAGCTTTTTCTGGCATGGTTCACACTGAATGACTAATCAACCTGTGAGTTTACAGACCTAATTATCTTTTTTCCACCTGGGGAGAATTCAGGGTAGAACTCTTCTAGCTTTGGAACTCTCTACAGTAGAGGGAGAATATAGTTGGCAAATTTCAGCTTGACTTCTGGTCCCAAATTCTGCCTCCTACCTATTTCTGCCACAGGTGTTGCTCCCAAGATCACAATTAAATAAACACCTTGCATCTAAATTCTATCCCAGAGTTTGCTTTTCTGGGAACCCAACCTGTGGTAGAGAGTGGGTATAAAAGGTTATGATAATATTTGCAGGTGTTAGAATTGCATCACTCTCTGGGTGCTTCACTTCAAAATTGCCCTTAGAGGGAAACCATATTCGTCATGCCAAACCATTTAGTTTACAAAACAGATGAATCTATAAATAGTGGCAGATGATCATATTTGGTTATTTTCCTCAACTTGTTGTATAAGTTATAAAAAACATCCAAGGGTAAACATCTTTCACCTTATTAATCTAATAAGCAGATCATTCTTTTCATCTAAGAAACGAATACTATATTACAACTTGTGAACAAATAATCTAATATAGTTAAATGTCTATATAATAACTTAAAATAAAAATTACTTTGAGACATTTTTAAATGTGTGTGCTGTTCCTAAAGTACATATAATGAGTTATTTGTTTCTGTTGCAATAATTAGTTATTTTTATTATAATTCTTGTCATATATTTTCCTCTTGGGAGTTTCCCTACATCCCCCACATCACCCCATGTCCCACCTTCAGCTCAACATAATTTTCTCATCTCTGTCATATAAGTCTCTGTTGCGTGAACATTTGTGTGGTCGGAGGTGCTGAGACAAGGAACGGGGAAGAAATGTATGTCATGGAGGGTCTAGGTTCTCTCTGACTCTTAGACAAAGGTAGAGAGGCCCATAATCTCCTTTTATTGATCATGGTACCGCTTAAGGGTACAATACAGTGACATCACCAAAGGCATCAAAAGTTACAGGAAGAACATTGAGGCAGTAGAACATGCATTGTTTCCTTGCATCTGCAGGCCAGTAATTTTGGCCTCAGGAAAGAAGATACAAAACCAAAACAGAAACCTTTCTTGGGCTATAAGCACTTGGATTTACATCCCAAAGACAAAGCTGTGCTACCACCTGAAATCTACATTCCAAATACAAACTGAGCCACACCTGAAATTTACATCCCAAAGACTAGCCTGGGCCAGAGCCAGCAATCTACAATGTCAAAGATCAGGCCTGGCTAATGCCTGAGACTGCATGTCAAAGACCAGCCAGGCTTCTGTGAGAAAAGGAAAACTGCCCCTTTCAATATACTGAAATTATTTACTGAGGCAGCTTGAAGGGGCAAAATATTACTGTCTGTTGTATGGTACAGTATTCATGGGCTCGCCCTGATAGCTCAGTCCAGCCCTAACAGTCTCTGCTATGTGACATTGAGAAAATCCAGTAGGGTGTTTGCCTGACACGCAGCCGACCCAGGTTAGATTCCTCAGTCCCTCTTGGAGAGCCCGGCAAGCTACCGAGAGTATTCCGCCAACATGGCAGAGCTTGGCAAGCTACCCGTGGCATATTCCATATGCCAAAAAATAGTAACAACAAATCTCACAATGGAGACATTACTGGTGCCCGCTTGAGCAAATCCATGAGCAACGGGATGATGGTGATACAGTAATACTTAAATTCTAGTATAATTCTGTGAAGCAAGGAAAATATATAACTCTAATAGTAAAAATTGAGATGATGAGTGACTCTATAGAGCCTATCACCTAGTACATAGCAGATACTTATAAGGGCTCCTGTGAGAAATACGGGATAATGAATCTAAGAAATACCATATAATCACTGCAAGTGAACAAGAGAAGTACTATGGTAGGGAGCAACCATGCCTTATTTTTAAATTAAATTTCTGATCATGATTTTTTTATTGTGATGCATATATATTGATAGAGACATGGGTATGGATATTTTAATAGATATACAAAAGGACATAGATATAACTATGAGTGATAAAAATATAGATTCAAGACTAAAACAAGGACATTATGGTTGCAGAAAAAAATAAAGATTCAAGATATCAATTATATAATAGGTAGTTATAGACAAGAAACTAAGTTTAGTTATGTAACTGTGGGAGAATACTTTCATGTGTAAGACCCTGGGTTTGATTTTTCATCTCCCCACCCCACCCCCTTGCTCAGGAAAAAGAAGGAAAGATAGAAAAAAGAAAGATAGAAGGAAAGAAAGAAAGTAAACAAAATACAGAATGTAGTGGTAGTCTCATAAATTAGAATAATGATAGAGGGAAAATATTTCCTTTATTCACCACTATATTTCTTCAAAGTAGAAACAGCAACATTTAGAGGAGTGTCTTGGTTGCTGCCTCTAAATAAACATGAAGACTGTTCCCAAAATCGTAGTGGTATTCCTAGGTCTACTATGAAAGTCCAATCTAAGAGATGAGCAATATATCTATAATCTTTAGCACATCCACCAACTCAACCACCTGACATTTACAAACCTACCATGTATCTTTGTAGTGTTATAAACAATAAACAAATTATTAAATGCAAACATGACTCTCAGCAGCATCTTTGGTGAAGTAGTAATTATTTTAGAAGAGTAAAATCATATATTCATGAACTATTACAAAAAAGCATTATTATCAAATAAGCATTCCTATGTATCAAAGACAAATGTGGGCCATTTCTTGAACTCTTCACCTGACTCCTTAAAAAGATTTTGATTTATCAATTGAATATATATGATTTAGTAGTGTTTTCTGGAAGCCTTTTGTGTGAAATGGAAAACATATTATTTGTTTGTATTGTCTTCTTTTTGTGCAATAGAAAGCAAGTAACATGATTATTAGTATAGCATATAGTATCACTTCTATATAGAAAAACAAATCTTAGAAGATATTGTTCTTAGTTTATGATAGAATAGCACCCATTGGGACTTAATATTGCATTCAAGTAATAAAAGTAAAATTTCATTTGAATTTTATTAGGAATAAAAGAAAGTATACCAGGCAAAAATGGGAATAAAAGACCTGATAGCAAGAATTTATTTAGAACATTGAAAGTAATAAACATAAGTTTAAAAAAATCAAAATGGAAATGGATCAAAAAACTACAAGGGAAAAAACTGAATACAAGCTTAGAATTTGGTATTTTCTAATTTATTTCAAAATTTAATAAAAACTTGAAACTCAAAAATTTTAAATTGCCAGCCTATTATGATTGATAATAAAAATTTGAATGGAAGAAGTCTTGACAGAATCCAAGTCCCATTATTCTCTTTATATTTTTCATATTAGTGAACAATATCTACTAATTTATTAATGAGATTGATCATTATCTTTAAAGTGGTTATCCTGAAGCAAATCCAAGTAACATAAGTTTATTAAGTAGCAATGTAACAACTCTACAATAGGATAAATAGCTTGATTGTTAATGAAACAAAGAACTTTAAAAACTCCAATTGAATGCATACACTATACCACATTTTTCTTAGACAAAATGATCCTATCTTACATATTTCATTAGAACAAAACCCTTCATACTGTTCTCTTAGGTGAACAAATCTAGAAAGTAGTGATATATATTCAAACTTCATCAAACATGTTATTGTTTCTTCTGTTTTCTGGACTTCGTGGTTTTTGTCTAGGTCACTTTTTTTCTTCCCAAGCGATCCTCTTTGGCACATCCTGCACTTGTGAATTCCAACTTTTCTTTTAAAACACCATTCTTCCAGTACATCTGACCAGAAAATTTCCTTTACCATTTTTGAAATTTAAAGCATTCGATAGGTACATTAAAAAATAATTACATCTAATAGTTCTAATTTCCATTTTCTCATATATATTTATAAATGACTGATAATAAAATCTATAAAACATATATTTGTGCTAATTTGATATGCAATTACCACTGAAGTCTAGGATGCAGCTCAGTAGCAACTCAAGTAAATAAATATATTTTCATTAATTTTTTTCCTCCCCTTGAAAACAAACAAAAAAGGGAAAGCTGTTTGGGCTATTTCCATTAGTCATTTCTTATAGTCCTATATTTTGTTCTTCATTTTTTTGTTTAGAAACTGTGCTTTACCATGCAATCAATAAGAGTTTCAGGCAAATGATATTCTTACACCAATCCCACAACTGGAATATCTGGGTCTCTCTACCAATGTCTCAAGGTTCCCTTCCACCACCTCTCCCGGGCAGACCTAGCTCTGAAATCTGAACCTCAGGGTCTGTTGGCAGTGGCCATTTGTTATCCACTTACCATGTTTCTTTATATTCCTCACATGAGAGAGTTCACTACATTTTCCCCTCTCTTACTAATTTCACTCAACATGATGTCATCAACTTCTTTCCAAATAGCGGCGAATTACATAATTTAATCTTCCCTTTCCTGGGACCCTGGAGCAGGGATCCTCTGCCTGCTTCCCCCAGTCTCTGGCGACCCAGGGGTCACACCCATAAAAGCCACCTCCTACTGGCACCAGATAATCTCCTCATAGGCTACCCTTCCAGAACTCACAGCCGCTTCTACAAGAAGGGAGCATAAAGTGAGGCTCCCATAACCATGCCACCGGACTCCATGTCAGGCTGTTTTCACTCCAGGCACCCCAGAGGGGGGCAGGTGAGAGCCCTTCCCACCCCAAGAGACGAAGTCCTGGCAGCCAACCTCCACTACCCAACTGCCGCCACTCTCGGGCACCTAAGGACAGAGGAGTGAGCATATATCTGGACCACATGTCTGCAAAGCAGCCACATGACACATCATAATAAAGGGAAATAAATATATATAGGCCACTCAGAAAGTCTGGCAAGTTACTGAGAGTATCCCACCCACACAGCAGAGCCTGTCAAGCTCCCCATGATGTATTCGATACGCCAAAACAGTAACAATAACAGGTCTTATTCCCCTGACCCTGGAAGAAGCCTCCAATCATTGGGAACAACAAGAAGAGGCTGCTAAAATCTCAGGGCTGGGACAAATAGAGATGTTACTGGTGCCCGATTGAGTAAATCGATGAACAGGATGACAGTGATGACAGTGATAAATCTTTCCTTAAGCCTGAGTATTATTACATTGAGTATATATACCAAAGTTTCTTGATCCACTCATCTGTTCTTGGGGTTTTCATTTTTCCACATCTTCAATATTGTGAAAAATATGGCAATGAACATAGGAGTACAGATGTTTTTATGGAATGTCATTTTGATATCATGGAAAGGCCTTAAGCTTAGAATATTTATGTTTGAATACAAGCTGAAGGTGTGGATTTCTGGGGCCAGAGAGATAATATAGCATGTAGGGCATTTGCTTTGCATGTGCCCAACCTGGATTTGATTCCCACATGCCATATGGTCTGCAGTGCACTGCCAGGAGTAATTCCTAGTGTAGAACTTAGAATAACCCCTCAGCATCAATAAGTGTGGCTCCCAAATTAATTACTTTTAAAATATGGATTTCTATAATTCACATACTTGTTCTCTGATTACATCTTTATTAAAATAATTATAAATTCATTATCACAGTACTATAACTGATACAGGGAAGTGAAGAATTTATGCTTTTGGAAAATATGAAATCCTTCATTGTTTTTTATTTTTTTTCCTTGCTTTTTGGGTCACACCCAGCAATGCACAGAGGTTACTCCTGGCTCTGCACTCAGGAATTACTCCTGGCAGTACTCAGGGGACCGTGTGGGATGCTGGGAATAGAACCCGGATTGGCCACGTGCAAGGCAAACGCCTTACCCGCTATGTTATCACTCCAGCCCCCTAAACCCTTCACTGTTGAGGAGGACCACATCAGTGGTGCTCAGGGATTGCTCCTGACTGCACTGAGAAATCACTCCTGTTGATGCGTAGGGGGCAATATAGGGTGCCGGGAATTAAACCTGGGTTATCTGCATGCAAGGCAGATATCCTACCCTTTTGACTAAAGCCCCACCCGCAAGTCCCCTAACCTTATGCCCATGTTTTTGTTTTCACAAATAAAGTGGATGAATTTGCAGACACATGAGATAGTGATCCTTGCTGATAAAACATGGACCAGTTTCCAAATGCTCGATTTGTTATGTTAATCAAGATATAAAGTTGTATCCTGATAGCATCATCTGCTCTAATTGATATCTAATTTAAATCAACATAAAAGATCTTCTTGCTACTGAGTAGTCCATAGGTATACAGTCAAAATAATATAGATGGAGGGAAATATCAATGATTACCATAGAATCCTTTGTAAACTATGGTTTCTATGGGTCAGAACTGTATGAAAATTAATGATGGAAAAGAGAATTAATTTGTACTCAAAGAAACAAAAGAAATGCAAAAATTGGCAGTTAAATTAAAATATATAAATTTTGTATTTGCCTTTGTCATAATTTTCGAACTATGACTCAAGGAGCAGCAGGAGCAGCATTACATCATCGAAGAATTTTTTAGAAAGGCAGTACACAAGTTTCACTAGAGGCTTGAAACCAGAAATTCAGGTGGAAGAGTTTTTGTGTTTGCTTTAAAATATGTTCTGAGATGATACTACTGTATAGTAAAATTTGAACACCACTTCATCATGTTAAGGATTTAATGCCTTATAATTTAATCTTCATAAATCTTATAAATCAAATATTTCTCTCTTATATTAGTCTTTGATTGCTACCCAAATAATTACCCCAAAACAAATCTAATGTGACATATGTTTTTAATCCAATAAAATTGAATGAGCTTCAATAGCCTGTTCAACATTTCAATATTTTTGCTTGAGAGACAATATAGTATCTACGGCCTTGCACATGATCAACTCAGATAGGATCACCAGCACCATATGTGGTCCATGAAAATTACCAGGAGTTATCCCTGAACACAGAGCCTAGAACAGCCCCTGAAAACTGCCAGGTGTGGTCCAACACATCACATCCCAAAATAGAAGGATTCTAACAATTAAGCTATTAGAATCTGAAATCTGTCAGCATGCAATACTGATTTCTGTATGGTTTATTCTCAACAAGAATATTTATCACTTCTATTATTCTCTGTATTCTTGATAACACAATGAAAATTATATCAGTATAATTAAAGTTTATATATTTGAAACAGGCTGAGAAAAATTTAATAATTTCACAAATTTTTATTATGTATAATTTTGGACATCTTTAGTAATGAGCAATTTTATTTTAGAAATGTACTCAATCATAGAATTATATTGATGGTAAATATTTATGATTGAGATTCATGTCAGATATAGATACAAATATTGACATATGGTTTGGTTTTATTATTTTGTATTTGCCTTTCCTAAGCTAGATTATACCATTTTTCTATCATGAAAATAAATAATCTCTATTTAAATAAATATACCTTCTCCATAGAGTTAGAAACAATGTCTTCTGCTTCAAAAATGTAATGATACTGCATAGAAACACGGGAAGAATGTTAGCAATGACAATAAGAAATAGTTGAAATGGAATAATTTGTTGAAATATGGGTTATATCCACTAATAAATTTTTTTCTGAAAATAACTAAAGCTTATTGCATAGCCCTCAAGACTAGACATACATGACTTACGATTCAAGTTCATAGAGGTAGATTTTTATCGAGAGTTATCTCAAAATACAGTATTCTCTTAGGTAAAAAATCAATTTGTTGTGAGTGGAAAACATTGAAACAAGAGATGACTGACCTGTTACAAATACTGAAGAGGAAATCCACACTGAACAATAAGTGTAGGTGATGACATGCAAATCTGGACACTGGACAGGCCCGAACAGGTGAGGACAAGCAAGACTGGAATTCCAAGAGCACAAGACAAATATCTTAGAAAACACAATATTGCATCTTGGCATGTCCAAATGCTAAAACTTGTGCCAACCATCTCAATTTTTAGATGGAGATGCTTAAGACTATTATCCTCTATCCAGAGATGCTCTTAAAATGAGGAGACAAAATGAGTCTTACAGTTCAGTGTAAGGATAAAGCCATGCCTTCCTTCCTCTGGCAGTCTAGACGTTAGCTCCCAGTGGTAAAGAAGTGGCCATCTTGATAGCACAGGGGATAGGTCACTTGGCTTGCATGTAACTGACCCAAGTTTTATCCTCTGTACCACATATGGTCCTCAGAGTGTCACTAGGAGTGACCTCTAGCAGAGCCTGAGTACATCTGGGTGTCACCCCGAACCAAAAACAAACAAACAAAAAACCAAAATCTCATACAGTTAACTGAAAAGACTTTAGTTTCAAGGAGACAATTTTGGTCGATAAAGAGAAGGTCTGGCTTAGACACTTGGTAGAGACCAGTTTGCAAAATTCTCAAACTGGGCACATATCTACTTGTGCCACACAATACTCGAAATTTCTAGAAGGAGTCAAATACACCAAGTATTTACAATTTATTTATATTTCTTCTTATATAAATACTGCATATCACTAGGGGGTAATTTTTACCATTAACTATGTTGCCTAGGAACATGTTGACTTTCTTAAAGTCTTATCAGGTTTTGCAGGAGAACAAAATTAGAAAATTAACTCAGGCATTCCTGCAGCAGAGGTGGTATTTTGTTAACAATTTGCCTAAAGTAGCTTTAAGCAATATAAAATGATGTTAAGCAACATTTCAACACACTAGCTACAACTCAGGGTCTCTGCTAAGCAGCTTAAGTGCAAGGGTTTATTTAATCTTCAAAGCATAACAATGTTGAGATACTATTTTTATCCCTATTTTATCGACAAGTAATTTAAATCTTGAGAGAATAAGCAATTTTGAAAGTTCACAAGCTGGCTAATAAAGAATGGAGTCTGAATTTGAATCTGGTTTTGTCTCACTTCAATATCTGAGGTCTTAACCTCTTATGAATTTACCAACTATATTGGACTTCCAACTCGATGCCAAGAATTTAGCTAGGAAATAGGGAGAAAAGGCTTTGCAAGACATTTATGGAACCTGTACATTTTGTGCAGCAGTAACCTATACAATGTATTTAAGAAATAAAAATATTTCATAACAAAATTATATTGAGAAAAAAATCATTGAGGACAGTTCTTTAAGCAATAAACTCAGTATATTGCTTAATGTATATTTTCCAACAACATGACTAGAAGACCAGGAGAAAGATAAAATGTGAATGGAGCACACATCAAGTAAATATAGAAAAAGAATAATAAACCTTTCCTGATTATTCAATTTACCCAAATGTTAATAATGTTTATTTATACTAGAAACTAATTTTCCTAATTTTATGAGTTAATTTTTCTTTTAAGTTTATTTTAATGTGCTTTAAGGATAAAGTCATTTAAAATTAATGTTAAATGATAATGTTAAATAATCATGCTAAATGATTTGATAGATTTCCCCACTATAAATACAACAACAAAATGAATTTTTTTTGAAATTAATTTTTTGGGGCTGAGAGAGAACTTAATGAGCTACACATATGTTTGTATGATCAGTCTAGCACCACACAGGGTTACCTGAGCACCACCAATGGTAACTGCTATGCAGAGTTCGGATTAGTGCCTAAGCAATGTCTAGCGTGCCTCAAACACTGAAATCAATGAATAAACAATGATCATAACCATAACACTCTATCACTGTGAGGTACAAATGGCTCAACGTATATTGCCTGTTAGTTTCTATAGATTTTATAGATGTGGTCCCATTTTTCCTCATAGTATAAGAGCAGATATAGAGAATTAATAAGTTGAACTATCTTGTCTAAGTGAGACACCTGCAAAGTTTAAGTATTCAAATCATACTCCCTTGCCTAGGTCTCTGGACTGTCAACAGATACTGGAAGCCTAACAAGAAGAAAAGCACTGTAAATCTTATAGTCACCTTGTTAGTCTGAAAGCCAAATGCATTACAATCATGTTAGTTATTTCAGAATAGCAACCCTTTTTGTATATCTAGAAAAGAAGTCTTGGAATTCCTTGATTTAGGACTTTTCATATGCAGAAGCCCCCAGGAGACAAAGGTATTTGAAGCAGCTGCAAGTGAAGGTTTTGGTATTCTTTAAAGATGAAGAAACTGTAGAGACTATTGGAAAGAGTCAAATTTGTGTAATAAAATACATAAAAGGAAAATCTAGATAGCAAAATTTTATAGGTGCAGAATTGTGCAGAGACAAGTGTGATTATGTTTTCAAGGAAACAATAATGGCACAGAATACTTGATTATGTAGCAAAGCAAAAGTGTGAATCCAAGGCTCTCTCTAGTGATTTCTACATGCATTAAATTAATTCATTTTTAAATATCATCAGCATAAGGAAATAATATCACTATTATGCCCATTTTACAGATAGAGACTGAGGCATAGAGAAGTTATCTGTAGTATTTAATCACAGAATCAATGAGTGTCAAGCAATATTCAGATGATAACTTCCCAATTTCAGAAACAATCCAAATTTTCATTTGTCACCTACCCCATGGATATATAATTTTCTTTTTTTTTTTTACTTTTTTGAGTTACACCTGGTTATGCACAGGGGTTACTCCTGGCTCATGCCCTCAGGAATTACTCCTGGCGATGCTTGGGGGACCATCGGGGATGCTGGAAACTGAACCCAGGTCGGTTGCGTGCAAGGCAGATGTCCTACCCACTGTACTACCGCTCCAGCCCCATGGGTATATAATTTTAAGGGATGCAGCTGAATTTAGTAGTGAACAAATCTGTCACACTAATAAAATTATTTGACATAAAGAATCTATCAGTCTTTGTTCTGTTCTTCTCCTTAAATCATATTATTTGGTCATATTAATTTATAATTGCAAATGCCTTGCTTCACCTAGTGCTAGTACTATGTATCCTGGATAAAAGAAAGTAGAACAATTGGCTACATCTTTAACATGGTAGGATCATGAGAAAATATTTAACAAGAAAAAACAATTACTGACACTTCTGTGCTTATCAATTTGATGTATGCATGAGTGCTAATCTGAAAAGCAAATCAATACTTGTCTTTTGTGGGACCACTGGAAATAGCCATAGTCTGTGCTTGTTAAAAAGGTCAGATTGATGATTGACACAGCTATATGATAACTTTACATGATGACATTTCAGGGCAATGATCAATGACAAAGAATATCAGGAAAAAGAATGCAAAACAAGTATCCAAAACCAGGACAATATTCAGAGAAAATCAGCCCTTTATCAAACACCTAAAGTTCCTTTGTACAACTGTAGACTTATATTTGAGCACCTGCTGATATTTATTTACTTTCTACCTCCGATATGCTTAAAGAAAAATAATTAAACCTAGTTGAATAAATTTTGATGAGCATAAACTTTTTGAAATATAACTTACAAATAAGGACCTTTTTCAAATATAATCTAATATTTAATTATCTACTTTAATGGTTTGTGGTCCCAAATATCTTTAGATTAGATGCAAAATTTCTAAATATTTTTGTGTCACAAAATTTCATCACCTGAATGCATTAAACATTCTTGTAGCCTATCTTAAAATCTGATCTGACCTCCAAAATTTTCTACCTGGACAGCCTTCCGAATGCTCTGGAGTATTTTTTTCCAACCCTTAAAATTGTTATCTACTCATGACCTCTGTTTCCTTCCTCTCTGACCCAGCTTCTTTATTGGCCTAGTGTCAGTGTTCTGTTCACTCTGAAAATCTTATCTTATCTTATTTAAAATGTATCAAGGTGATATTGCATTATAACTTAATGGTTTTTGAGTATTCATTTATTATATGTCAACAATCTGGATAGAATATATGTAGTTCTCTGTGAAAAATGCAATTTTGTCTTTTACAAGACACCCATACCAAACTGACCCGGCTCCTTTTTTTTTTTCTAGAAATCACTAATTTGGTCTTACATTTTGAATTTTTAAAATTTTATTTGACTCACTTATTTATTGTTTCTTTATGTAGCCTATAAATGCTTTCAAATGTCATATCTTTCTCCATCTGACTAATTTTACTAATCATAACCTTTTACATGGGTCTCTCAATGGGGCTGCAACTTGACTGCTTTATTTTATAATCTCATTTAGGAATTCCAGCACTTCTTTTACACTAATCTATTTTATCCAGTACTTATATTTTCAAAAGTAGAATGAAATTCAAATATTCCATATATTACTTGCTTTCTTATTCCATAGTGAAACATATACACTGATGGGCAGAGTTCATCTTTTTAACCTCATGAATAAGTCACAAGTTTCTAGGAGATTCTCTCATGCATTGCACCCAATTGCTCATAGTAAAAATTCCTTCTTACATAATATTAAATAAACATACATCTGAAGTGCACCACCTTTTTCATATTTTAGGTTAATTCTAATATTTTATGATACAAATATAAAGTTAATTTAGAATGAAAAAGATCTCATCTATCAGAAAACTTTTACTTTTGGGGGGGTCACATCTGGCCACACTCCAGGTAACTCCTGGGTCTGAACTCAATGATTACTTCTTACTATGCTCTGGGAACCATCTGGAATGCCAAAGATGGAAACTGGGTTGGCCACCTGCAAGATAAATGTCTGACATATTGTACTATCACTCTGACCCCAGAAAAGTTTTTTATTCTCATTAAAATTAGTTGGTTTTAGTGACTATTTTTTAATCTTCAGTGTTACATTTCATTGTTTTGGGGGAGGTTTTATTTTGTTTTGTTTTATTGGTTTTGGTTTTCTTTCCTTGCATTTTTTTCCTTTCTGAAAAGGTAGCCTTTCTACATATGATTGATGTTATCTAGTGCAGTGGTTTTCAAACCTTTTGATGTCTAAGGGTTGACAATTGTAGACCACTTTAGCTCATGTTGAAGCAAGAAATTTCAGTAGATAAGACTCAAAGATAGCACTGGAAATCCACAGATCTAGTATAAGAAAGTTTTCTTTAAAAAATTTCAATCAACAAGAAAAATCTTGGTAAAATCTAATTTTAGTTTTCTGTCTAATTTTTCAAAATAATCTGATACAATATTAACTGAAGTTGAAGACTACACAAAAGGGAGATAAGTCACTACATAAATTCCCAGTACTTTTACTAGACTCATTTCTGTAGCCTTGCTCTCAGGGTCTGATGACATTGGTCATTTCTTATTCCCTTATTTATTATTATCATTATTTTTAATATTCCACATAGCACAGTTTTATCATTTGGTATTTTCCTCTCTCCTTCTGACTGAGGTCACTCACCATGATGCTCTTTAGTTTCATCTCCATAGCAGTGAATTTTATGAAATATTTTAAATTTATTTTTTCTTTTGGGGGGCCAGAGCAATAGTACAGCGGGTAAGGTACTTTGCACGTAGCTGACCCTGGTTCAATCCCTGGTGTCCCAGACTGTTTCCCAAGTACTGCCAGGAGTAATTCCCAAGTACAGAGCCAAAAGTAACCCCTGAGCACTACTGGGTGTGACAATTCTTTTTTCTTTTTTTAATTGTTTTTATTAAAGTAAATAGTTTACAATGTTTGCATATTATCATTTTAAACTTGAAAGTCTGTCTTATCACCACACCACTGGACTGCCCCAAAGTCTCTTCTGTACTCCCAGCACTGCAGCCTCAGTTCTCTGACCCAACATAGAGGTCACAGGGTTTATTTCCATTCATTTCCCCTACTTTTGTTGCTCTATACTGTACATATGAGCAAGATCGTTTACTGTTTGCGGTTTTCCTTCTTACTCACTTTACTTAACACAATATCCTCCAATGTTAATATGAAATGCACAATTCCATCTTTTCTCCTGAGAATTATTTTTTTATTTATTTTTATTATATAAACAATTTCCTTATCCACTAAACTTTTGCACTCCATCCCTGAAACATTTTTTGGTTTTCTTTCTTCGGATACAACAACTTTCATGGATGTGTGGTAATATCTCAATTGCTATTTTGATACATATATCCCTGAAAATCAGGGGTGATCACTTTTGTATATGCCTTTATTGGCCATCTTTATATATTCCTTGAGGATGCTTTGGTTCCTCTCCCCATTTTGAGGGAATTATTTTATTCTTGTTGTTATACAAAACAACTTTGTGAATGTTTTCTTTGCAAAGTTACGTAAAAAGCTTTGTAAATTTTAATTTACCCATAAAGTATTTGGGAGGCACGTTTATTTTATTTTATTTATTTTTTTTACTTTTTGGGTCACACCTGGCGATGCACAGGGGTTACTCCTGGCTCTGCACTCAGGAATTACTCCTGGCGATGCTCAGGGGACCATATGGGATGCTGGGAAGCAAACCCGGGTCGGCCGCGTGCAAGGCAAACGCCCTACCCACTGTGCTATTGCTCCAGCCCCTGGGAGGCACGTTTAGCATCACTAGATCTAGCCTCATCTAGCATCACTCAGGGCATAATCCTAGTTTTGCATTCAGGAGTCACTCCTGGTGGAATGGTGACCATAAGGAATTGAACCCAGGCTGTCTGCTGCAAGGCAAGTCCTCTATTTGCTATGCTGAACTATCTCTCTAGCCACCCTATTGATCTTAGAAATTAGTCCTTTGTCCATGTAAGATGTACAAATATACCCTTCCATTTTATAACTGTCTTTTTATTTGTAACATAATTTCCTTCACTGTGCAGAAATATATGTTTGGCATGACATAATCACATTTGTTTATTTCTGCTTTTTTCTTTTCTAATGGGATTATTTTACTTAAACACCTATTCAGTATCATTTCAGTTCTGCCTGTTTGCCTAAGAGTATTTAATAGAAACAGATCAAATATAGAGGTCTTTAATGCATTTTGAATTAATCTTTGGCATGGTGTAAGGTAGAGGGTTAAACAATTTTCCCAGCACAATTTGTTAAAGAGGTTCTTCTTACTCCACTGACTGCACTCAATTTCTTTGAACTGTCCTTATACACTAGGGTTTACCTCTAGTCTCTGAATTCTACTGCTTTGATCCAAAAGTCAGTTTTCTGGCCCAACCTGTCACACCTTGTCTCTTAATTGGTGAATTCAGAACATTGACACTTAGTAACATTAGTGAGATGAATGAATTTGTTGTCATCATTTTATAGAAAATAGTGCTAATAAATTATCTAACTTTTTAAAGTTCATTTAATATTTCAAGTACCTCCTTTGGGATTTTTTCACTCCTCCAGAACCTAATAGACTCGTTGCTAGTGACTTGTTATTCCTGAGTTCCATGTGGCATACTTCGGTATTTGGCAGATCTCTTCCAAACTCTTTCTCTTCAGAAACACACACTCACCATGTTGTGTTGTTGCTTTTGTTTCTATTTTATTGAATTTATGACCTGGTTCATTCACAGTGGAAACTTCACAGTGGAATTTTTTTTGTTGTTGAAAATTGGTGTGAGATTTTTATATTGTGAATGCTTCTCCTTTGAGATGTATAAAGAACCTTTATCTATTTAAACGGTATGCAATTACTAGAAGTTTCACAGGATTCAGTTATCTTACCCATCATTCACTAAGGGTTTCTTACCCATCCACTGTTTGATGCATATTTGTGTTGATTCCATGTTTCAGCTATAATAAATATAGAGCTAAAAAGTAAGGGTGCAAATATCGTTTTGAATTTGTTTTTATAGCACTTAAATAAATGTCAAAAAATGTATAGTCAAAATGACATCTGCACTTATATGTTCATAGCAGCACTGTTTACAATAGCCAGAACCTGGAAAAAACCCGAGTGCGCAAGAACAGATGACGGGTTAAAGAAACCCTGGTACATCTATACAATGGAATACTATGCAGCTGTTAGAAAAGATGAAGTCATGAACTTTGCATATAAGTGGATCAACATGGAAAGTATCATGCTAAGTGAAATGAGTCAGAAAGAGAGGGACAGACATAGAAAGATTGCACTCATCTGTGGAATATAAAATAACAGAATAGGAGACTAATACCCAAGAATAGTAGTATACAATACCAGGAGGTTGACACCATAGCTTGGAACTTGGCCTCACATGCTGGGGAAAAGTCATACCAAATGGAGAAGGGAACACCAAGTAAATTGTGAGTGGAGATCCCACGTGGTAAGGGAAATGCGCACTGAAAGTGGACTAGTGTTCGAACATGATGGCCACTCAATACCCCTATTGCAGATCACAACACCCAAAAGAAGAGAGAGAGAACAAATTGGAATGCCCTGCCACAGAGGTGGGGTGGGGAGGGGGGATGGGATTGAGGAGTGGGAGGGATACTGGGTTCATTAGTGGTGGAGAATGGACACTGGTGGAGGGATGGGCTTCAGAACACTGCATGAAGGAAAAACAAGCATGAAATGCTTGAATCTGTAACTGTACCCTCACTGTGACTCACTAATTAAAAAAAATAGTATTACTAGATCACACTGCATTTTCATCTTGCCAAAAATTATGTTTGCCTTTTCACATAGAGGCTGGACCAATTTATATACCCTCCAAATAATGCACTAATGTTTGTTTTTCCACAATTTTAACATTTTCTACTTCTTATAGTTTATATAGTCATATCCCCATAGATGTGAGTACTATTTTCAGGTAGGTAGTTATAATTTTCATTTTCTGACTATTAAAGAATATACAAGATTTTTATATGTCTTTAGATCATCTAAATATATTCTGTACAAAAGTAAATGTTCATGCATTTTGTTCAGTTTTTGACTAAAATTTTTGTTGTTGCTGAAAATTGGTGTGATATTTTTATATTTTGAATGCTTCTCCTTTGAGATGTATAAAGTACCTGTATCTATTTAAGTGGCATGAAATTACCAGAAGTTTAACTTAGATCAATATGTATTTCTAGAAATCAAATGCAAGATTCAGATGTATTTTAAACTCTTTAAATAATTTTGAGGCTTTGTTTAACTGAACTGTGCTTCTTAAACTACCATTACTTTCTATACTTTCATACTAAATAAACACTATAAACAATTCAATGCATACTATACTATGTAAATACCTACTTTACTACACGTGTCTACTAGATATTTTCCTACATGTTTTTAATTACAATATTTAACTATCCTTACAAATTATATCACTTTTCAGATTCACATGAAGTGGTTTTGAATTGATTCAATATTGAATATTATAGTATTGAATATAATAAAATTAAATGCTATAAATTTTTTATTTTAAAACAATAATTTGGTAAAATTTAGATATTTTACATATCTGTTCTTAGTGGAGAGAGATAATACATTTAGGATAATTTATTTCCTTTGATTATGCTCCAGAAATTTTTGGTAAAATACTGATTATTGACCATTTCCCAGAAATTAGAATTCTTCAGAAAGATCAGGAATAGATCTTTATGTATATGCATATGCACATGAATACACAATAGGTATTTTTAAAATATGTTGGCGAATCTAATGATCAGCCAACTGTGAGGTTCTCTTCCCAAAAAAAGAATATATATAGTGATCTAAATTTGCAGAAAATTTGGAAATGAGAAAATGAAATGGTAGAATGAGAGATATACCAAAGAGAGAACTTTTGTTAGTAGCATCTATTTTGAAGTACCCCTTTTTACTATTTTAAAATTCACACGTTTGGCACTTATGTCAATTCTTCTTGGTCAACTGTTCACAGTTTGAGTCATCTTTTCTGAATTGGAGACTTATTTATTTACATATAAATAGCCTTACTTATAAGTCAGACTTCCTTCTCTAGTCTCCCTTTTCAAATTCTTTCCAATGGGGTAAATTTCAGACACTTGAAACAACTGGGTGGATTAAAGAAGAAAGTTCAGTTAAGACATGGAATTACTGATACAACAAAAATGCTAACATGTCCCACTTTTTTGCTTTATTTTCCAGTATATATACCTTAATAATTGACCTCATTCAAAACTTGAACAGGATGTTGCCCTGATTTTGTCTAGCCCTTCTTTTAGGACACCTTCCTCTTCTTTAAGGGAGAAGGACAATGCTGCCTCACAAATTTTCTGTCAGTTTCAAGACTTTTGTGAAACTATTTTCCTGCTTATGTCAAAGCAGTTTGTTATTTAACACATAGAGGACTCGGTTTAGATATTATAGACACAGATTTACTATTGATCTTTCTATCAATATAGGATGTTTCTATTTCCTTACATTTGTGCTCGTTTCCTTATGACTTAGCACTTTTCATGATGTATCTGTTAAAAAGCAGTGGCTTTTTTCTATCTGCACCACTAGGTTATCAGGTGATGTGGCACAGACTGCCATTGCCTGCTTGTTGGTTATAGCCAGCCTCCACCAAAGTCCCTCACATAAACTTGGCATTCAGTTGATATTTTATAGGAAATAAATTCTAAAGGAAAAATAAATAATAACAGAGTACTATCAGCTAAAACCAGGGACCCAAAATTCAGAGCCTCATGTTGTCATGTATGCTAGTTTCAGAAAGCAAAATACATTTTCAAAATAAAAACTCCTTGAGCTCCAATCCCAATCACCTAAGATTATCAATTTGCGATTTGTCAGCACCAGGATTTGCTAATTTGCAAATGCTTGCAACTTTCCCTTCTTCATTTTATATCTAAAAGTCTAATCATCCCGGGAGAGTCCTGAGGTTACATGTGGTATACAGGAGTTTCCACAGGCAGGTAGAATTTCTACAGGCAGGTAGTCGCTAAACTGAATATATGTAGCTACCTTGTCAAGTCCTAAACTTATTTGATTTCCTGAAGGAAATGTTTGCATTTGAAAATTCCAGTGGGGAAATAGCTTTTTCGCCTCTGTTGACGAGTATGATTTTAACATTGTCTGAAGATGAGATTTATCCCCTGGAGGAGATGCTGAGCATCTAATGAGCTCAGGAACAAATCAGAAAAACAGCAGGGGTGGATTCCAACCAACACTCCTACCTTGATTCCATAAAAATAAGTCTGATTCAGATGTCTGCATGCATGAGCAGCACATTTACACTGAGTTTGATCTGTATGCTATGTTAGATGTGTATAGAATGTGGAAACCCATTTAGCCACAGTATCTATGGTGAATGGTGAGTGATTTTGCTCCTTGGGGAACTCTGTTTAAATAGTCATTAGTACATTAACAAACAGGCAAGCACTTGTGTTTGTTCTATCTCTAATATTAGTCTTTCTGATGCATGGAACAACCTCTCTCCTCTCTTTCTCTCTCTCAAACACACACAAACACACACACACACACTCACACACACACACACTCACTCACACACACACAGGTAGGCCCTGAAACAATGAGTGCCTGAAGATTATTCTCAGTAGCTACTTTCATGACTTCACTTTGAACTTATTTATTAATTATTTCTTTCTCTCATTAAGATTACTTTCTTAATTTTCTTCTGACTGTTGGGCAGGTTTAGTGGTGGTAGGAAAATTCAAAACAAGGTGGTGGGAAGGGGTAGTGGTGTTGGTATTGGTGTCAAAATATTAATGCAATCCATTATTGTGAGAAACTTTATGAAAGTAAATTTTAAAAACATTTTTTTCTTCGTTCTGACACTGCTCCTATATTAGGTATCCAACAAGAACATTTTTCCCATAATCATTCCCACGTGCTCAATTCCTCTTTGTTTTCTTGCAGTTCTAATTGGCCCTAGTAGAATTTTCTCAGGTTTAATATACACATAAATAAAATATTTTTCTAAACAAAAATTTTACATACACATATTAGTAGGGTAAAACCTACAAAGGTCTGACAGTAGGCAAAAGCAGAGTAAAATGAACTTGTATAAGGATTTATATGTAGCGCTATCTAAGTTAGTTTGATTTTCTTTTATTTTGCATTAAGTAATCAACTTCTTCTGTAGCACTGTAGCAATGTCGTCCCGTTGTTCATCGATTTGCTGGAGCAGGCACCAGTAACATCTCCATTGTGAGACTTGTTACTATTTTTGGCATATCAAATATGCCACTGGTAGCTTGCCAGGCTCTGCCGTGTGGGCAGGATATTCTCCATAGCTTGCAGAACTCTCTGAGAGGGACTGAGGAATCGAATTTGGGTCAGTCATGTGCAAGGCAAATGCTCTATCCGCTGTGCTATCGCTCCAGCTTCTTCATAAAGAAAACATGCCTTATTTCTAAATTAGGATACATAATAATGTTGCATAGATATTTAAAAATTCTTATGTAACTTAATATACTGAATTCTCAAAATTGGTGACAGATTGTGTCCTTGTCCAATCCACCAAGATGTGTTCCCTGGGTTATTCAAATAAACCTGACAGATGTCTCTGCTTTTCTCTGTTCATTTTCAATCTAACCTTTACTCAGTTGTAAAATTCTTCGGTTATAAAGTAGACATGTCTTTCTTCTCAACACAACAAAATCACTCCAAATCCCCTAATCATTCTTACAGTAAGGGGTAAGCACTTTATTTTTTTCTTATAACTGTCTACTTAATTTTTAAGTTAATCATTCCATACATAGAAATTTTCAGTAAGATACAAAGAAATATAATTTAATAAATAAGTGACACAATCAAGATCTCAAGACAAAAATATATAAATATTACTATGTGGTATCAATTAAAAAATAACATTTATGTCCATATCTCGACCAAATGTATATAAAATTTAGAAATATTTTGTAGGACTTAAAAAGACTCTGAGATATTACAAAATTTACATGGAAAGCAAAGAAAGGGGGTGGTGAATATCTCTATCTAAATATTTATTCTGTATAGAGCAATCAATGTAATGTGTTATTCATTCTACAATAGACAAAGTATTCAATGAAAAATAATAGTCAAGAAATAACACTACATATAAATGTCAGCTGAATTTTACAGGGCACATTAGTATAATGGGGAACTGCAATGGGGAAATGAGGATATTTTCAACAAATTATATCAAATCAATCAGATCATGAAAGAAAATAGAAGGCAATTCTTAGCAAAGCAAAATATTTTTATTAAAGAAATTTACTTAGAAAATTGAGAATAATGAGAGGTAGAGTGAGTGGGATCGAGAAAGAACACAAACTTCTCCAGAAGGGAAAAGTCAAGAGTAATATTCAGATTGAGATGCAGGCCAAACACCAGAGTGGGAATGAGGCCTCCTTGCTTTTACAAACTTGATTTTAAAGTTGGAATTCTTCCCAATTGCCAGAAGTTTTCTGCAAACATCAAAGTGAAGCTGGAGGGGCCAATGAGATAGTACAGGTGGTTGAGTGTTAGCCTTGCATGCAGCCAATCACGGTATAAGCCACAGCATCTCATATGATTCCCTGACCACTAGGAGCAATCTCTGAGCACATAGCCAGGAAAAAAGGTCTAAGCAGCACAAGCCTTAGCCCCAAAACCAACCAAACAAAAGAAGCAAATAGACATATTGACTATTATACATTGTAAAAAACTAAAGCACGCTGAGGGGCGTGTGCACTTGTGGGCTCAGTCTCACTGCCCACGGTCGGTGCCCTGGAACCGATGTGTATGGCTGCGGGTCAAGGGCAGGTGACGGAAGGAAGAAGGCCAAACTGGATGCTCGATCAGTTTATTTTATTCTCTCTCTCTGCTTCTCTCCCAGCTCTGGATCTCCCTCTGGATCTGTGGATTTGGCCCCCCAACCCACTCTTACAGCCTAGTTAAATCTTTCCAGCATGAGGGGGTTGGGGTGTACACATAGGTGTGTTCACCATCAATAGGGTTGAGGTTCCTTTCCCTTAAGGGATGCTTCTCCTAGGACTTAATTCTCTATCAGCAGGAGGGTCCACCCAAGGGTGGATTCCCATGAGTGTTTTTCTCCTCTCCTCAGCCAGCAAACATATAAGAATTCATAATATTAATAATTTTGTATGGACACCATAAGAAATGCATTAAAGCTTATAGAATTGCTCTCCAGGGGCCATCTCGATCTCAGACTACAGTTCTCAGGCCAGATCAGTCTTTCCTATCCCTAGCAGGGTCCTACTCTCATCATTACTTTTGGATCATGACAACAATTGTCTATGATCAAGCTCTTAACTTATAGTTAAGAATTAGGCACTTTGGCCAGGCCCATCTCTATACCAGGGTAGCACATAACACCGCTTGCCCTGGATCCGTCCCGTCCCTCATCGGGAACCTGCTTTTGGGGTGCTAGGAACTGAGGGCAACTGAGGCTTAAGTGGAAAAAGCAGATGCCCGGGAGGGAATAATATTCGAGGTCAATTAAATCCCAAGTTACAAAAGCATAATATTGTCTTCTCATGTCCATACAAAAAGGACATTGCTTTAAAGTAAGTTATTCAAAAGGCACAAGAAGAGGAGAAAGGCAATATTAACTTATAATATAAATCCAGTATCCTAGGAAGGTCTGACCTTACAAATTAGCAGAGTCAGATTAGGGGAAGAAGCTGATTAACTCTTTTTGGGGAAGAGAGCATAGAGAAGTGATTACAGCTAAACAAAGGGATGGGAGAGATTTGGGAACACCTTGTGAATGGAAAAATTTCCTTCAATATATCACTAACACAAATTTTGAAATTTATTAATAAATGAATAGAAATCTGTGTGTTTAATCACACTATACTATGGATAAATAGCAAAAGAAGGATGCTTAATGAATGAAAATATGTTAAAAAAACTTAACAGTATTAAATTTTATGTTAATTTTTACGCTTTACCTAGAACTGGTATCTGTGTACCATACATGGTGCTGGTAAGCTGAAGGCAAGACATATATACAATTTTAGGAGGTAAAACACTAATCTATGAGAAAGCAGCTTAGAGTGTTCCTAGTCTCAGCATTGATTTCAAACTATTCTCAGAACTTGGATAGCAAAGAAATACCAGAAAAATATTTAGGTTACTCTAGGTTGCTAGTTAGTGTCTGAAATAATAAGAAATACGCTTAAGTAACTTGTCTTGGGCAGCTTGTTGATGAGAAAACATTCACTTCCTAAGATTGATCACATCTAAGAGTTTGCAAAGAGTTCTTAAATGGGATAAGTCACAGGTTATAGTCCCAATGATTCTAACTATACATAATTATATCAAGGTTATATTCTTGCCAACAGGTTACACTGTGGGATCAGTAAGCAAAACATGTATTCTAAGGAGGGGGAGGGAAGAGGAAGCTTCTATTGCCCAAGTCTAACTCATAGGTTGATTTTTAAGTATTCTTCTCTCAAGGACTTATTAGCATACCAATGGTGGGGTCAGTAGGAAAGAGAAACAAGTAAAGTTTAAGATTATGGAAATGATCCTTGTTACCTATAGTGGTACTCATGCAAATATACACATTATCCAACATCTACTAAGTTTAAACACAAATCACATTTAATAATGTGCATCTGGGAGGAATCCATCATTCTCTTTGAGATACATTTAATTTTTACAAAAAAGTGACCATCCTATACACAAATATGAAGCAAACCAGGGTGATAACAACATCTAGGAAATAAGTCATTATTGTATATCTGTAGACAATATAGATAACTCCCAAATTTAAACTTTTTAACATTTGATAGTATCTCCATTTGTCTAGAAAATATGGATGAGTGGAGTTCTGTGTCTGTTTATGTGCAAGTGATGAATGTGAAGAGATATTAGATGCTAATTAATAATTTGATATGTCACTGTCACTGTCACTGTCAAACCATTGCTCATCGATTTGCTCAAGTGGGCACCAGTAACGTCTCTCATTGAGAGACTTATTGTTACTGTTTTTGGCATATCCAATACGCACGGCTAGCTTGCCAGCCTCTGCTGCTCGGGCTCGATACTCTCGGTAGCTTGCTGGGCTCTCCAAGAGGAGCGGAGGAATCGAACTTGGGTCTTCCGAGTGAAAGGCGAACGCCCAACTACTGTGCTAATTTAATATGAAAACAAAAAAATTCCCCTACAGACATAAATCTACTTTGTTTCTGGCATACTTCTGTTTTTGACCCGGGGATTTTATTATCAGAATGGTGTTTTGAAAACAAGAACTCAGGATTCAGAATTGTTATTTAACCTTAAAGAAATATCTTATTTTCTCTCTTGAATATCTCTTGGGGATTTCCCTGAGGAAACCTAAGCCCTTTAAGAATAGACTTGTCATGAAAGCAAAGACCTTTGAGTTTATACCGTTGAATAGTGAAAGACTTTGGCACTGGATTTTTGAAAATTAAATTTAGTGATTTTTATATCTGCTTTAGATTTATTATCTTCTAGGAGACATTACTATTTCTAAAACCATACTTGCCTTTAGTTTTATTTATTTTTTATTTGTTCATTTTAGTATTATCTATATGTAATTGGCTTGACTTTTGCTTATTGAATATATCATATTATATTCATAAATATATTATTGACATAAGTGTCACCTGATGAAGCCCATAACTTGTTCCTAATTTATTATAAAAGGAATTAAGAGTGCAATGGTTCCTTATGTAAAATGTTAAAAAATGTTCATTATGAAAAGGGTGTAAATATTACTAGTTAAGATTACTTTACTTGCCTAATTATTCTCCAGGTCCATTTCACAACTATACTCATATAATTTTGAAGAATGGATTGTTAAGGATTAAATGAAGTTTTAAAAAGGTTAAAAAAAAAAATAGCCAGAGAGTTCCAGAGGGCATAACATTTGCTTCACTTAGTTGGCCTACCAGGTTCCACTCCCAATACCATGTCTGCCCCCATATGCCCACCAGAAGTGATCCCAGAGTGCAGACCCAGTAGTAATCCCTAGCACAGCTGAGTGCTGCCCAAGAACACAGTACAAAGAGTCTAGTATATTGACTAGTATAACTGAGTTGTACATAGTAGACACTCAAAGCATATGAAATTTTATTATTTTATTTTAGAATTAAGAACAAGAACACCTATTTCTCTGTGTAGTTTATATGCAATTAAATGTTCCCAAATAGATGCCAAATACAGTATTAATGTCTATGTAGGAACTTAATAAATATCCACTCCATTACTCTGTCTGCCTACTAAACAAAGCATTCAGAAGAGTATAACACAGTTTCATGATCTTTTATCATCCCACCAAAATAATTTTCTCTTCTTGGAATAGAGAAATCAATAAAACCTCTTTCAATTTACTTAGCATATTCTCTTCTTCTGACAATATCAAATAAATTCCTACTATAAATAAGCTTTTGGTAATCTCTGTATAAAGATGACACAGTGCCACCAAGTTCTTTCTGTGTAAACAAATTAAAAACAATCCCTTTCAAGAAAGTAATAAGCATGATAATCCTCGGGTTGGGAGTGGGTGAAGACATTTTTAGAGACAGGTAGAACTTCAGTGATTAGCTGTTGGGGTGTGAGACAGCAAACTCTGGACATTTATAACTCTGTTACTGACTGCTTGAAAGAATTTGCTATTTACCTCCAGCAGAGGACAATTAGACTTAAATTCTAAAGCCACGAGTGAAATTGAAGAACAGAAGAGTCTAGTAATTTAGATAGCATGCTTCTTACCTCTGTGGTTAATCTGGCAAAGTATAAACATCAATAACAATGTTCTCTAATTCTGGATAATTATATTTGGGGAGCTTGCCTTACCTGTTCCAATCTCCCTGACAGTGGAAGCTCCATAATGCTGCACAAAAAAAAAAGTATTTCTACTACTGAGTATAATAAGTCATTTCATTTGAGCACCTAGAGGCAAAAACTCCAAGTCAATTTTCACAAATCGTTTCATTCTAGAATAAATGATGTTTGAAGTATACTTTAAATGTAACTTAAAATTTCTTTTCTGGATGCAAATTTTAATGCATTTGCTGTAGATAAGTATTATTTATTCCAAAGAAATAAGAGCAAAGCTAAGTGCCTTTATATGTCCTTTCATAATTCAGTTCATGGTAATTATTGAACTAAAAGATATACTAACTGTACCATTCAAGTTAATGACATCTTTTACTTCAAACTTTTAATATATGAAAAGAGTTGGGTTTGGTAATTATTATACTTAGGAGTTCAGGGAAAACTTAGTTTGAGTGATGGTTATTTGAGTTTCTATGATATAAATGTATCAATAAACTTGCATATATAATATATATACTTCTCTGTACTTTTTTCAAAATTGCTTGGACATCTTTGCTGAATGTTTTCATATGGATTAAATTCTATACTGCTCATATAACTAGCAAATGTGCATAAGCAAAATGCTGGATAATATTTATCAACTATACTGATAAATTTACCTCATTCAACTGAGCATTTTTTATTTAAGTTATAGAATTATCTATATTTTTCATAGATTATGGCAGCAATATATTAGGTATTTCTAGGATGAATAGCAATGTCTCACATTAATAATATTCATAGCAACCATGTGATTAAGAGAAGTATATAGCAAATAAGCACCTAGTAGTGTGCTCAATTTGAATTTGTGCATTAGAATTTTATAAACTTGATAGCATTAATATATATATATATATATATATATACCGTAGTTACTCAAGAATTGATGAAGGATGTAATTCTTTCACTCCTTTAGTCATTCTCAGTTATCAACTGACACCAATGTAAGATAATACTTTTGTTAACAAGTTAGCTTCATGCCCAAGAAAATTATACTTGAAATGTTTACATTACCTGTTATCTTCAGTTATTAACCATTTCTACATTCATTATTGAGGTTGTGTCACTGTATCACTGTCATCTTGTTGCTCATCGATTTGCTTGAGCGGGCACCAGTAGCATCTCAATTGTGAGACTTGTTATTGTTTTTGGCATATTGAATATGCCACAGGTAGCTTGCCAGGCTCTGCCGTGTGGGCGAGATACTCTCGGTAGCTTATTGACGTTGTATGGTGAAGAAAAAATAAACCTTGCAATCAAACATAAAGTTGGTGGGAGTGTTATTAATATAGTGTTTTTCTTATTTGAAAGCACTAACTTAGAAATTATAGCAAAAAAGAAAGAGGTCAACATACAGCATGGAAACAGCATCATATTCCATTGTGTCCTAGAAATCTATATTCTTATTAGTATTGTTATTATAATTTTATGTAGGAGTAGTAGCAGGCTTATATCTGTATCAAAGTTATATTTATGCAGACTTCTCCAAACATAAATATGTAAGGATTTTATTTTAAATAAAGTATTCTGTAAAACTTTGTATTATTAATTGACACATCAACTTATTTAACACCATCATAATACATTATCTAAAGAGCACACAATATGTCTATCTACTAGTCAATTAATCACATACCACATATCTGCTAAGAACAATGCATTATGTGTCAAAATTATTAACATATTTTCTCTGATCACAAATAACTCCCTGATTGGAAAGGCAAGAAATGGTTACAGATAAGTAGTTACAGAATGATATGACAAACACAAAACTGGAATTTTCAGGAATGCCAATTGTGGCTTAATAGGTCAGAAGCTTCATTAAAAAAATTTCATAGCAGATGATGTTTAAATTATACTTCAATTATATGTAGAGTTTTATGGTTTAATAAGGTAAGAATATATTCTTACTTTGCATGTAAACATAATGCGGTGATGTCAAAAGAACAGAAAAAACTAATTAGTTCCATACATACAGCAGTCCTCAATTCTTCATAAAATAGTAGAACCCATATAAGACAAAAGATATTGTGAGACTTAAAACAGTAATATATGGTCATCTCTGCATGGATAATAATTAAAGCATCATTTTCAGCACAACTAATCAAGAGAAAATGTAGAATCTTGTTCACCTTTTTAATCTGCATCCAATGTCACTAATCCATTATCCATTTATTTAATTGGACCAATTTCAGTATACGATTCTGGGGGAATCAGAAGTGAGTAATACAACAAAAATTCATTCTTTTGCACTTTACTAATAGAAAGAAGAATACTTGCTACAAAAATAAGCCTACAAAAGAGCCTATTGCATACAAAATAAATTATTTCCGTTTTGCTTTGGGACAGGGATTGTGGTCCGGGATGGAAACATTGGAAATATGGTGATGGGAAGGTGTAATGCTGGTGGGATTGATGTTCAAATATTAAATGTAAGAAATTATTTTGAACTAGCTTATAAAAATAAAATATATATGTGTTAAAAAAAAGAGAGTATTGCAGGTAAATGTGTTCAAACTCTAGACTGTAGGTTTAAAGTAAGTAGTAACTTTAACAATCTAGATTGAGTATTAACTAAAAGCCTATCTGATGGTTTGCGATTTAACCTGACTTGAATTGCAAGAAACGAGCTAGCTATACATGGACAAGCAATGAGAATTTTCAGGTCCAGGAACCAGCAAGAAATTCCTGAGGGAGCCGACTAGATGTACTATTTTTTAAGTAACCATGAGAAGATCAATTTAAATAGGGCAAAGAAAAAAATAGGAAGGAGGAAGCCAAACCACCTATGTGATCTATTGCTTTTTTAGACTGTGGCAAGAAGTTTGTCATTTATTATCAATGCAATGAGAAATTATTGGAGTTTTCAGTAGGAAATTTACAGTTATTACAGTGGAGTATCAACTGTAGTGGAAAATCAAAGGGTTCAGGGAAGCAGTTTGGGAAATTTTTAAATAATTTGTATGACTTACATTATAATAGAAGCAATTGAGAAGATGGGAAAAGAAAATATTTTTAAAACATTATTATTTATGGACCATTATTTACAGAAGTGCTAAATTAACTGTTTTATAGCTACATATTAATACACCAGGTCCTCCACCAGTGTTTCCAGACCACTCCAATATTATTTCCAAAATTATTACACAGTTCATATCCCCTCCTTCCACACCTCCTTAGATCCCAGTTCTTTTTATCCTGTCTTTGAAACACTGGGTATTATCTAAACCCTCTATTTACTCTGTTCATGTGTGAGATAATCTGGTTTATGTCTTTTACTTCACTCACTTCACTTAGACACTTTCCAAAACCAAGTTGAAATAAACTGAAAATACATACCTACAGTTCTTTTACATTTTTTTTTTATCCACTGGTCTGCTGCTGGGCACTCAGATTGTTTCCAAATCTTAGTTATTGTAAAATGTTTTGCAATGAACATAGGTGTCTAAATGTCTTTGGGTTTCTATGTTTGCCTATTTAGATTATGGTTTTGTAGTCATACCTGGCAGTGCTCAGGCTGATTCCTGGCTCTGTACTTAAGGATCACTTCTGGTGATACTCCAGGAACCAAATTCGGTGCCAGGAAAAAAATCCAAGTTGGATATATGTACAATAAGTGCCTTACCCATTATAGTATCTCTCTGGACCTGGGACAGTTCTTGTTGTATTATTTGCTTTGTGTTCTTGGGGTAGATTCCCAAGATGTGATCACAAGGCCATATGGAAATTTAATTATTTTTACAGTTCTGAGGAGTTTGTAAGCTGCTTTCTAGAGAAGGTAAGTCAAACACCAGTTCCATTAACAGCAAATAAGAGCTCTTTTTTCATCTTATTCCCACCCCCACTTACTGTTTCTGATCAAAGAGACCTTGTTGATGTAAGATGATCTCAGTTTCATTCTGATTGTGTTTTCATTATGAGCAGTTTAAAAAAAAAAGCAGATTGAGGTGTTCTTGGATACTTTCTCTTTTATTAGCACTGTTAGTAAATGGAAAAGGGAAAAGCAAGGCTAACTTCCTTGCAATTATCCTTTAAAGGATAAATGGATATAAAGTACTCAATTTAAACAATAATAAAAGTAAAAATAATAATAATAACAATAAGTACTTAATTATATGTTAATTATATGCTTATTTTATGCAGACATTATATGCATATTTATGTAGATATATATTTATATAAACACACATTAAATTTTTACACTAACCTTATGACTTGTATAGTTGTTGTTGTCATATTATTATTATATTGATGAAGAATTTGAAATAGAAATATGTGACCTTACTCAAGTTTACACATCTGAGAACAATTTCAACTTCAGAAATTTGAAAGGTGAATATATCATAGCTATTACTCAAATATAACCTTTTCATTGATATCTACTTAATACAAGATAGTGGTATTAGGCACCGCATTAAATCCTCACACCACTTTTCATTATCAAATGATATGCTTATTTGTTATTTATTTCTTGCTACTAAACTGTATATTTCAAGAGGAAAGGGACTTTATCTTTCTCTTTCACCATTGCATTCTAAGTACTTGATATTTAGAAAACAGTAGATCAAGTGAAAAGGTGGCATACCTAGGGGCTGGAGCAATAGCACAGCGGGTAGGGGCATTTGCCTTGCACACGGCTGACCCGGGTTTGATTCCCAGCCTCCCATATGGTCCCCTGAGCACCGCCAGGAGAAATTCCTGAGTGCAGAGCCAGGAGTAACCTCTGTGCATTGCCGGGTGTGACCCAAAAAGCAAAAATTAATTAATAATTAATTAAAATAAATAAAAATAAATGCAAGATAATGGGGAAAAAAAAAAAGGTGGCATGCCTGAGTACCTTGTGCTCTGATGCAAGCTCTGGTACCTAATCATTACGCCACATTCTCAAGATGGAGAAGGTCTCTCCTCAGTAATCAGGCAGTCTATGTACTAAAGTGATGTAGATAATAGCCTTCTCTAGCATGATCCCTTGTACATAAAGTCGTTTGCTTTCTATAATGTTCTTCCTTCTGACTCATTTCCTTAATTTATCTTAACGTTTGAACCTAGTGATGAATGCAAGGCATTTTGTAAAGGAAAGCTTTGTTCATTCAAAACTGAGCTAGTTGCTTCTTCCGTATTATTTCTTGAACTCTGCTTTCCCGTTTGTACACTGCTAAATCACATAGTGACTGCATAAATGTGACATTTTATTTGAATATACTCATCCCACTATCTCAAAGTGTCTGAAAACTGGGGGGGGGGTGCTGCAAAGAATTGTTAAATTGAATGTGAAATTGTATAAACAAATTAGTCTAAAAAAGTGAATGATTACCAGCCCAAATCACTTAGAGGCAATGTGAATCATCTCTTGCAAAGTTCACTTTGAATATGTTATTCAAATGGAGTCTCTGTTCTCTACACATCCCCATATCAGTTTTAAAAAGCTAAATGAAAAAGCAGAGTTCAAATTCTAAAATCCACTGAACCATTAAAAGCATATATTTTTAGATTAAAATTCCTTTTCGAATGACTGAAGTCACCATAATTGGAGCCAATTGAATTTGAATTCAAACATATCTAAGTGGTACTAATACGGACAAGGCTGTGTTTACCACATACACAAATTTAAGCACTATGGATTATTTGGTAAGGTAAAAAGATTCTTTAGAAAGCAATTTATATTCTGTAGATTGAAGGAAATAAGACCTTGAAAGAAAATATAATCACATTTTTGTATTGATACTTTAAGAAAATTTGTAATAGCAATATTCTAGCACATAAACCCAATATATGAACTGATCTGAAGTTTAAATCAAAATAACTTGTATTGGTCTATTCTAGTTTCTAATGATTCATTTTTTTCTGAGATGTGGAAGAACAGCACTATAATCTCTTTTATGTAACTAGTTTAATTTTTCATAAGCAGCCCTCAGGTTACAATAAAAGAAGAACTTCAGAATATAATATATAATTGAATCATCTTGGAACAAAAGGCAGAAGGTAATGAAGATTTAAAGAGGGAATAGATTTCACACTGTTTCTCCTACTTTCCTTTGAAGTCACATCAGTGAACCTAAAATTTCTGGTTAGAAAAATCAATAGGAATTTACAGAAAATCTTAGAGAAGGGCATTATGATGTGACAAAAAAAAAAAAAACTCTGAAGTCAATTTGTACTCAGTGTTGAAGAAACTTCTTTCTACAGGACTTGACATGAGTAGATTATAAAGAAATTGAGTGGTGGGAGGGAAACTAAGGACTTTGGTAGTGAGATAGGTGTTGGGACTTGAATGACAAACTCAATCATGAGCAACTTTGTAACTGTGTATCTCACAGTGCTTCAATAAAAATAAATAAAAAGAAAATAAAAGGAAATTGAGTGATATGAAGACAGTTGCAATAGATACATTTTCAAGAATTTCATTTTATTTTTGCTATTTACACTAATTGTTTAATCATATTTTATGTATTAATCATTTACTAAACTTAATGTTTTAATAATCAACTTATTAATAAACAATTTAATGTTTTATATATTAATTATTAAATACTTATTAATTAATATAAAATAAATATTAATTGATATTTTTATTAATTAACAATTACAATATCCCATTAATCACCAATTTCTCGAGAGGGCTCAGTAACATCTCATTTCATCCTTTCCCTGAGATCTTAGAAGTCTATTTCAACTTGGCCCTCCTAACGATGTTGCACTGGGGGCTCTTCAGGGTCAGGGGAATGAGATCCAGCTTGTTACTGGATTTTGCGTATGAATACACCATGGGGAGCTTGCAAGGCTGTCCCATGGGGGCAGGAAACTCTCAGAAGATTGCCAGTTTCTCCTAGAAGGAGAAGTAGGCTAAAGATATAGCTTCTGAGAGCTTGCTTTTAAGTCTCTGGATGTTGACCATTGATGGGATTACACACACCTGGTAGAGTCTCTTGCCCGCATGCCTGGCTGTCTTCCCCGGGGCCCCTCAGAGGGGATGGGCTCCAGCTTCCCTCCGCACCCCAAGCAGAGCTCCCCGCGGCCGAAGACCACTGGAACCTAGCTGCAGCCATGCTGGAGGTGCCTCTCTACACGTTTGGACAGGCCTCATGCATGAAGGTATCGACAGAGGAGCCCAGGTGTGTGTAATTTTTATTAATTAATATAAAATAAATATTAATTAATATTTATAAATATTCCCTCATCAGTTTTTATGTGCCTACCAGTACCAGTCAATCTACAGAGTATCAGTCAATCTATAGAGCTTGTATAATCAGTCAGTAAGTCACTGTCTCTGTCACCCCATTGCTCATTGATTTGCTCGAACAGGCACCAGTAACGTCTATCATTGTGAGACTTATTGTTACTGTTTTGGGCATATCCAATATGCCACGGGTAGCTGACCAGGCTCTGCCGTGCAGGCAACATACCCTCAGTAGCTTGCCAGGCTCTCCGAGAGGGACAGAGGAATCGAACAGGGGTTGGCCGCATGAAAGGTGAACGCCCTACCGCTGTGCTATTGCTCCAGCCCGGTCAAGAAGTAATGCCAATAAATAAGGATACCACCTAAACTTCAGGGATCTCACTTTGAAATAAGGGAAGTAAAGAAGAAAATTAACTATTGTAATGCATGGTGAAATAACTTTGATTGGGCTGGAGCGATAGCACAGCGGTTGTGCTTTCGCCTTTCAGGTGGCCGACCAGTGTTCGATTCCTCTGCCTGTCTCAGAGAGCCCGACAAGCTACCGAGAGTATGGAGCCCGCATGGCAGAGCCTGGCAAGCTACCCGTGCGTATTGGATATGCCAAAAACAGTAACAATAAGTCTCTCAATAAGAGATGTTACTGGTGCCCGCTCGAACAAATCGATGAGCAACGGGATGACAGTGACAGTGATATTATGCAGATACCAAGTTCTATCTGACAAGAAGAAGGTAATAATAGAACTCAACATTCATGGAAAATAGTAGAATCTATTTTAAAAATCTGTCCATAACAATAGACTATCCCTATCACTAGGATATTTTAAAATGTTTAAAATGTTAGCACTTCGCAGTACATTAATTTTGCATATGAATAGAAGGAAAACATCAGACAATAGTGGGTTGAAAAAGGAATATTTATTCTGTCTCAAACTTTCAGGAACAATGTAGTTCTTGGGTATCAAAATTTTTTCATTCATTTCTGTACTACAACTTGACTTAACCTGAATTCTCTTGATTCACACTGTTATTTACATTTAGACTGTAATCCACTTTTACAAGAAAATGGTAAACTTATGGACAAGATGTGTACTTTAATTCTTTTTAGGAAGATTCTAGGAAATTGCTACATGGCAAGGTCTCATTTATCTAATTTTCTAAAAATTTAGTGTCATCTGAATGCATAATAAGTTGGGATGTGAAGAGTTTATTCTCAGAGACCATGTGGCAGGTGAAAGTCAGTTATTTTTTAAATGATTGCATTTTGTGGAGAATAATTTTGGCTGTAAGCAGAAATAGTAAGGTGTGGAAGAAATGACACATATCTTGTACATGATAGTGCAAGAAGTTGAAAAAGTGATGGAGGACATATAAAGCTGTAGAAATATCAGTGAATAGCACATAAATATTCTCCAAGGAATAAATAGTAAATGTTTATCGTGCCCTTAAAAATGTTATCATTTGTCTTATTAAAATATTCATCAGCATGAGTTTAGTCATTATTATTTTCATTTTAAAGTCAAGGTAATCAAAGCTTAAACATTAAATAATTTGCCTTTAGTTTCCCCACTAATAAGTTCATGTCTGTCTTTAGACAAAGTCCTAAAATTCTTGCTCTGTCCAGGAATTCAAACTTCATAATCTCTCTCTGTAGACCCATATTTCTAAGTCTCTCTCTATGTTTTCTTTCTGAGTGTGTTACTTGGATACCTCCAGCACATTTTTGTAGTGACTAAAAAAGAGAGATCAGTAACTAAGTCTCAGCAGCTCAGGATGTAAAATAGAAAGAAGTCTGCAAATTAAGTCTTGGCATTTCACCTCACGTTTTCATTAAGTTTGAACTCTGTATATAAAAAGTTAATTATACAGTGCTTTAATGCTATTAAAAGGTCAACCAAGTTCTGTACTATGTAAGGTGTTAAGGCAATTCTGGAAGTAGAAATAGATTTGAACAGTTGATCAAAGTAAATCATTAGTGATTCATGAATACCCTTGACAATAAAATTCAATTATTTACAGCGAGTCTGTCTGAGTATGGAGTTTGGATTCTCTTGACTACTGTAAGCAAAACTAAAGTTACAAAGGATAAGCTGTTATACTTATCTTCTGTTCTATAGATTAATTTGTATAAATACTTCCTGATTTTGATTAAAACATATATCTATATCTATATATATATATATATATATATCAAATCAGTCTAGTGAAATTGTTGAACATGAGTCTGTGAATAAATAGATAAGTTAAATCATCCAGATAACTACCACACAGAAAAGACTATGGTTAACACTGTCACTGTCACTGTCATCCCATTCCTCATGGATTTGCTCGAGCAGGCACCAGTAACATCTCCATTGTGAGGCTTGTTGTTACTGTTTTCAGCATGTCGAATATACCACGGGTAGCTTGCCAGGCTCTGCCATGCGGGAGGGATGCTCTCAGTAGTTTGCTGGGCTCTCTGGGAGGGGTGGAGGAATCGAACTCAGGTCAGCTGTGTGCAAGGCAAATGCCCTACCCGCTGTGCTATCGTTCCAGGCCCATACTAGTACATATTTCCTTTTAAATTAAAAAATGTGCATCAAGTTTTCATAGGTTAGAAACACACTGTTCCCAGTTTTATTTCCATGTTTTAAAAGGTTTGTATTATGCACAGTTCATAATACAATGAATATGTGATATATTTTTTTAAATTAATTAAACACATGATATTCTACCCTAATATGTTTTAGGGTTTGTTTAATCAGTAGTTGGAAACATGATAGTATGTATACATGAGTGCACCTATGTAAGCAAATTGTAGAGCAAAAACAAGCAATGGTTTGATAGTTTAGTGCTTTTCTCTTTTCTCTTGAGTCTGACCTTATCTCAAGCCATGTCTCTTGTCTAAATTTTAAATTCATCCATCATTATTCTGTTATGAAGAAAGCGAGGAAGGAAGGGCCAGATAATCAGGACCTCAGTTTCCCACAGAAACTCCTATGGCATGGTACATGCAATCTAACTGATCATCTTGCAAAACATGCACAATTGGTTATTTTGCAAATACTTATGCATATAAATCATAACAAATCAGTTAACAGAAATAACTAAGTGACTAGTAAATACCATATACACACAGGACACAGAGAGGCACACAGAGGGCAAGAACAAGGAGCAGGCAGCATTCCGATGCAGAGGCAGAAAGATAGAGAACACAGGCAGCACAGACAGTGAAGACAGATTCCAAGTGCAGATAGAGAGACAAGCCTACAGGCGGTAGTGAGATGACAGACTGTGAGCTGCCTGCAGCAGGAAGCAGAGCAGGCTAGCTGCTGAACGGTGAGAACACAGGAAATGGGAATCGGGGTCACATTTTCAGACAAGTAGGTTCCTATTTCTATGGCTACTGACAATTACCTGAAGAGCAGCCCATAGAACAGTCCCTATGATACTTGCAAAACAAAGAGCTGTAAAATAAAAGATCTGTAACACTCAAGTTATTGGGACTGCTGATCTTATACACTGCCCACATGAACCCCCAACTAGTCAAAACTTACTACAACAGTGTCATTCTTGGTTCAGAGATGTTGCAAGGATAGGGTTAAAATACAGTGTACTTAGAATCATCTCATCTCATATCATATCAATCATATCATATCAATCACTGGCTTATTGTAGCCCTATGCTCAGTAGCCAAAAGTCCATCAAGAGATAAATGGAGGTAATATGATATACACATTCACATATAATAGAATAAAATTTAGACATGAAAAAAATCATGCCAAGTTTAACAACATGTGAACAACATGAATGAAGATTAGGGGTGAAATATGTCAAAAAAATAAATGTTGTATGATAAAATATGTAAAGTTTTTTTTAAACTTTAAAAAAACAAGCAAGTACAATTATGGTTACTTGGAAATACTGAGATGTTTATTAAAAGGTCTAAACTTTCAGTCAGTTATATAAGAGTTTTAGGAATCTAAAGTGCAACTAGTAGTCATAATTTAAAAACCAAAATAAATGGTCTAGAGGAAATTAGGAGTTAAAATAAAAATTAACTTCAGAAAATCCTCTTTTTTTGAAAACTTTTAAAAATTATATTTAGCTTTTCCTTATTTTGATTTTTCTCTAAACAAGGAAGACAGCAGGTTGACAATACTGTTAATCAGAAATCTTATTTATATTTAAAGGTATATATCTGAGAGATAGTACAGCAAGTAGAGATATAGTCTTGTGTAGGATGACATTACTTTGTCCTCTCCCCCCTTGCCATGGGTAGCTCATTCCGGTTTTTCCCGGAGTTTAGGCTTACCCCAGTCTCACCCATCAAGGTGTTCCCGAATCTCTCCCATTAGAGAGATTTGTTTAGCTATAATCACTTCTCTATGCTCTCTTCCCCAAAACAGTTAATCTGAGGCTTTCCCTTAATCTGACTCTGCTAATTTGTAAGGTCTTTCAGTTAAAGGTCTTTAAGTTCAGTTAAAGGTCTTTAAGTTCAGTTAAAGGTCTTTAAGTTAAGTTCACACAGATCCACAGATCTAGAGAGATCCAGAGCCTGGAGAGAAGCGGGGAGAGAGAATGAAATAAACTGATCGAGCAACCAGTTTGGCCTTCTTCCTTCCGTCGCCTGCCCTTGACCGACAGCACACACAAGCGGTTCCAGGACACCGAACGTGGGCGGTGAGACAGAGCCGCCCAGAGAGCCCGCGCGTCCTTCGGCGAGCTTTAGTTTTTTACAGTCTTGCACACAGCTGATCTGGAAAAGCTCCAGCACCATATATGGTTCCTTGACTTTAAAATACCAAAAAGTATCCCAAGCATATAGCTAAGAATAAGTTTTGAGCAGATATGGATGTGATTCAATTAAAAAATATAGAGGTACAGACACATCATGCTGTATATCACAGGGCTAACCTACAACAAAATTCATTGAGTGTCCTGAATCCATCCACTGCATCCCAACCTTTCTAACATATAGATTTCCCTTATTTTTTTTAATAAGCTACTTATTGAGCCAACAGTATCAAAGTGATTCCTGATTTTGTAAACCACTAGTCCATCGTCTTTCAAAGTATTAACTTGTTTGTTAATGAAGTGTAACTGCTGAACACAGAGACAGGAGCAGAACAGGAGTACTGTTAGGTCTTGCCCAAAGAACAAACAAAAACAAAAAATAAAGGAAAACAAAGCACATTCTCACTGGTAACACTGTCTCTCCAGGGATTGAAACACCCAGAAGATATTTGAAATGAACATTTTCCATCACAGTATACCATTGCATTCTTGACGATTTTATAAGCGAGGTCTGAGTGACAGTACAGCTCGTAGGGTGCTTGCCTTGCATACAGTCAACCCGGGTCCAACCTTTAGCACCTCATAGAGTGCCCTGAGCCATCCCAGAGTGATTCCTGAATACAGAGCCAGGAGCACGTTTGAGCACTGCTGGGTATGGTCTAAAAAGTAAAACTTGAAAGAGAACAATTTTTAAATATACATTGAGTCTAAACCAGAAATAATTTGTAGTTCCCCATTTTTTAATATACATTCTGTGTCCAGTATTGTATATACATGCTGCTTTATACCCTTCAAATTCCACTCATACTTTAGTTTGACTTCATCCACGGCACTTACTCCACTCTCCCTATGCCAAATAAAGGCAGAGGTGCCTGCTCTCCATATCTAATCCTTCTACTACACTCTCACCTGTTACAAATAGGAATAAAACATGCTTTCTTTATTTTTAAGTACTCTCCGTAGGTATTGAAAGACTCAAGCATGGAAATACCAGCCCAAGAAGTATAACTCTTTTTACCGCCGGTGTTATCAAGGTGTTATAAAGTTACACATTCTACATTCGTTTGTGTTGGACACCTTAAGACCATACACAGGACTTACATTTAGTCATATATAACATGGGGTTATACAGTCATTATTTTGCAAAATGTTTTAGGAAAATTTTGCAAAGTTCATTTTATATTAAGGTGGATATGATAATGAATGAAAAAAGAATTAAAAAATAATAATATATGTGTAACATCCCTAGAGCTTTGATTTAGAATATTCTTATCTTATTCTCCAAATATACAATTTTATTTTGTAGAGTTTTTAATGTAAATAGAGGTGTCAGGAGGCTATTTTAATGGTAACATTGCCATTAAAATAAGTGAAATCAGACGGTTAGAAAATATCAACTATTTTAAATTTTCAGTTCATTGAATCACAGTGAAATACAGTTACAAAGTTGTTCATTATTAGGTTTCTGTCATATAATGTTCTAATACTCATCCCCTCCCCTCACCAATACAATTCCCATCACCAATGTACCCAATTTCCCTTACACCCACCCCCTCCTCCTCTATGGCAGGCATTCTTCCTCTCTCTCTCTCTCTCTCTCTCTCTCTCTCTCTCTCTCTCTCTCTCTCCCCCCTAAGCTTTTGGGCATTATGGTTTGCAACTTCCAATTCTCACAAGTTTAAAAGTTTACGTAAACCAAACACATATCAATCCTTGCCCAGAGTGATAGTACAGCAGGTAAGGCACTTACCTAGCTCACAGCCAACTAGCCAATTTAGGTTCAAGTTAAGGTACTGCAAACGGTTCCGTGAGCCCACTAGGCATGATCCCTCAGTACAGAGTCAGCAGTAGTACCTGTAAACCACTATGTGTGGCCACTATCAAAAAAATAAACAAATAAAAATATTCAGAGTGACTTAGGAGTGTTGATCAAGTGTGTGAATGTAAAAATTTCATTGAAGCAAATGAGCAATAATGTTTATCTTTAATATTTCACAGTGTATGCTAATATTAAAAATTATTTTCCAAAATAATTAGAGATTTAAAGGGGGCTAACCCTCTTCAAGGTAAAGTAATTTTTCACATCAAACATTAGACTATGTTTTCTTAAGTCAAAATAAATAAAGAAAACATAAAAAATTAACTACCAAACCCTTACATTTTATCAGTTTTCATCAGAGATATATAGATAAATATTACCCTGGAGTTGCTCTTCAAAATTTCAAATTGCTTAAAATCTATTTTTCTTAGATAATTTAGTGGTAAACACCAATTATCCCCAATGGTAATTAGTACAAATCATATATCAATGAAATCTAAGTTAATAATTTATAGGTGCCACCATAGGAATGGGGATTCATGGTCTCTGAATTTCATCAATCTTTATTAAATTATTTTCCAACAAAGGAAGATTTATAATATGTATTCATCATAAAAGAATCCCATCATATCATAAATACAATATTGTATTCTTCCTGTACTTTGATAGATCTAATATTAGAAGGCATTAGGTTCTCTTTATCCAAAATTGCCATAACAACTGTATTATAAACAACTTTGCAAATCATAGCGCTTAAATAAATACAGCTTAAAAATGAAAGAGAAAGAAGAAATTCGGAAGCTTACAGGGTTCCTTATTTCCTAAAATCTTAATGAGAAGGAAGCAGAATGAAGGGAAGCAGTGTAATGGGAAGTAAAATGTTCAGAACTAGTGATAGCAGTTTGATTCTGTATGTGCCTGTGCCTGTGGGTTAGGCAATCGAATTTCTGAGGTTACAGCAACCCTGTGTGTAAAAGAAGGTCAGTTAGATAATTCTGGCTCTCATAGATTCATAGCTATAATGATGACACAGTAACAAAAAATATATTTATTCACATAATACTTAATGCATCTATTAAATTAGTTTTTGATAAATGGCAATTCAATGAAGGGCCTGTGCAAATCTCAACAGAAAGCTGAATGAGATGTAACCCATCTTTGTCCTTGCCTTCAATAACCTTGGTGCACTGTAAGGAGGTGATAGGAGATCATTATTCCGAGCTCAACGCAACTCTGATGGTGAAGTGTAGGAAAGGAGGACAGGGGGAGAATTACAGTGTGCTGATGACAATGTTCTAATCTGTTATAGCATAAGTCCTAAAATATATTATCTTCCATGTGCCATTTTGGTTTTTGTCTGTTTATTCATTAAAAAACCTATACTGCTTTTCACAGTTTTACATGTTATATATATGGCATCACCTTTCTTTTTTTTAAAAAAAAATTTATTTAGATAAAAGGAAACTGAAAAAAACTGGGTTCCTCAAAGCCTCGTAAATAGTAAATTAAGAAAGTTTCCTCTGAAGGTGCATTGTCTCACCTCAAAGGTAATTATTTATCCTCATTGTAAACTGTGTGTGTGTGTGTTTGTGTATGTATGTGTATGTATATATGTATGTATGTATGTGACTGTGTGCATGTCTCTGCACACACAGTCTCTTGGAGCACACTGAATTATTTTTTATCTACATCATTTATATCCTTTCATAATTTCTAAAGGATTTCATTGCAGTTAAAGACATGATATGCTGCTGTGTTTTCATAGTAAAATTTACTCTTGGTAAGAAATGGCCTCAATTCAGCTCTGGTTAAGGTCTTCATTGGAAGAAAGAAGCATTGAAACCATCAGCAGAGATGGAGGTGAGGCTTGCAGGAAGCACTATGCTTTCTTTTTCAGACCAATGAGGAAAATGTTCACAATAGAAACAACTGTTTCCCTTTTGTCATTTTTACTTCTCGAATAATTTTGCCTAGATGGATGCCCAACAATCTCACTGAAAAAAAGCCTCTTACAGTGCAAAATAAAATAAGTTCTGGAGAGGCAGGAGAAAAAAGAAAGTGTGTGTGTATGTGGGGGGGAGATCTTTTGCATGTTAATATGAATATCCTGTGAGCCCTCTTCAAATTCATGAGCTGAACTATTTGGAGCATGAAGCCCCATCTGTGAGATTGTGGTCAGAGAGAAATACAATGAGATATAAAGGCAAATACATATTAGCCCTCCAAAATTCATTTCAGAGACACAAAAATTCTTCAAAGGTCCCTATACTTAGTTACTTCAGATAGATATGGGCCACATTTTTTTTTCTTATTGTGTTTAAATGATCTTGGGTGTCTCTCTCAAGGACATTCAATGATATGGCAGCACAAAAAAATTTCACTAGAAACTTCTCAGCCACTTTTTTCCATGTTGTCTAGATGTGTACAAAAAGGAGAAGTGCAGTGTGGAATTCCACTCTTGCTTTCGTTTCAGTCATTGACCCTTCAGCCCAGACCTATATTAACAGGCCTTTCACATAGGAAAATTGAAATAAAGTGTGGAGTTCCATCCTTGACCTTCACTGGATCAAAACTTCTCTGGGAACCTCTAAAAGCGATAAACCCCACAATTTCCCCCCTAAATTTAAAATTAGAAAATGTTACAAACTATATTGCAAAATGTAGTAAAAAAATTGCATATAATTTTTCTGTGCTCATTTGCATGTGGTAATAATTTACACTTTATAGATATAGTTGCTAAAACTCTAAGTGATAGCTAAAGTATTTCCTTTTTATTATTTATATTTTTAAGATACTTGTATTTTAGTATCAAAACAAGCAGACAGAGAGACAGTATTGGACACGATGAACTTGCCTTACATGAGGCCAACTGGTTATGAGACCAACTGGTTCCTATCACTAGCACCGAATATTGATATCGAAGGATCACTAGGAGTGATTTCTGATTATTAGCTAGAAATTCGTCCTGAGCACCACCAAGTGAGACCCAAAACTCCAAATCTCTTTCAAAAAACCAATTAAGTAGTTTTTCCAAGGCCAAGAAAAAAACAAACACACATTTGAAATTGGATTTTTACTAAGATTTTTTTACATTTTCATGCACCTTTAATTACATTTTTTGTTGGCTTGTCATTAACTTACAACATTATAGACTTAAAAGGGTATATTTTAGCAGTTCTGCATGTGAATAGGATTTACTCTACCCAACCAAAGTTCCAATACCAGCCATCTCCAAACGTACACATCTGTCCACTTCTCAAGGGATCAGCAATTATGTCTAGTAAACATCTCACTGAGTTGGTAAATTAGTTTTGTCATTTTTCTTGACATTTTGTTTTATTCATGTTTATATATGAGTGGATCCAAATGGAAATTGTCTTTTACTTTTAAAAAACTTATTTAACTAGGAGTTGTTTGAATTCTATCATTTTTGTGTTCTAATGACACAATATCTTCTTTGTAATGACAGAGAAATATTCTACTGAGCATATCAAATACTGTTTATTTATCTAGCCATGTATTTGTGACCATTTAAGTTGATTTTATTTATTTTTTGTTGTTTGTTTTGGGGGCACAACCAGCAGTGCTCAGGTCTTACTCTTGACTATGTAATTAGGTGTTGCCCCTAGTGACTCAGAGAACCATTTGGGATTCTGGAGATTCAACCCAGGTCAGTTTAAGCAAGGCCAGCACCCTATCCGCTATACTATCGCTCCAACCTTAATTTCGTGTTATGGCTACTGTGAATAATGGTGCTTTGAAAGTAGGGTTAAAAATATATTTTTAATTAGAATTATAACACTTAGAATAATGCTTTGGTATATGTTATTTCAAATTTTAAGGACTCCCTACTAATTTTTCATGGAATCTACTTACATATTCACCAATACTATACCAGTGTTCCATTTCTTTACATTCTCTCCTATGATAGTGGTTTCCGTTCTTTTTATCATAGGTCATTCTCGCAGGTAAAAATGATAACTCAGTGGGATGAGGAGGTAATTAAGGTATTAAGACACTTGCTTTGTATGCGGTGAACCCAGATTTAATCACTGGCATACATACGGTCACCACCTGAACACTGACAGGAGTAACCCTTGAGGACAGAGCCAGGAGTAATCCCTGAGTACCTCATGTGTGATGCCCCTCAAGTGAAATTATATGAATAAATAAATATGATTTTATATGGCAATAACTAAATAACTAAGTAAAGAATAAAGAAAGGCATTGGAGCCAAAACTGGGTGAGATAAATGCATGTTGAGATGTAATGGTTACTAATAAACCTACCTACCTCACAAATGGATTGGAGCGATAGCACAGCGGGTAGGGTGTTTGCCTTGCACGCAGTCGACCCAAGTTCAATTCCTCCATTCCTCTCGGAGAGCCTGGCCAGCTACCGAGAGTATCCTGCCCACACAGCAGAGCCTGGCAAGCTACCCGTGGCATATTCAATATGCCAAAAACAGTAACTACAAGTCTCACAATGGAGATGTTTCTGGTGCCTGCTCAAGCAAATTGATTAATGACAGTGCTACAGTGCTACCTCACAAATTAAAAAGAGTGCTTTGGTGTTTGTAAACAGCTTTTCTAGTTAATGGAGTGTCAAATATATAACTATCATAGGATAATAATTAGGAAAATACAGCCCACCACTCAACTGAAAAAAAGGGCTAATACTATCCACAGATATGTAATCTACATAGGTAAGATGATATGTGATCTATTTTCAGACCTCAACATCAAAAATATCTCTTGAAAACTAATTATAATGGCAAGGGAAATAAAAGCAAGTATAAATAAATAGATGTACATGCAATAAAAATATCCTACAGACACTGGAAGAAATAACTGTAAAAATAGTTTTGATCTTGAAATTGGGAAAGATATTTACAAATCATACATTGGACAAGCAGTTGATATTAATATTAATCATGGGAATAATTAACATAACTTAAAAAGTAGAACAGCAACAGTAGTCAAATAAAAAACTGGCAAAATATCTGAAGAGATATATTTTCACATCTTCAAATACATATATACATACATACATATGGTCCATTGAAATAAAAATTATCAACTAAAAATACTAAAATTTCAATGCTTCTAGACAGTATGAACTTGTGTAACTTCTTACTAAGAGAATGAGGATTCAAAATTGGGTATATTATATTTTAATTATGTTTATAATAATTCTTCTATGTGTCTAAAGTCTTTGCTTACCAAGATATTGTTAGAAGGAAATCATGAAAGTTTAGAGTGATCACATGGTTGTCTCCAAAGGAACATGAATGGTTAGCTCTTCAGTCTGGTCCAAAGAATTGAAAAGTTAAATTCAGTCTTAGAAACCAGAAAAGCTATTTGACTAGCAGTGGTGGAGAATGTTGAATCTGTCCCTTTTATCTGCCCTAAAGAATAAAAGGCTGGAAACCTTAATCAGAAATCTTTATTTGCAGTCACATCAGAACTGTGCCTCAGGACATCAGCCCCCAAATGAATTTATTGAGCAGCTCTGTCTGGCTGTAAGGAGTCTGTAACCAACCCTTTCTAAACTGATGCCTTGCATGTTGGTTTTCAAGTGGTGAGCACAGCTAGGGATTTGGTAACAAGTTGAAAACCAAGCTTTCAGAGACACTTTGCACAATAATTCCCCAATAGTAGATTGTTTCTACATTAAGATAATACTCTCCTTCTCTATTCTCTCAAGGCTCATAAGGACAACTCAGTCTTTCAACAACAAGGCCCAGAAAGTAAATTGGTACCTGGGAAATAAATTCATAGGGACTGGAGAGATAGTACAGCAGGTAATGGAGCATATCCAGGTTTGGTCTCTCACACTCTGTATGCTCCCCTAACCTTTGCCAAGAGTGATCTTCAAGCTCAAAGTCAGGAGTAAGACCTAAGCACATCTTACTGTGGTCCAAAACATAAACTATAGCTGAGAAAGAATGTATTCCATGGCTCTTGAGAAGTGAAGTCAATGTTCCTTTGTACTAAATTCCTTTGACGGATGCTAATATCTAATTTACTATAATTATTACATGCAATTAATAAGTTAAAATATTTTAACAAATATTTAACTATTACTTAAATATTTATTAACTGTTAATAAAATTTAGTAACAAATAGTCTTCATTTAAAGCATGTAAGAACAGACTTGACATATCATACAAGTTACCATTACCATTACCATTACACTAATATGTTAATACTGCTAATAAAACTTCACTATGTCGTTAAATTATCTAACTATATTTTCAATAAGAACATTTTTAATCCTTCTGTGGAGAATTAGTCTGTTGTCTAGGACTATTACATTTTGATTGTGGGAACACCTTCACAAAGTTAATTCTAATACATTCTGGCTAGTTAAATCTACTCTAACAGTTACTGTTCAGTTCCTTATAGGATTTGGTGATCTTTGAATTTCAAACTCAAGCAGATAAGCTGTTTGCTATCTTAACAGTTTTGTGGAAGACTAACAGCCTGTGCTCATTCTTTTCTACGTTGGATTTCACTCTTGTTTTAGCTTAGTTGCCACTCAGACAACAGTCCTCACTCTTCAAAGACCCAGTATTTGACCACTTTAAGTGAGTGGTAAGCTAATTAAAAGTAACATTTACTTAGCAATGATGACAGACACTTCATTAGATGCTTCACAGAGTAGTTATTAGATGACATCCTGACATGCTAGTACTATTATCTTCATTTCAGAGGAGGCAATAGATGCCAACTCGACTCAGTAATTTGTGCCAAATCATTCCATTTATGAGCAGTGTATAAGCAATTGATCTCCAACATATTTAACTCTGAATCCCAGGCTCTTCCTACTTGTAAGATAAGAATAAAAAATAAGTAAAGTATGTGAAAAATATGTATTGTTCATGATGATGTTGGTTAGATAATGAACAGACAGCATTCTGATCATCTGGGAGTAGGGGCTGAGGAATAGTTGGGTAGGAAGGTCTGTGTTCAAAAGTATGCATGCGTTTGCCACGTGCATTTGGTGGCAATGAACCACTTCCCCACCCCTATCTGCAGCTGCCTCAAACAGATGCATGAAAGACAGAACAGGGCCACCAAGCTGGCTGGTCATCAGTTACAGTTATTCCAGTGTCCATCCCGCCATTTATTCCATTCTTCCTGCGCGCCTATTCCAATCTCATTGAAAGTCCCATTCCAGTCTCACACTGTCCCTCACCGCTGTCTCCTACTTTCCCCATGCTCTGCTTCTGGCACCCAGTTTCACGGCCTTTGTCAGGAGCCCAACCTGGAAGGCTGGGGTAGCAACTATGCTAAGGCCAGGTAGCACAATCAGCATATGAAAGCACTTCCTCCTGTATAAACACTTCTAAGATAAAGATCTCATCCTGCTAGGAGATCTATTCAAGGGCAGAATTTTATCTAAGGACATACCTCCCTTTTCCTTGGTCCATAAACAATCATCTTAGATTTAATTACTTCTTAATATTCTAGTCATTTTGTATGGGTCCACCCAATCCCTTCATTGGGACACTGCTTTTGGGCTGCTAGGAACTAAGGTCAACTGAGGCTTATATTGAGTAAATATGACAGATTTTCATGAGTTAATACTATTCAGAGTCATTTAACTCTAAAAGTTACAAAAGCATTAGCTATCTTTCTATGTCTATACAAAAAAACATTGCTCTAAAGTAAACTTGCAAAGGACATAAGGGAAAGAAAAAAAAGAAATATTTTGCTCACAAATCTAAATCCAAAGATCTCTGAAGAATTTGACTCTACAAGTCATAGGGTCTGATTAGGGGAAATAAGTGACTAACAGTTGGGCAAGCAGAGCAAAAAGGAGAACTTAGAGATGAATACCGAGGAAATAGGTGTGCTTTGGGAGCATGGTGATGGGTGTCACTCACTGAACTAAGCTACTAGCCTTGGAGGAGAAAGGGTGGAGGAGAACAGAAAATCCAATGTCACCCTACAGGTAGGCTGCTTTCCTTACATGCTGCCTACCTTGGTTCAATCCTCAGTGCCCATATGGTCTCCTGATCACCACCAGGAGTGATCTCTGAGAACAAAGTCAGAAGTAAGCCTGAACAGCGCAGGGTGTGGCCTCTTCACAATGCCGTAATTAACTGATAAATAACATGGTATATATTAATGCAATTAAGTTATTTTGATGACACTAGCAATGATTGCAAAGCTGAATAATGAAAAAGAGAGTGAATTTTCGCAATAGCCAAAATCTGGAAACAACCCAAGTGCCCTAGAACAGATGACTGGTTAAAAAAACTTTGGTACATCTACACAGTGGACTACTCAGCAGCTGTTACAGGAGATGAAGTCATGAAATTTGCTTATAAATGGATAGACATGGAGGGTATCATGCGAAGTGAAATGAGTCAGAAAGAGGACTGACATAGAAGGACTGCACTCATTTGTGGAGTATAGAATAACATCACATGAGACTGACACCCAAGGACAGTAGATACAAGGCCAGGAGGATTGCCCCATAGCTGGAAGACTGCTTCACAAGCAGAGGGGAGAAGGCAGATGGAATAGAGAAGGGATCACTAAGAAAATGATGGCTGGAGGAATCAGTCGGGATGGGAGATGTGTGCCAAAAGTAGATAATGGACCAAACATGATGGCCTCACAGTGTATGTGTTACAAGCCATAATGCCCCAAATTAGAGAGACAGTATGGGGAATATTGTCTGCCATGGAGGCAGGGGGAGGGTAGGAAATGGGAGGTGGGGTATACCGGGAATATTGGTGGTGGGGAATGTGCACAGGTGGAGGGGTGGGTGTTTGATCATTGTGTTATTGTAACCTACCTAAACATGAAAGTTTGTAACTATCTCACAGTGATTCAATAAAATTAGGAAAAAAAAAAGAAAGTGAATAATGAAAAAGAAAGATGACCAATGCTATCAATACATGAGTCAAAATGTTATTGATATATGGGCTGGAGTGCCAGCACTACGGGTAGGGCATTTGCCTTGCATGCAGCCAACCCAGATTTGATTCCTCCACCCCTCTTGGAGAGCCCAGCAAGCTACCAAGAGTATCCCGCCCACAGAACCTGGCAAGCGTCCTTGGTGTATTCGATGTGCTAAAAACAGTAGCAACAAGCTCACAATGGAGTTGTTACTGTTGCCCGCTCGAACAAATTGATGAGTAACGGGATTACAATGATACAGTGATACAGTGATATTAATATTTCATTGCTCTATTTGCATATGAACTTATGGACAGTTAGAAAGTGCTATATGACTGTTTGCACAAATGATAGTTATACTTAAAATTTCTGATGACAAAAGTATTCAGTTGAGAAAAATGGTAGAAAAGCAAGTCTGGAAATTAAATAGTTAACAAAACTGTGCTCAGGGTACCACACGGGATACCAGAGATTGAGCCCAGGTCAAATGAATGCCAAGCAAATATCCTGCTTTCTGTCCTATCACTCCAGTCCCTAAGTTTCCATTTTTATCTATACTTTTTTTTTTTAATTTGTTTTAGTACCATATCCACTTAATACCTATTATTCTCGCACCATATTTGATAGGGTTCAAATTTGGTGTGAACCATGGTAACACCTATAAGGGCAATTGGAGGCGGCCCTAAAAGCCTCCGTCCCTCTCGGAGAGCCCAGCAAGCTACTGAGAGTATCCTGTCTGCACGGCAGAGCCTATCAAGCTACCCATCGCGTATTTGATATGCCAACAACAGTAACAGCAATTGGCCTCATTCACCTGTCACCGAAAGAGCCCCAATATGGCAGCGTTAAGAAAGATGAGCAAAGAGAGGCTGAAAAATTCTCGAGTACAAACTAGACTGCCAAAACGAAGAATGACTAAAATGATTGTCTGTACTTTCAACTCGCGTACACTGGCATCAGAAGCGTCCATCCAGGACCTGATGGTGCAAGCGCAGAAGATCAAGTATGACATCATTGGTCTGACCGAAATGAGGAGACATCAATCACATCACGCCATTTTCGACAATGGAGAAGAATTGTTCCTCGGGACATGTGACAAAAGGGACGTTGGTGACGTTGGTGTCCTTGTCAACGTGAACTTGGCCATGAGCATCGATTCATTTGAATGCCTAACAACCCAAATTGGACGATTACGCTTGAATAGATGTGGTTCACTGCCTGCAGTTTCTATCTTCATCGTCTACACACAAACTTCCAACTACAATGAAGAAGAAATTGAGATTCTACATGGAACTGGAGAAGTTCTAGAAAGAAGACCACACCCTCTACAAGATCATTGTTGGTGATTTTAATGCGAAGATAGTTCCAAGAAGGTTGCCCGAAGAACTCCACATTGGGACACATGGCCTAGAATGGAACGAACAGGGTGAGAGACTGAATTCATCATGTCGCCCAAGACCATCCATGGTAACTCACAGATCCAGAAGGCCAAATCTAAACGCTGGACATGGGAGTCTCCCGGTGGACAGTTCCACAATGAAATTGACCACATCATATTCAATCGATCTTTGCCTGACACATGTCACTGTTGTCCCAAAATTCCAAACGGGATGGGACCACCATCTCCTTCGTGCGAAATTCTACTTCACAGAGCAGGGAGAAAAGTCTGCAAAATTTAAGTTTAAGAAGGCAACTCCCAGAATGACCACCAACTGGCAGCTCTTTGGCATTATTGCAGCAACATGGGAAGATGCCGTCCTTTACAACATCAAAAAGGAATACTATCGACTGGTTCAGCACCTCCATGTGTGTGCGAAGAATGCCGAGAGTGAGAAAGCTATAAACAGACTCCTGTCTTCGGAAACTTTCGAGCTCATTCGTCAACGTGGTTTGGCACGAGCCTCAGGCAACCACAAGCTAATGTCCAAGCTCACAAAGCTGTGCAGAGATGCGATAAAGGAAGACCTCAAAGAGAGAAGAGCAGCAGTGTTGGCCAATGCAGCAGAAGCCGGGAAAAGTATGGGAAAAGTATTCGCATGATTGCCTGTACTTCACCAACTACAAGAACAAGATGACTCTCCTCCGACTTCCCGATGCATCTATTACATCCTCCAGAAAGGCAATGGAGAGGATTATTCACGAACTTCTACTCAGATCTCTTTGACAGCCATGTCCACCTGCCCACATACCAAATTCTGCAGGATGGATATGTCTTTCCCAACGTTCTCCCTTCTGAAATCCGACATGCCATTTTGTTGGTAAAGACGTTAACAGCCCCTGGTCTGGACAAGATCAGACCCGAACATCTGTAGAATCTGCCGCCAGTACTCATCAATACACTGGCCCAGCTCTTCACACACTACCTGTCTGAATGCAAGGTTTTGTCTCAGTGGAAAACCAGTAGAACCGTTCTGTTGTACAAGAAGGGAAACATCCACGACAGTGGCAACTATCACCCAATCTGCCTGTTATCTGTCGTCTACAAGTTGTTCACTCATGTCATCCTGAATAGAATAGGCAGAACACTAGATGAAGGACAACCATGCTAGGAAGCCGGGTTCCAAAGGGAATTCAGCATGATAGACCATATCCACACAGAGACCAAAATCACTGAAGTTTCTTGAGAGTTCAAGATGCTGCTCTGTCTAACGTTCATTGACTTAAAGAAGGCCTTTGATTCTGTTGAGACTGAAGTGGTCATCAAAGCCCTGGCCAAACAGGGCATTCAAACTCAGTATATCAAAATCCTCCATGAACTGTATTGTGGATTCACCACCAGGATCTCACCATTCTACAAGGAAGTGATCATTGATGTAAAGAGAGGGGTGTGGCAGGGTGATAGCATTTCACCGAAACTCTTCAGTGCCACCCTGGAGAACAACATTCGATGACTGGAATGGGAAGGAATGAGAGTGAAGATAGACGGTCGTCAATTACACCACCTTCACTTCACTGATGACATTGTTCTCATAACACCAAACATTAGCCAAGCGACACAAATGTTTGCTGACTTTGACCACGAGTGTGGAAAGGTTGGATTGTAGCTGAATCTCAACAAGACGATGTTCATGAAAAACGAACTGGTCCCTGAAGCTCCATTTGCTCTCAATGGCATGAACATCTCCGAATGCAGCAGCTATGTGTACCTGGGTTGAGAAATCAACATGAGGAAAGACTTGGTGCCAGAACTGCGCAGGAGGAAGAGAGCAGCGTGGAATGCATTCAAGAGAGTGGAAGAAGTGGTTAAGAGAATGAAGAATCTCCGACTCTGGGCACATATTTTCGATTCCACCGTTCTTCCTGCACTAATATATGCCTCAGAGACCTGGGCCCTACGCAAACAGGATGAGAATGCTATTAGGGTATCCCAAAGAGGAAGCGAAAGAGCTATGCTGGGAATATCATGTCTCACTCAAGTGAGATAAGGAATCTGGAGTTCTGACCTCTGTCAATGGTCAAAAATCAGGGATGCTGTCTCGTTTGACAAGGCATCAAAAATCACATGGGCTGGTCATGTAATGTGATTCAGAGATGACTGCTGGACTAGAGGTGTTACCGACTGGATTCCATGGGATGTCAGAAGACCTCGTGGCCACCCACCAACTAGATGGTCAGATTTCTTTGTCAAATCCTTGAATGAATAAATGATTTGAGGCTCTTCCTGTTCCTGGAGCAAGCTGATTTCATTGGGCTGCTCTAGCACACGACAGGGACAAATTGAAGGTCAACGGGACTACAAGTGAAGTGATACCATATTCAGAAATATTCAGGGATTACTCCTGGTTCTGTGCTTAAGGATCATTACTAGTGGGAATGTTAGGAATCAGAGAGGGCGACCTGTGTTCAAGGCATGCAATTTATTCAAATACTATCTCTTCAGCCTCAATCTTACTATTTTAAATTAAATATTCCAAAATTTTATTTACAGTTTAATCATTGTGACCTTATAATTTTAAATTTTTTCTTATACCAAAGGAGCTCCTTTATAAAATTAACCCCCTCAGCCTTATGCAATTATTTTCTTTCCTTCCTCTTCCTCCTTTTCTGGCAGAAATAATTAGATTTATGCCTGTGGATTTACCTAAACGGGATATTTCATATACATAGAATCATACTGCATGTAATTTATTTGTCTGACTTCTTTCACTTAATTACTTGTGTTTAAGGTTCATTCAAATCGCAGCATATATACTCTGTTTTATCAAACAGGAATGATATTACATTATGTGCAGGTTCATGTAACCATGTAATATGTATATACACATTTCACCTTTATTATATTATTAATACACGCACTATAAGTATGCATTGGTGCATTTATTTTAATGTGTTTGTTTTCAGTGTGTTTGGATAAATTCCTGAAAGTGGGATTGTTGGATTTCTTTTTTGATTTACATTTTTTGGAGGATCTAAACTGTAACTGTAATTTAAACATTTTAGATTCCCTCACACGGTGCACAGTAATTAAATTATTCACTTCCTCTCAAATGCATGGTCTTTTTTTTTTACTTCTTAAATTATAACCATCCTAGTGAATGTGTAGTGAAATTTCTTCTTATTCATTTATATTTGTCTGGTAACTTCCAACGTAAATCAGTTTGAAGTATTTATTGATCATTGATTAAGCTTATTTAGGTGAATATTAAAACCTTTTGCCCACTTGTGAGGGTGTTTTGTTAAATTGCAAAAGTTCTTTATGCACCTGGATGTGAGAATGTTATCAGTTTTATGATTTCTAAAAATTTGTCCTTCCACATTAGAAAATTTTAAAAATGTGCTTAATAATGTTTTGTTATCTTAAAATACACATCACATTTTTCAAATAAGTCTTCTAAAATTGTAATGCATTCAGAACATTCAGAATATTATATACAAATACAAAACATCTAGCTTTCCAAACATAAAAGTATGTTTGATGGAATATAATGAAACGATGTTTAATGTTATATAGTGACACTGCTTTAATGCCAGTGCTGGATTTTACCTCATTTTGTTTTGTAAAGGGTTGACCACATTTAGCAGTGATTACTGGGTATAGCTGGCTCTGAGTACAAATGATGTACCTAGTCAGAAACCTGGGTCCGTATCATTTAAGACACGAACCTTACTTTCTTTACTTACTCTAAACTTTGTCCTAAATTTTAAAATACATATTTGAATTATTTTTTAAAAGCATGGAAAATTCACTTTTATGTAGTCAATAGCCCACCTTTCTTCTAATTCTTCTTCATATTAATTGCCTATTCTCTAAGTATGTTCACTGTCAAAAACACTGAAATTATTTTGCATTAAGTTGATAATCATGAATGTTTAATAACATGTGCTCATAAAATTTCTTAGTTCTGTAGCATTTCCTGCTTTTTTGACTTTATGTCTCAAAGTAGAAACTATCAAACTCAAAAATCACTTCTCAAGACTTTCTTCTATGTCATTCTATAATTTGATGTTTTTTGGTTTTTATATTCTTTTAAAATGGCAATTCTCAATCCTCCTCAAATAATAAATGTACTTTTTAATGCTATAACTTTACTTTAAAATAAATGTATTAAAGTGTTTCATTGTTTTTGTCTTGGAGTAACATTTGGCAATGTTCTACCCATAGGAATCACTCCAAGCATTGTAATATGGACCATATGAGATGCTGGAGATTAAACCCGGAGGGGTCACATCAGAGGCCAGTGTATTACCCGCTGTACTATCTCTCCTGCCCAGGAGATATTTTTCTATTTTTATACTACAAAATATTAAATGTTCATCTGAATAGAAAGTTTTTAATAATTAGTGTACTCTATTGTAAAAAAGAAAAGATTAAGAATGTCTTATTGTTAAGACACTCTTATTGTTAAATCTATTTTATTTTAATATAAATTAATAATTAATTACTTTTACTGTAGTAATTCCCAGTATATGCAACAATCCTTGTTATGTTATCAGAATTCAAAAATTAAATAAGCAAATAATGTCTAAGAAAACTTATGTAAATGCACATCATTTCTACACAACTCAGCATAGCATTCTACATTTTTTTCTATACAGCTGAGAAACTAGTCCCTATCAGCTCTTTTGGCAGTTGGAAGCTACTGCACAGATGACATAGCATAAATTTTATAGAATAAATTGCAGCATTGGAAATGACCAAGCTTAGAGAAGAGAGGGGGAAGTTCTAGGCAGAGGTAAGATTATGTATTGCAAATCAAAAAATTATAAGAGAATTTCTGAAAACTTGGCACTGACAAACATTAAAGGGCATAGGTAGGTGCAAAAGATGAGGCTTGGAAGGTAAGAAAGATCACAATAGCTTTTTAAAGCGGAAGATCAGCATAAATTGAAGCTCAGAGGTAAGTATTTGATTTAAGAACAATAAAAGCATTTTCTAAAGACTGCAAATGCTCTCTCAGTGCTAAAGCTCTGTTCTTTTCCATTCTTATCCAACGACCTGTGAAAAACACAATCATTCTGCCTTGCCAACCTAGATATGTGTTTCCTATGGTAAGTATTATTATGTGGTTATTACAAGGAGAACAATCTTATTGACCTTTCCTTTGGAATGTGTTTTTGCAGCTCTTGACTTAGTTCTGTTAAATGCGAAAACATTTTTTTAATGCCTTGCATGCAACAAACATGGACTTCAAAATAGAGTAAAAGTGACTTCTTAAAAGTTAAAATAGTACATTAAAACAGGATGTAGGGGCTGGAGCGATAGCACAGCAGGGAGGGCATTTGCCTTGCACTCAGCCAACCCGGGTTCGATTCCCAGCATCCCATATGGTCCCCCGAGCACTGCCAAGAGTAATTCCTGAGTGCAGAGCCAGGAGTAACTCCTGTGCATCGCCGGTGTGACCCAAAAAGAAAAAAAAAAACAAGAAAGGGGATGTAACCTTAATTATTAATAGTGAGGATAGTAATTGGTGTTATAGTGAGAAAGTGAATAAACTTATCATCTCTGCTAGGGTGAAGATAAGTGAATGCTGAGTTTGGAGGTAGAAAGTTATTATTCAAATTCAAGCAAAGTATGAACAGAACCAAGAAATGAAGAATAAGGAAGTGTATAAAGAAGCAAATATTTAAATTAAATATTTAGTGGAAGAATTCAAGGGAAGGTAAAAATATTGAGGAAAAAAGGTTCAGAGTCATCAGATTACGGAGGAGTATAAAAAAAGGTTTTGAAAACCAAATGTTTTTTCCTGAGTTCACAGATAGAAATAAAAACAACATTAAAGTCCTTATTAATTTGACTTTAAGAGGAGCATTCATTTATCTATTTGTTTTTGGGCCAGACCCTTATATGTTCAGGGCTTACTCTTGCTACTTACTCTTGCTTATTCTTACCCTTACTCTTACTCTTGATCACATATCACTCCTGGAGGACTCAAGAGTCTACATGAGGTATCAGGGATCGAACATGGGTCAGTTCTTGCAAGGCAAGAACCTTACCCATTAAACTGACTCTCTGGTCCTAAGAATATCATTTAAATCGAATTTCTTAAGTCACATAATTATAAAAATAGTACAAGGTATAGCTTGTACTTTAAATGATGTAATTTAAAATGTAATTTAAAATGAATGTGAGTAATCATGTAAAAACTTTATTCCCTCTGGCCAGAACTGCTATAGATTACATCATATAAATGATATTGCAGTTAACTTTTTATCCAATTTAAATAATTTCTGTATTTTAATCAGTGCACTATGAATACATATTTATTTAGAAATATAACAATTTACATTCCATTCAATTTTTTACATTAACATTGTTTAATCTTAATGCATCATGATTTCTATGGTTATTCACAGTTGAGTTTCAGATACACAATGTTTTAAGGTCAATCCCACCATTAGTGTTTACTTTCCTCCACCAATGACTTCAAGTTCTATCCCACCCCCTCAAAGTAACTCATAGATGGGCACATTTTTATGTTTGTGGTAGTTTGAATCTCATGCTTACTATGTTGTTGGCTTTGTAGCTAAAATACATTTCCAAAATAGAACACTGGACTTGTTTTAAAAGAAAAAGGGAAATTGCAATGCAATTTTATACTAACATAATTTTAATATTCTTCTTAAAAATTTTAATGTAAACAAAGCCACAACTCTCAATACAATTCTAAAGTTGAAATTATTAGATAACAAAACTCAAATATTAAATTTTATAGGTAAAAACAATCATTTTTACATAAAAATTATTAAATATTATCACAGGGTCATTAAGTCCTGTCTAAGTAGCTCTGTTTGTTGCTAGCTGAGCCTTCTGTTTTATTGTTTTTGTTTACTGAGTTTGGTTGGCTTCTATGTTACTTTCCCATCTACACTGGTGTGCTCCTACAGGAATTTCAGTACTAAGGATCTCGGAAGTGTTGCATGGCCACATAAATAATCATGCAATCAGAGACTTTAGGATCTGTGCTCTGGGGAACGAGCTTACATGTTGGTACCTGCCGGAGGTGGTCCTGGCTGCTGGGGTTTCTAGAGGTTCAGGAGTGTAGAGGGACGCTGTCTGTTCTAACACCAAAGAAAGCCCAGAGTTCTCAGCTTGGCCACCGCCACATACCTGGAATTATTCACAGCTTGGTCTCTCTGCGGAGAATGTTAGTGAAGTGGTGGAGTTGGTTTGACTGTAGCACTGAGCTCTGGATATCGCTGCCTGCCAGGGATTCGACAGGGTGGTTCCTTGGCCGGCCCACCTCCCATGGACCCCCCAGCATTATCAGCTGTGGGGATCTGTGTGTTCATGAATTTTCGCTGCTTGGCTTACATCTCCTCAGAGATATATTCATGAATCACTAGAGTAGGACCAGTTGGTGAGTCAAGGTGGTGGCAGCTGTGGAAGGTGGGCGAGGCTGCCAGGGATCCCGGAAATAGAGGGAGTTGTGGGGGAGGCTGCCACTCCCACTGGGGAAGAGCCCGGTTCTCAGGCTGGGCACAGGGTTACCTGAAATTATTAGCAGTCTGATGTCTTTGCAGAGAATATTAGATCGTAATTATATACCTGTAGAAAATTGATGATATAGATAATTCTATTAAAAAGAGATTCTATAGGTATTTTTTTTTCTTTCTGGGTCACACCCCTGTGATGCACAGCGGTTACTCCTGGATTTGCACTCAGGAATTACTCTTGGCGGTGCTCAGGGGACCATATGAGATGCTGGAAATTGAACCCGGGTTGGCCGGGTTGGCAAGGCAAACGCCCTACCCACTGTGCTATCACTCCAGCCTCACTATAGAAATTTTGATTTGTCACTTACAAACAGGACAATATGTTAAAAGATGCTGTTTAATATTTCAATAGCAGTTTCAGTGACCTAACAAAGATATCCAGAAGTATATTTTAAACATTTTAATTGTCACAATAATGTAATTCAAAACCTAGGCCTCTATAAGGTTTTTAATCAATTTGTTAGCAAGTATATAATATGGTATAATTGGTTTGGTTTTTGTACCACACCTGGCAATGCTAAGAGCTTATTCCTGTCTCTGTACTAAGGAAACACTCCAGGCAGTGCTTGGGGGATTATAGGGCATGCCAAGTGCAAATCAACACTTTTCCCACTGTACTAGATCTCTGACCCTATACAGCATATTTTAAATATTCTAAGTGTTTGGTAAAAAATAGGCCCCAACTAAAACTTTTTTCAATCTCCAATAGTTTTACAGGACAAATATAAAATACGTGTTTTATTTCCACGTTAAAGCATACTGGTGGAGGATGTTAGAACACTGTGTGACCAAAACCTAATCATGAACAGCTTTGTGAGGGTCTATCTCACAGTGACTCAATAAAAAAAAATAAAAAAGAAAGTACTTTAGCTTTTCTTTTTTTTAAATTTTTTTCTTTGTTTTTGTGTCACACCTGGTGATGCACAGGGGCTATTCCTGGCTCTGCACTCAGGAATCACCCTGGCAGTGCTCAGGGGACCATATGGGATCCTGGGAATCGAACCCGGGTCAGCCGCGTGCAAAGAAAATGCCCTACCCGCTGTGCTATCGCTCCAGCCCCAAGTACTTTGGCTTTTCGATTTAATAATAAAAAAAACATTCAGGGTACTTATGTAGAGCAAGTTGAATTCACATATATGAATAACCTTAAATTTTCTTAATGTTCCAATGTTGTATACAAACAATGATTTCTAGTAAAGCCACAAAAAAATTAATCATGTTGACTTAAGAGTCATTTTTCCAATAGGCAAAATTATTTTAAACATCCAGAACACACATCTTTTTGTATTGAAATTATTTGTCCATTATTTTTTAGTCGCAAATATTTAGTATGTACACTTAAATTTATTTATTTATTTTTTTTTGCTTTTTGGGTCATACTCAGTGAATCACAGGGGTTACTTCTGGCTCTGTACCCAGGAATTACTCCTGGCAGTGCTGGGGGGACCATGAAGGATGCCAACGATTGAACCCAGGTTGGCAGCATATAAAGCAAACAGTCTCCCCGCTGTACTATCACCCTACCCCACATTTAACTTTTCTTAACTTTAAAGATATCTACTAATTAATAAGGCAATTACATAATCCTAACTAGTGAACTATCTATCAGTCAGTAAGATTCTCTAGAATGAGCAGAGGTTCAAAGTCAAACTCTGAGTGAATGCCTTTTGAGTTTTCTGCAGTGATTCCATCTGTCTGTTGTCTGTATCAAGAATTTATGGTAAAATTCCCAAAGTATACATAGTTCAACACCCTAATACAAAAGACGTTTTTAACCTAGAATGTTGAAACTGCCAAATCACTTGTTAAGTTTTTATATTTCTGTGGTTGATATCTTGAAATGTATTTTTTATACATTTAAAATCTTTGCAACTGATCTATTAGATTTTGCATCTTATTTTCTAAGACAGAGTATCAATGTCTCCTACACACTAAAATGATATAAAATTTGATCCCGTATATATACATATACATGTATGTATGTATATCAAGTCAGTGTTTGAATCATTAGTCATAGGTTCAATATCATGGTAGAGAAAAATACCTTTACATACTTTATATATTTACATGGTAAAAAAATCCCTCATAAACAGTATGCTTATTAGTAATTTTCTCAACATAATAATATCTTTGGTTGTGCTGAATATGTATTCCTATCTTAAACCAATTATCACATTATATTCTGATTTCCACATTTTTTTTTTCCTTTTTGGGTCACATCCCGAGATGCTCAGGGGTTACTCCTGGATTTGCACTCAGGAATTACTCCTGACATACTAAGGGGACATAGGGGATGCTGGGAATTGAACCCGGATTGGCCGTGTGCAAGGCAAACGCCCTACCCACTGCGCTATCACTCCAGCCCTGATGATTCCACACTTTTAAAAATTACATACATATATTTGAAATAAAATTTGATCTCAGGAATATGAAAAACATTGAAGATTATTACATATATTAATAAACACTTTAGCAGAATTCAGGATCTTGATCTTTCAGGTATTTAAAAAGCATATATTTTTCATCATAATTAGATTAATAATGCTTGTTTAATATTTTGCTACTAAATTTAAACATTGTACCTTGAGAATTTTCTCATTTCATTCATATTCTTTTTTTTTTTTTTGCTTTATGTGTCAAACCTGGTGATGCACAGGGGTTACTCCTGGCTCTACACTCAGGAATTACTTCTGGCGGTGCTCAGGGGACCATATGGGATGCTGGGAATCGAACCTGGGTCAGCCACACGCAAGGCAAACTCCCTACCCGCTGTGCTATTGCTCCAGCTCCTCATTCATATTCTTAAATATGATTTGTAGAAGCTGTATAATATCCCACTGCAGCTTCTTTTATAAATGTTTTGATTACTGTGAGAGACTCCTAAAATCTCAGGGTTAGGACGAATGGAGATGTTACTGAGACCGCTCGAGAAAATCAATGATCAATGGGATGATGATGATGATGATTGATCACTATGCTTGCATTCTAATTATAAGTGACATTTTCATATAAACTCACAAAACTAAGGATGTGATCTGGCGGTCGCATCTAAGAATTTTAAGGGAAACAAAAATGATCAGGGCAAAAACTCCCTACTCCCTACTGAGTGTAGGGGTGACTCCTTGGAATGCTCTGATAACATGCAGTGCTGGGAATCAAACTGAGCTTGGTCTTCTGTAAGTGGGTTAAAGTTTGGTGATAAAGTTAAAGTCCCTTAACCCCAGTAGTATCTCTGTGGCCCTCAGATATGTCTTTTAATTAAGGATGTAAATGCAGTAAAGAAATCAATTCCACATAAACCTCTAGACTGATATTAAAATTCTGCATATATTGAAGTTTCATAAATGCTTAAACTATATTTCATTTTATGCTTTGTTTACACAACACAATGCCTGACACAAAGCAAATTATATTAGGTTTTGTAAATAAATGAATGAACTGAAATTATAGGTATACACTATTTAGTGATTTGTTTAGCCAAACATGTCATTGAATACATAAAAATTAAATAATATAAGAAGATATTTTTGTTTATTTCTGTTTGTTTCTTTTGCATCCTGTTTATTTCAGAAAAGCAATAGATTTCAGCCATATTCTTTAGGAATATGTCATCACTGAGACTAGTCACTAGCAGTTTCCTTTTGTGCATTCAACTACCTTGATAAGTTCATTAATCCTGTAAGAATTCTTTACACCTTGATCATTATTGTATGATGAAAGGAGTCAGTGTTATAGAAGGAAGCGTAAAAAATGAAAGATCACCAAACTTCAACATCTAAAAACCAGACCTCCACAAGACTCCATATTAATCAATTCTTGAGAGCTACAACTACACTCCATAATGAGCAAAGAAGGAGCAGATGATTGATTCACTGAAGCAACTCCATTTTGTAACCCCTTGATGTTGGTTTGACTCATGCTCCTGTCATCATAATGCCCCCTATTGTGTGAACTAATTGAAACCTCACAAAATGGTGTCACTTGAATAGCATTACTCTTGCCTGATTGCAAGCACCTCTAATTCCCAATGTCAAGATCACATTTCACTTCACAGTTATACGGGTCACAACATGAAAAGGATTAATTTCAGGTTGATTTTCCTCTGCTGCTGCAATGTGAAATGTACTTCAGAATAAGTGGGCTCTTTGCATCCTTGCTAAACTGCCACATTGGTAATTATTTTGAGGGTCTTCCAAAGTGTTCTCATGGGCATTTAAGAGAAAGGATACTTATGAACTCTAAGTCATTATTGCAAATCATTCTAAAAGTTGTATTATGTTATGACATGGATAATTGTATGTGTATGTGTGTTTACAGGATTAATTCAGTAAGGACCCTGGCAGGTGGATTCTACTCATATTTTAGCGCACATAAAATTTGGTGCAAATTTTAGTGCATTAACTGAAGTAATTTAGGACATTTTGTAGGCATTGCAGAAGCACTTAAAAGAGACAGATATCTTCATGTAATATACCACCAATAAGATTTTTTCTTAATTTCCAAAAATTTCTGTAATGAGAGGTTACTGAAGTTTTTAGATATTTTAGTGAGCTCACTGAATTTGAAAGCAAGAACATGCAAAGAATGTTATCATAACAGTAAAACAATTTATCCCAATTAGGTATGTGAAGAATTTATGAGACTTCACAAAACATGATTTTAAATCAAAGGAAAAAAACATATATTATATATACACATGCATGTGTGGGTATATAAAGATACTGAGAGTGCAGCTAAGCGTCATTGGTAGAGAAACATCTTGGATTAATCTCCAAACAACTTTTATACATGCATGGAAATATTTTCCTTCAAGACTAACCAACTGAGAATTCTGCTGTGAGTTATGACATGAGGAAAAGTTAAGGTAAATTTCCAGTAGGGTCTCTTTTTGCCTCTGATTCCATAGCTCAGACACAATGTTTGATCCATTGTGTCAAGTGATGCTATCAATCAGCCATTTGACCTGGTTGTTCATAAGGGAATCGAAAAGTTTAACCAGTGCATGATCAATCTCACTGTTTTTACATGGACAATAGTCAAATTCAAACATCAGGAATCCCTAGAGCTAAGTACACAGCTTTCTTAATTCACCTTCAACACTCTCTCTGTCTATAAATGGGGCCAGGAATGTTAATAAGTTGTAAATAAGAAGGCTAATGTTAATAAGAAGATTTATTACTCTTCTGTTGTGCTATAGTGAATTTACAAACATAGTGCTTAAAACAAATCGAATTGATTTCCTTAGAGATGAGGAAAAAAATGTGAAGAATGGAATGGAGAAATATAAGATGTAAGAACAGTTTTGAAACAATATACCTAAAACACCTAGCATAATGTTAGTTCTCATTTTTCTTATTATCTTTGTAATCATAAAATATAATTTAAAACAATGTGTTATATCACATTATAATCTATGGGTGAATATTATTTTTTAATAAATAAGTCCTCTTTTAAAGGATTTCTTTCAGATTTAGTAAAAATGCATCTCTTCAATTCTCCTATGTATTGTAATTATTTGAGAAGTCTATTATTTTTATATTCATAAAACTTCATATACAGGACGTCTTTATCACATATACAAAGTACTTTTCTTTTGATTTATCCATTTCCACAGGATATTTACAGTATCCAAAGGAATGAATAATTCGATAAAACAAGATGTAGTTTGGATCTAGAAGAAGATTTGCTAATCATATATACTAAAAGAATTATGATAATTACCAACATTTGTTGGGGAAATTTCTTTAATTTCATATACCCTTTTCTTGTCACAAAAGAAAGCAACTATTTTATGAATTATTCTTAAGATATAAAGATTTAAATTGACCTTTTAGTAAACCTACAGGAATTCTCATAGCTTTATAAATAAAAAACAAATAATATTTTTAAGGTTCACACTTAATTTTCTCTTGTTTTAATGACTTTATGGTCCTTGAGAAAATATAAATGACAAGCCAATTTGTGCTTCTAATGAAACTATGCTAAGTATTTAGCCAACTATCTGCTGTTATGTTGTGTCAATCATCAGATTCTTTACATTTTTATAAATTCAAAAGAAATCGTGTTTATCATTTGCTTCAAAAATTTTCAAAGGGCTCAGCAGGCAATTTGCATATGTCACTAGTTTAACTGAGCAAGGATTAGCAAATTAAGTCTTAATTAGCTAATTTTTGCATAATTTTAGGGAAATTATATGCTTTGTGCAGATGACAGGTGGGAGGTAAGGCATTTAACTTGTATTGAATTGAAGTTTGCCTTGACTTTATGAATTTTAATAGAAAAATAACATTTAACAGTTAAAATATGTGTCAAACCAAATAGATCCTATCTTGAATCGCTAAAATAAAAAAATTACTTTACGGAAGAGAATCAATGATAGACACTGAAGTTGTCTTAATAATGCAGCCATAAGAATCATTTTTTAATTTAAAGATTGTTTTACAAATAGCATTTTATAGCATATAATTTTATGATACAATGATAAAAGATTGAAATATTAAGTCATTTATTCCACATATTTATAGTACACCCAGAATTAGTATAAATTCTTTATGTGTATGTTTTTGTTCTGCTATACAATGATACTTTTAATTTTACTAACTCCTGTGCATGACCAGGTGACTTGCAACAGCCTTGAAAATTGTTGACCATTTCTGATAAAAAGCCCTTAAGCCTATTTTTCATTTTCATGCTGTTTCTTCTTTTTAAAATGTCTTTTCCCATCTAATCTTCACAGTTCAAACTAGTATCAGCTCTTCCTCCAAAACCTCTTTTAAACATCTATAGAAGAACATTTTTGTTCATCCTGCTAAAGAAGAAAATTTTTACTCATCCTGCTTTACTTTGCCAATAATTTAGCTTTCCTTTGTGTTTTCATAGCTCCAAATGCATTTTTGTCATCAGGAAGGTAATCATATTGCACTATATTTGACAATCGTATATACTTTCAATACTTGTGCTTTGAAAGCAAGGACCAATTATATTTTTCTCTATCTTTGTATTATTTACATAGAAGTTTGTTTAAAAAATTAAAAGGAAAATTATTATCATATATTAACCCTCTAAATAAGTCTGATTAAAGTTTACCATAAAATTGTCAAAATCATTCCAAACTATAGATTTTATATTTTTCCTAAGGATAATTTTCTGCACCTTGATTGTGTATTTGTTTCTAATTAGATCATGTCACATAAGCCAGGAATGCCATATTTCATCTACCCAACATATAGTGAAGGTCACATGATCACTATATCACTGTATCACTGTCATCCCCGTTGCTCATCGATTTGCTCAAGCAGGCACCAGCAATGTATCCATTGTGAGACTTGTTACTGTTAACCCAGTTTCCCTCTGATAATGCGTTTTTAGAGTAAAATACTTCAAAAGAACTTGCTGAAGTTCTTCTGTCAAATTTGTTTCACATGTCTTATTTTCTATAACTTCTATTTCCTTTTCCTGTACCTACTGCATTGAGATTTTCACATATGTGATTCTTAAATAAATACCTTCTAAAAGCAACATCAACTCTCATCTTTTTATGTTGAGTGCACTAGACAACTTTCTGTCCTTATCTTATTACCTGGCTTCTAGTATGTTTTAATACAACTAGCCAGCGATTCTTTAGATTTTTTTATTCACTTGATTATAAGGGAAGATTTTTTTCCCCTTATTGTCCATACTTCTGTATTTTAAACTCGTTTACAGTATACTATCACATAAGTATTATAGTGTTTTATCTTAATAAACACTGTATATCGCAATGCTGGGAAACCCTAGGTACTGAACTGTGTAAAAACACAAAAAAGAAAAAGAAAAGGCAAAGGGCCACGGGGGGCACCACACCGCGGCCACAGGGCACAGGGCATCAATGCTCTGTCTCTCCTGCCGCCTGCGTTCGGTAGTCTCCAGCCGCTTCCCCCATCCCGGGGAGGTTGATGGCAATGATGAGGCAGGTGAAGGGAGGAACGGAGCCAGGCTGGTTGGTCTCAGTTGCAGTTTATTCCATTCCCATCTTCATTCTCCTCTGATTCTCCTCCTGCTTCTTCCTCCCCCATGCTACTGCATTCTCCTTCTCGCTCTGGATCTGGATCTCAATCTGGCTTCTCCAGATCTGGCACTGGAACTCGCCAGCCCCCAGCCCACTCTTTCAGCCTAGTTAAATCCCCCAGCATGAGGGGTTGGGGCTTATACACAGGTATGGTCACAATCAATAGGGGTAAAGTTCTTTCCCTCAGGGGATGCTTCTTCTAGGACAGATTCTCTTTCAGCAAGACACCCATCAAAGTGCGGAATCCCATGGGTGTGTTTCTCCTCTCCTTGTCCAACTAACATATAAGCATTCATAATATTAATCATTTTGTATGGACATAGCAAGAGATGCATTAAGCTTATAGAATTGCTCTCCTGGGGTCATCTCGATCTCAGACTACAGTGCTCAGGCCAGATTAGTCTTTCCTATCCCTAGCAGGGTCCTAGTCTCGTCGTTGCTTTTGGATCATGACATGACATGTCCATGACCAAGCTCTTAACATATAGTTAAGCATTAGGCGCTTTGGCCAGGCCCATCTTGATGCCAGGGTAGCACATAACTCACCGCTTACACTGGGTCTGTACAGTCCCTCGTCAGGACCCTGCTTTTAGGGGTGCTAGGAAGTAAGGGCAGCTGAGGCTTAAGTCGAGAAAGCAGATGCCCGGGAGTGAATAATATTTGAAGCCAATTAAATCTCATGTTATCAAAGCATATTAACAACTGTCTTTCTTTATTCATACAAAAAGGACATTATTTTAAAGTAAACTATCGAAAAGGCATAAAGAGAGGAGAGAGGCAATATTAATTTACAATGCAAGTTCACTGTCCAAGCAAGGTCTGACCTTACAAATTAACAGAGTCTGATTAGGGGAAGAACTGATTAACTAGTTCGGGAAAGGAGCATAGAAGTGATTACGGATAAACAAAGGAATGGGAGTGACTCAGGAAGCACCTTGATGGGCATGACTGATATACCTAAGCTCCTAGTGGCAAGGGGAGCAGGACATACCAGTGTAGTCTAGAATTGTTTAGAGATCATTACCAGATAAGCCCAAACTCTGTGGCAAGGGAGAAAGGACAAACCAGTGAAATCTACACTGAACCTATGTTGTGTCCTCTTTTCCATATTATACTCATGCCTCAGGAAGTATCACCTAGAATCAAACTTGATTATTGAAGGATTTCAAATACCGTTATATGGTAAGATTTCTTATTTATATTTACCAGTCAATTTGTCTCTTCAATTACAGAGTCCTATAACATAGACTTCTAAGGTATCTCTTTGAATTTCTACTAGGATCTTCAACTGAAATTATCTAAAGCATCTTCATATCCCCAACCTGTTTATACCAGTATTTTTACTCAGAAAATATTATTTCCTATCACATCTTCACTTTTTTAAACATCTTTTCTTAATTCTTACAATAAATTCTCTAAAAAAACTTTATATACATTATTTCTGTAATAATATTTAATTATATACGTTAGTCTGATATTTCATTTATGATTTTATTGACACTTCATTTATGTTATTATTTATGCTAAACTTTTATTGCAATTGTTCAATTAAGTTTTCAGCTCTTCCTTCCATGTTCATTTCTCCAAGTGTTGCATAGTTTTCCTCTTGGCTGAAGAAGAATAACACTTACTGTTTCTGGTATAAGAATATGAATTTTATTAGAATTATAAAAGTAAATAGCCTAAGAGTGTTGGTTTTAAAAATGCACATAAACATTTACATTTGCATAATCCACGTAAATGCAAACTTTTAGCGGGAAATCCAATTGGAAAATTTATAACTTTACTCTATTTCATGAGAAATATGTAAATGTTTACAACTTTATAGCCAGCATTTCCTAAATTACTCATGAATTACTTATTACTTTTTTCAGCTACAAGATATGCAAATATGTTTTCACTGAAAAGTATAAAAACGTTATGGGTCATTTGGGTAAACATAAATAAATAATATTGAATTCTTTCCAACAGAGGAAATCCAATTTTCTTTTATTTGCATTTTCCATATTTATCTTGTTTTGATATAAACTAGGAATCTCAAAGAAATCTTGATCTTGGATGTAAGACTATATTTATAAACGGATTCAAGTATGGTCTCCTCCATGAATTGCAGTTCAGTAGAAAAAAAATTGAGTTTGAGACCTAGAATGATTTGAATTTGATTGCTATCCATTCCTCTAATCAATTCCATGCACAGATAAACAACTTACATGATCTAAACCTTCAGTTCCTCTTTTTAAGAAATAATAATGTCAACATTGACAGATTTAATTAAATCCTATATGGTGTCAATTATATATAAAATTGTTATTTTGATGGTATTTGTATTTACAATGATTATTAATTTAGTAAGACCCAGTGGTCAAAGATATATTTTCCCCTAATAAAATAGTATAAAATTTTATCACTTAGATGTGCATTTATTTAGCTTCACATTCTCACAGGAAATATTTGCGTTGATGCTAATTTATCAGGAGAAGAATGACAAAATAAAATGTTATTAATTTTTAACATTTTGTTCTTTTATATTTTATAGATTATAGAAAAAGCATAGAATTTAAAATAAGAAAAACTGCATTTTGAGTGGACTCTATACACCTGTTTGACTATTTCAAAATAACCCATAGCAAAAGTCCTTGAATTTTATCTTACAAAATTTTACCTAGGAATAATAAAAATGTATACCTCCCAGTTTCTGTCATTCCAACAGGCAAATATAGAGTCCAGAGTAGAAAATTTATGGCCCCTTCCTCATAGAAGATACGTCATAAGGGGATATAGTCATAAAAAAGAATAATTTCATCATAACATGAAAGTCACAGTGTATCACTGCATCACTGTCATCCCGTTGCTCATCAATTTGCTCGAGCAGGTACATGTAATGTCTCCAATTTGAGACTTGTTGTTTCTGTTTTTGGTATATCGAATATGCCACGGATAGCTTGCCAGGCTCTGCCATGTGAGCGAGATACTCTTGGTAGCTTGTCAGGCTCACTCAGGGGCAGAGGGTCGACCATGTGCAAGGCAAATGCCCTACCGCTGTGCTGTCGCTACAGCCCAAGAGAGTCACAGTGATAGATAAATAATTTTATTATTAAATTATATGTATGTTCATATTCAATCATGTGTTTGGCCAACTAAGTCACTAAGAGAAAAACCAAATACTGGATATTACACCAGTAATACTACACCAGCGGACACCAGTAACGTCTCTCATTGAGAGACTTTTTGTTAATGTTTTTGGCATATCCAATACACACGAGTAGTTTGCCAGGCTCTGCCGCATGGGTTCGATACTCTAGGTAGCTTGCTGAGCTCTCCGAGAGGGGTGGAGGAATTGAACTGGGGTTGGATGAATTGAACTTGGGTTGGCCGCGTGAAAGGCGAACGCCCAACTGCTGTGCTATTGCTCCAGCCCAAGGTAACAATGTATTTTTAAAAACAAACCTCTTAATGTTTTGTGTGTGTGTGTGTGTGTGTGTGTGTGTGTGCAGCCAGATGCCAGAGATCAGACTCTATCATTTCCCATGACTCTTAAATTGGTGTCTCAAAATTATAGATCTCATTATTGTCATATGCTCCCAAGCTTAAGTCTCTCTCTTGAACTCAATATTTCAATTTTATCTTTTGGGGAGCAAAGAATGCAGCAAACTACTTGTTGGTGGTCATGGTTTATCCCTGGCCCTGTGATCAGTAATTACTCCTGATAATTCTCTGGGTCTGTCTCATGCAAGGCAAAAGCACTCTCCATTGTAAAATTTTTCTGTCCCCTCCAAACATTCCAGTTTTTAAATTAATATTAACATATGAATTGGAAACATGCATACTCATTTTATTTTCAGCATATCAATTCTAAGAGAAAGTTTAAATAGATTCAGCAAAAAAATCTTATAAAAACTTGTGTTCTGGGGCTGGAGTGATAGCACAGAGGGTAGGGCATTTGCCTTGCACACAGCTGACCCAGGTTTGATTCCCAGCATCCCATATGCTCCCCCAGCACCGCCAGGAGTAATTCTTGAGTGTAGAGCCAGGAGTAACCCCTGTTCATTGCTGGGTGTGACCTGAAAAGCTAAAACAAACAAACAAACAAACAAAAACTTGTGTTCTAAAAACCACAATGCAAACAAACATTTTCTTCTGGAAGAGCATAGAAGATTTCTTTGTTGGCAATTGTCACGTGAGGACTTCCCAATTAGCAAAAACTAGGAAAAGCAACTTTAACAGCATGACTCAAGTGCTGAATCACACTGTCACACTGTCATTCCATTGTTCACGATTTGCTCGAGCGGGCACCAGTAATGTCTCCATTGTGAGACTTGTTGTTACTGTTTTTGACATATGGAATATACCATGGATAGCTTGCCAGGCTTTACCATGCGGGCGGGATACTATAAATTTCTAGATAGCTCTCAAGGAGAAATTCGACCCTCACAAACTGCATTCCTTTCCTTTTCTATTTTCTTTATGTTTTGTTAACTTTTATATTGTTTATGGCATTTTATTTTGATAATTTTTATTGAAGCAATATGTTTTATATTATTTTTAACTTGAATCACTGTGAGATATAGTTACAAAACTTTCATGTTTGAGTTACAGTCATACAATGATCAAATACCCATCAGTGTACATTTCCCACAACCAATGTCCCCAGTATTTATCACCACCCCCGTCCCATCTCTCCCAATGCCTCTATGGCAGCCAATTTCCGTCTTACTCTCTCTCTCAGTATCTGTATTGAAGCAATATGTTTTAGGTATAAAAGAGTGCAAATTTTCATCTTTTATTCCAATGAATTGTTTCTTAAGTTAGTTTGTCTAAAAAGTTCAATATAAAGGGGCTGGAGAGATAGTACAAAAAGTAAAGCACATATCTTGCATACAACTAAATTGGATTCAGTCCTCAGCTCTGTATATAGTCCCTTAAACTGTTCCAGAATGTTCTCTGATATAGAGCCAGGAGTTTTCCTTGAGAATTGCCAAGCAACCCTAACCCCTCCCACCCCTACAAACCCAGAAATTTCAATATATTATTACAAAATACCATATACTGATGCATAAACAACAGATTTTTTTAATAGTTTTAAAGGATAAGTCCAAATTTGCCATGCAAACAAAGTATAATTTACTTTGCAATTTCTTCTCAAAAAGTGGGTAAAATGTAAAAATATCAGAATTCATCTTAGTGTATTTGAATAATTCATTTGTCACTGTCACTGTCATCCCTCGAATGATTTGTTCGAGCGGGCACCAGTAATGTCTCCATTGTGAGACTTGTTGTTACTGTTTTTGGCATATCAAATATGGCTCAGCCATGCAGGTGGGATACTCTTGTTAGATTGCCAGGCTCTCCGAGAGGGATGGAGGAATTGAACCCGGGTTGGTCATGTGCAAGGCAAACTCTATACCCGCTGTGCTATTGTTCCAGCCCATATTCTGAACTTATTAGAAAAATAAAATAATTTAATTCTTGTTCTCATTGTTTTTCTGTGCTAGTTTGACATTCCATGTTACTCTTAGATTCATAAGCCCTGTGAACTCAAATACAATCATACTTACATTTCTTTGCCATATATCACAATCATATTTAGTAGAACTTCAGATACCTAAGAAATTCTCCATTATCACTAGTTTCTCCAGTATTAGTATTTTTCACATTAGTTGTTATTAAATATTTCTATTTTATAAAATATGTCAGACAATTGCCATTTTATTTTATCTATTCCTTATAGAGATTACTCCATTCCTTAAGATTCATTTGTAAAATGTATATGGCATATGGAGGTAGAGATATGAATAAAGCAGAAATAGATACAAACTAAAGCGTTGTATTTCTGTTTTAATATTTGACTACTAAATAAGGTGAATAAACTGGGGTAAACACATGTACATATATCACCTGTATCACCTGTCGTCTTGTTGCTCATTGATTTGCTCGAGCAGGTGCCAGTAGCATTTCCATTCGTCCCTGTCTTATGCTAGTGTAGCCCAATGGTGTCTGCTCGCTTGAGGAACAAGCATCAAACAATTTTAGCAGCCTCTCCTTACTCGTCATTCCCAACGCTGCTGTATTGAGGCTCTTTCAGGGTCAGGGGAATGAGGCCCGTTATTGTTACTGTTTTGGGCATATCAAATACACTACGGGTAGCTTGCCAGGCTCTGCCATACAGGCGGGATACTCTCAGTAGTTTGCCAGGCTCGCTGAAAGGGACAGAGGCTTCAGGAGATTCTGTCATGTACATATATATTCATATATATTATTTTATGAATTTATTATGCTTACTCTATTAAATGTATCAAAATGTTTAAAACATAATTATAAAAGCTTTTTCACTAACAGACCAACAGTGTATGATAAAGTATAAAGTAAAGCAATATGTGAACTTCTGGGTGCTCTGTTCTGGCTACTTTAAATTAAAAATTTATTTGCATATTTAAAATAATTAATTAGATAGAACCCCTGATTTCTTTTTTTAAATTTTTATTGAATCACCATGTGGAAAGTTACAAAGTTCTCAGGTTTATGTCTCAGTTATACAATATTCAAACACCCATCCCTTCACCAGTGCCCATATTCCACCACCAAAAACCCCAGTATACCCCCCACCCCCGCCCCCCCCCGCCCCCAACTGTATAACTGATGAATTTCACTTCATTTTCTCTTTACTTTGATTACGTTCCATATTTCAACACAAAACTCACTATTGTTGTTAGAGTTTCCCCCCAAGAAAGACAGCCCTACTACCAAGGAAGCATTTGATAATTAGTTTTCCATTAAAAGATTGCATGTTTTCAGTTTTTAGAAAACTGAAACGCGGCCATGCGGTTCGGAGTTGTCCCAGTCCTGCATCCCGGAGCCGTGTTAGTTGCTGCTCAGTGTTGCTGGGGCTCCATCTGGAGAAGGTGTGGTGGCTGCACCTCCTCCGTCTGGATCCCCGGTGTTGCTGGTCTGGTCTTGGGTCCGGAGCATTCTCTGGCCTCGTTGCTCACCAGAACGCCCGGCTTCTTCTCTGTTGAATGTGGCAAGATGGCGCCGAGGGTGGGTCGAGGGCATGACTTCTGGTGGCTGGGGCCACCTGGAGGCTGGGCTGGTGCCGCCCCACTCCAGTGTCCCCCGCGGTTCGGAGTTGTCCCAGTCCCACATCCCTGAGCCATGTTAGTTGCTGCTCAGTGTCTCCAGGGCTCCATCTGGAGAAGGTGTGCAAAATAAAAAGTATTAATCTCAATTTACTAAAATGAGTATTTGTACAAACATATATTATTATATGTAAAATAAATTATCTACTATGCATGACTTTGTAATATTTTTATGAATATTATATATATTATTTTTAGGGATTTCATTTGGGGTTAGCACGAGGTTTGGATACATATGGCAATCAGTACGGGATGCTCGTGGCACTGGATATGAAGAATGAACCCAGGTTGGCCTCATGCAAGGCTGTATACAGATTACTGTATTATCTCACCAGCCTGACATTTTATTTATCACAGTTGGAAGACTAGCAAAGCAGAAAGGCAAGTTCAACACTAGAAGCAAATTACTACCTCAGGGGAACTTGGGAGCTGGTGTAAATCGTGTCTAATATCCTTTCCCAATTTATTGAACTAGAATGTGATGTTTTTAGCTGGGCTAGAGAAACAGTACAGAGGCTAAGATACAGAGCTGGATATTGCCCCCCAACCAAGACCCCACCCAAAAAACCCCAAAGAAACATAGAAATGTCTTTTATGCTTTCTGTATGTTTCTGGTAGTTTCAAATGCTCTCCATTTTTCCACTATGAGTTATATGAATTTGTAATTGGATGTTAGTAAATCATACTTTTCTTTGAAATATAACTAAAAGATACTATGAACTATTAGGATTGAGACTATATATACAACTTCATTTTTATAGCCAATACAGCCCTCAAAGCTAAAGTGGAATTTATGCCTTAAATGACACATAATATTAGATAATATACCATTGGATGACTCCTTTAAAATTAATATGTTCAAAAAACAATTAAAAGGATAATATTCATCAAATTAATTGTTTCTGACATTCATTAATAATAGACACTTACATTTTTTCTATACACATTAAATAACTATCAAGATTTAAAAGTATTCAAATATTAAAATGGAACCCTACTGTGAATATAAATTAAAATTTTAGTAATATAATGTCTATATCTAGAATTCATAAAATATAAATGACCTTTTTGTCATCAAAAGTAAGTTCTCTGAAGAATTAGATACATTAAAAAGAGAGAGAGAGACCAAATGAAAATCCAGGAAAATAACTTTAATTTCATCTACAACAGACTTTGTTGAATAATTTCAAACACATTACTTAATCACCTTAGACCTTCAGTTGCTTAACTTTGAAGAGAAGTTTGGGGTAGATTAGTATATATGTTTCTTATAATTGGCTTAAAAGATCTGCAATGTATAAACATACACTCTTTTAAATTTTAGACACAAGATGGCACTATTAGTAGTATTTTCATTTAATCCACATATAAAAAAGGGAATTTCGAGATTTATATACCCAAATTAAAAGAACAGTACAATACATACACACACATACACACATACACACCACACACACATACACACAATTTCACACTACCTTAAGTTGATTACTGTAACTTAACATCTGGATAAATGTTCAACAATTTAGTCAACCAACTGTTTGCCTGACACTAAGATGATTGATTGATATTTTCCCATTTTTATAAGACTATTTTAGTGTTGGGTAGGCAATCGAGACATATTTGCAAAAACGTGTGCAATTTAAAGATTGATGATGATTTGACTTCAATATAAATAGTAAGGAACTCTTGAACAAGATATACCAATTTTATAGAATTTGATAAAAGGTATTGAAGTGAATAAATCACAGAACAAAGCTTTTGTTATTAAATTTTAAAAGAAATGCTTACTAGTATTACAACAACTTTTAAAATAAAGCAAACATGAAAATTCTAGGGGGAAGTGAAAATGTGTAGCTCAGACTGAAATGAGATTTGAATCCTAAACTCTAAATATTCTTTTTTCTGAGATTTTCTAACCTTTTCCTGCCACTTCAACACTCTTTCCACATAAGCAATGAGTATAGTTAAACCAGAATAACTGATTACTCAATTATTCTGGTAATATATTTTTGCCTAAAGTCTGACTTCACTTCCCTACACACACTTAAATGCAAACACACATACACACACAGACTCACAATTTTTATGAGTTTTAAAATTAATTATTTTATTACTAAAGCTCAAATGTGATTCCTCACTTTTAATGTTTTTTCTTTATTCAGATAGAATTATTCTCTGCTAAATAATTTATAAAATTCTCAAATACTGAAAGAAACTAGATATATTTTCAGTCATCTCTACCACATTTTTATTTTTACTGATGAGAAAACTAAGATCCTAAGAGAAAAAAGTCTTTCACATTTAATCTGTATTAGGGTTAGAAATGCATTCATAGTATTCTTTTTATTGTATACTGTTATATCTCAGAATATGGACAATCCTTTCTTCCTGTAATGAAAATTTTATATACCCTCTGGAAGTATACATTTATTTTAGACAAAATCCCATGATTTTTTTTCTCTCATTCTAGCATGGCACCTCGGTAATGTGGAGATACTGGAGATATAATTTTACTAAATAAAACATTAACTCTAATGAGGAATTGAAATAAAACTAATGCTCTTGTACTTTTTATGTATACTCATAATACTTCACTCCAGGTAATTATGCACTCTATTGTCTTTTCTTACTTACACAAAACTATCTATGGTGAAAAAGAAAACATTTTAAATGCTTATTTTAGGCTACACTGAAATGTGTAGCAATTACAAATTCTAATACTCAGTGGATGTCATTTAAGTGGCCTCCATTTAAACTATTGCAACTGTCTTTGTTATAATTAAGTTACCAACTGGTTCATAACCAGTTTGGTTTATCAGAGAGTGGCTGAAAAACTCCTGAAAAGGACTTCTACCCTTTGTTATTTGTATGACTTTAGAGGTTTAATTTCTCTGACTCTAAGTTTTTCCTATACATAAGTGCTTACAGTTTTACTCCAGTGCAGTTTCACTGAATACATAGAAGCTCTGTAAGAATACAAGCCTCAGGAATGTATGCATTTGGCATATGTATTATTCTAATAAAGTTGAAATTCTTCCCTTACTACACAGAAGACACAGTGAATAAATCATTGCACAACAGTAATAAAGAGGATGCTGTATCCTTGTTCCAATTGTTGGTCTACTGTCCGCAATAAGCAAAGGCAAAGACAATGATCTCACTGACATTTGGAATAAATGCAGTGACAAACGAAACCTAATATCCCATAGAATTCTATATCTTACTCTAAGCTAAGTATTCTATTATACTCTAAAAAAGTATAATCATTAAAAAACTCACTAAAATTTCACCCAAGGAAATGTGAATTTCTACAAAGAAGTTTTGTGTATATTTGTCCATAACCCTCTCACATTGCCCCTGACTCCCATCGTTTTATTAGTGGTGTTGGACCATAGACTCCTTGGTCTGGGATCTTGGGTATCTATCTAAGCTTCACTCTCTTCTCCAGTAGCCCTTTCCCTTGTGCTCCTGTGTCAGGGCAGATGAGCAAGCAGAGGGTATGCTCAAGGCAGGGAAACACTATCCTCGCTGCATCTCCACGACTGAGCTCTTTTGCCAAAGGAGCTGCCTAAAACTGTGTGTATGCCAGAGCGTTAGCATGCTTGCCTTGCACACAGCCGACCTGACTTCCATTCCAGACGCCCCATACGGTCTCCTGAGACCTGTTAGGAGTGATTCCTGAACGTTGCCTAAACAAACAAATATGATAAAAACAAATCGATGTGTACAGAAAAATGACTGAGAGATGCTAAGCTTCCCTCTCTGACTTATAAATCTATGGAAGCCATAATGAATACCCCTGACCACCACCAGGGGTCTCTCCTGAGCAACGTGCATGGAAGAGCTCTTGAGCAAAGCCCTCTGAAGCACACCCTGTAGAGGAACAGTTGTTTTTTTTTTTTTTTTTTTTTTTTTAAATTGATACCGAAAACACTAGATATTTGCCAAGGAAAAAAGTAGTAAACTATGTTATGTGCCTTACCTTGTTTTTTTTTTAATCTGGACTTTATTGATCTAATAAAATTACATTAAGAATTGAAATGAATTATACATTATTGTGCTCATGTTTCCCCCATACAAAGTTCGATAACACATCCCTTCACCAGTGCCCATTCTCCACCACCAGTAAACCCAACATCCCTCCCCCTCTCCCCAGTCCCGTCTCCCCCCACCCCACCCTGCCACTATGGCAGGGAATTCCCTTTTGTTCTCTCTCTCTGATTAGGTGTTGTGGTTTGCAATAAAGGTGTTGAGTGGCCACTGTGCTCAGTCTCTAGTCTACATGCAGCACGTGTCACCCTTCCCCCGCATGACTTCTGACCACATTTTACTTGGTGTTCCCTTTTCTGATTTGCCCAGAGTGAGAGACCAGCCTCCAAGCCATGGAGTCAACCTCCTGGCACTTATTTCTACTATTCTTGGGTGTTAGTCTCCCAGTCTACTATTCTATATTCCACAGATGAGTGCAATCTTTCTATGTCTGTCTCTCTCTTTCTGACTCATTTCACTTAGCATGATACTTTCCATGCTGATCCACTTATATGCAAACTTCATGACCTCATTTTTTCTAATGCACCAATCAAGAGGCACAGAGTGGCAAAATGGATGCGGAAACTAAACCCAACTATCTGCTGCCTACAAGAAACACATCTGAATAGTCAGAACAAACACAGACTCAAAATCAAAGGATGGAAAACAATCCTGCAAGCAAACAGCTCCCTCAAAAAAGCAGAGGTGGCCATACTAGTATCCGACAACATAGATTTCAGGCTGAAAAAGATTAGAAGGGATAGGGAAGGTCATTTCCTATTCATCAAAGGATATGTACAAAGGGAAGAAATCACACTATTAAACGTATAAGCACCTAATGAACGACCAGCTGAATACTTAAAAGAACTCCTAACAGAATTCAAGGAGGACATAACTAGCAACACGATAGTAGTAGGAGACTTCAACTCTGCTTTATCACCTCTGGATAGATCGACAAGAACAACACTCAGCAAGGAAACAATGGCTCCGAAGGAAGAAATGGAAGATTCAGGGCTAATAGACCTATACAGGGCTATATACCCCAAAAAGAAAGAATACACATTCTTTTCCAGCGCACATGGAATGCTTTCCAAAATAGACCACGTTCTGGGCCACAAATTATACCTTAATAGAATCGGGAAGATAGAAATTTTATCAACTATCTTCTCAGACCATGATGCACTGAAGATGGAAGTTGATCACACACAGACGCGGAGAACCAAATCAAACACTTGGAAATTAAAGAACACACTATTGAACAATGAGTGGGTCATTAAGGAAATCAAGGAAGAAATCAAAAAATACCTTGAAACAAATGAGAATGAAGACACAAGCTACCAGAACCTATGGGACGCAGCTAAAGCTGTATTAAGGGGAAAATTTATAGCTCTGCAAGCTTTCCTCAGAAAGGAAGAAAGGGCCTATATAGATAGCTTGACTTCGAAGCTCAAGATCTTAGAAGAGGACCAGCAAAAGGAACCCAAACCAGATCGAAGGAAAGAAATGATAAAACTTAGAGCAGAAATTAATGATATGGAAACCCGAAAAACAATCTGAAGGATCAATGAGACAAAGAGCTAGTTCTTCGAGAAAATAAGTAAGATTGATAAACCACTAGAAAGACTCACAAAGAAAGAAAGAGGGAAAACCCTAATAAACCGAATCAGAAATGAAAATGAGGACATCACAACAGAAACCAATGAGATTCAAAATATCATCAGGGACTACTTTGAAAGTCTGTATGCCACGAAACAAGAGAACCTAAAAGAAATGGACAAATTCCTTGATTCCTACAATCTACTAAGACTGAACCAAGAAGACTTGAAATACCTGAATCGCCCATAAATATCAAGGGAATCGAAACTGTAATCAAAAGTCTTCCCAAAAACAAAAGCCCAGGTCCAGACGGATTCACTGGCGAATTATTGCAAACATTTAAAGAAGACTTGTTGCCAGTTCTCCTCAAGCTTTTCCAGGAAATTGAAAAGACAGGAACCCTTCTGAACAGTTTCTACGAGGCACATATCTCCCTAATACCAAAAGCAAACAAAGACACCACTAACAAAGAAAACTGTAGACCATTCATCCTTGATGAATACCGATGCGAAGATCCTCAACAAAATACTGGAAAATAGAATCCAACAACTCATCAAAAAGATCATACACCATGACCAAGTTGGATTCATCCTGGGTATGCAAGGATGGTTTAACATTCAGAAATCAATCAACATAATCCATCATATCAACAAAAGTAAATAAAAACAATAAAATTCATATGATCATATCAATGGATGCAGAGAAAGCATTTGACAAGATCCAACACCGATTCATGATAAAAGCTCTCACCAAAATGGGTTTTGGAGGAACTTTTCTCAAGATAGTCAAAGCCATCTACCACGAACCTATGGCAAGCATTATCATCAATGGAGAAAAACTAAGGGCCTTTCCTCTAAGATCGGGGACTAGGCAAGGATGCCCGCTCTCACCACTTCTCTTTAATATAGTACTGGAAGTATTAGCAATAGCCATCAGACAAGAAAAATATATTAAGGGGATTCAGATTGGAAAGGAAGAAATCAAGCTCTCACTATTCGCAGATGATATGATACTATACCTAGAGAAGCCTAAAAGCTGTAGTAAGAAACTCTTAGAAATAATTGGCCTGTACAGTAAAGTCACAGGCTACAAAATCAATACCCAAAAATCCATGGCCTTCCTATATGCAAACAATGAGACAGAGGAAAGGGACATGAAAAAAGAGGAACAGTTCTGTTCTCATTGACCCTGCACCTACCATCTGGCTTTCTAAAACTGACTTTTGCTACTATAGAATAGGTCTGCCCCCACAAAGGAGTAGATAGGAGTTGTGAGGCATAGCCGTACACCTGAAACAGATTCAACAGAACTAAAACTTTTATAAGATCTATGTGGCAACCAGTGACACTGGTTATAATGTGCCTGTTAAGTTGAGAGGTTGGGGTGAAGTGGGGCTAAGATGGGAGGGAACCTGGCAACACTGGTGGAAGGAAGTTGACGGTGATGGAGGGATGGGTATTGAATTGTTATATGACTAAAACTCAACTATTAGTAACTTTGTATATCATGGTTCCCTAATAATTTTTAAATAATAAAATAGATAAAAATAAATGAATATTTCCAGAGTCTAACTTTTCCAAGACCCGTCACTTTCATGTGTGAAATTGAAGTCAGTCAAAATCCTAGAAACCAAGGAGTGTCATGTGATGAATATGTGAGATGGTGACAAAACCATAGTTTTGTCATATATTTACACAGCATAAAATAATTTTTTCCAGTAAAGAAATCATTTCTATGGATAACTCTTTATTCTTTAATGGTATAAGAAAAAATTCTCTTAAATCCTGTAAGGACTTTGATTAAGCTTAACTCCACATGCCAAGGTGATATGTATTGAAAAAAATATGACCTAAGCATTTTAGTGATTCCTTGTCTTTAGAATCCATTATGCTCTGGTTTGAAACAAAGAGATAGAGTCAGTTATAATAGACTTTCTTCAAGGAGAATTTTAGGCATTATGACTCTCATAAGGAGAAACATTATCCCTAAAATATTCCTGACACCACATTTACTTATTTTTGTTTTGGGGGCTTCATAGGGTGGTGCTCAGGGGCTCTTTCATGCACTTTGCTCGGGTCAGGGGTACTCGTTATTAAGAGGGGTTTTCATTATTCAGAGACCATGACAAAAGCACCTGAAATCCACTCTATGCCTATGGGCTAATTTTGTGGCTTTTTCTGTGGCTTGCATCATTAAAACTTCCTTTGGAAATACTCTGTTAGAAAATAGCAATTTTCATATAGTTCTTATGTAACTAAGGTTTCAGATATTAAGTTCTTTGATTCTAGTTATACCTTTGATAACAATTTAAAACAGCAGACATTTTTGAAACATTTCCACATAAATAGTGTCTTTCAAAATATTGTGAATTGCTGTGTTTAGTTAAGTAACTCCTGAAACCATGGTAAAGAAGAAATTTCTTTTAGCAAAACAATCATAGATATTATATAGAATTGAAAAAAATCATTTGGATTTGTAATATATAAGGGAAAATGCAAAATCTCTTTAATTCCTATGATTAGTTGTAGAAGCTATTTCTGGAAATCCCCAAAGCATTCATTTGCTCTCCTGCCCTGAGGAATCTTTCCACATAGGGGCTCTGATTGAAGCCATTGTAAGGTGGTCCCAGAATTAGCAAGTGATGTTTTGTGGATATTCACTGACACCTAGTAAAGAATGAAAAGAGGTCATTGGATGGAGATTGTAAAGAAAATAACTCTAGAGCACTTCTGTTTTCAGGAGCAAGAAGTCTTCTCGGATAATCTCCCTTAGAACATTTGTAATAAAAATAAAGAAAGAAATAATGACAATTATACCAGAAAAATATCACATGAATCACACGAAATAAAAATACTAAAATCACAATGGGAGAGTAAGAAGGTACCTCTATGTATCTCAACTGTCATTTTGGATTCAAGAAAGTAAATTACTAGAGTATTTGATATGGTGATTTTCTTCTGTCTCTACTCCTAGAAAACTAAAAAGCGACTACAGGATCTTGTGGAGACATGTTGATATACTTTTCTATCTTACATAAATATATGTGTACACACATACAAATATATATGTATACTTGTTATTTTCTTCTGTGCAAAAATCTCTCATAGACTGCTAATTCATGGCTACATTGCATATTTTTCAAAATGACTAACCCTCTGTTTTCTCAACTTATATTTTGAGAGTTTCTGAGAAGCATGGCTAATAATCAGAGTAGGTAGTCACTGTTCTGACTCCAGCCAGACATCTTGTAAGTAACATAGACTCTAGCAAGCTGTTACAAAAGCTAATCTTAATGACTATACAGTTGTAAACTTGAGCTGTATATTTAAATTTTTGTGCTTGAGAGTCATATATAAGATGGGTTTTAAATTAATGTTAAAACGTTAGAGTTGGGGGACTAGAGCAATAGCATAGCAGGTAGAGCATTTGCTTTGCACGAGGCTGACCCGGGTTCGATTCCCAGCATCCCATATGGACCCCATACACTGTCAAGAGTAATTCCTAAGTGCATGAGCCAGGAGAGTTTCCTGCCCACATGGGAGAGCCTCACAAGCTTCCCATGGTGTATTCATATGCCAAAGACAGTAACAAGCTGGGTCTCATTCCCCTGACCTTGAAAGAGTCTCCAGTGCAGCATCGTTGGGAAGGCCGAGTAGAGAGAGGCTTCTCAAGTCTCAGGGATAGGACGAATGAAGATGATACTGAGACCACTCGAGAAATTCGGTGATCAATGGGATGATGATGATGATGATGATGATGATGAACATGTAAAACACATATTTTGGGAGGAGAGAACACACCCAGCTGTGCTTAGTGCTTACTCCTGGTTCTATTGCTCAGATATCACTCCTGGTGGTGTTTGGGGGGCCATATGCAATGCAGGGGATATATCCAGGTTGGATATATGCAGAGCAAGTGCCCTACCTGCTGTACCATCTCTCTAACTTGAAGTCTATTATCAATAGTTTAAATGGAATGCATGTGTATTTGCATGGTTGTCATTTCCCTTTAACCTTTTCATTTAGTTTTTAAATCAAACATTCAACTCGGAGGAAAATTTTTTCCTTTTGTTGAAATAAATAACAAATCTGGAGTTTTAGCCACCTGATGTTCTTTGAAATGTCAATTTCAAGGAAGAAAATTAGTGTTGGAGGGAAAGGGACTAAATTTCAACTGTGCCTTTCTAAATTGTGCTTGCAAATGGGCAATTAGACCTGTGATGGGTAATTGCATGCCTAAGTGAACCCTTCCACAAGTAGTTTGTAAGCCAATTTTTGATGGCTGAATTTGTAGAAATCTTTATAAATTCCTTCTCTCATAGAAACGACCTATGGTCATTTATCCTTAACTTCTATAAGAGAACACTTCTCTGTTTCAACCACTTCCAGGCAAAAGAAAAGGAGGTGATAAAGAAGCGTAAGCGGAATTCAAGAGTGATTGATGCTAAATACATTTGCTCATCACAGTAAAATCTGAAACCATAAATAAAATATGTAAAATGGAATCATTGTAAGCAGTAATCCATTTAAAAGTTATAATTCAGTATGTATTCTTCTCTTTCTAAGCTCAATATATTCAACATACATGCATAATACTGCAACATTATTATTTTTATGTTTAATGGTATTCTTGATTGTGATTGTTCTTCTACAATCAGCTTATACCACTATGATTTTTCTTTCTAATCACACAATATATGAAGTTGATGCTCAAGTGTTTAGCACTTATTTTAAATGTAAATATTCAAAATCCTAATTTTAAGTATAAATCAATTATTATAAAATGTGGTAAACATAAAGGTTCACTTCTGTTTACATGAATTCACTATTCCGTGCAATAATTTTTTCCTCCTGCAGTTCTAAATAATATTATCAATTTTTTCACATATGTGCAGACTAATGTTTTTTTCTGTTAGTGCTCATTCACAATTCATGTATGTTTAGCTTCTTAGTAAGACTCATGGTTTTCACCGCAGCTCAGCATTTCCCTAAGGGATCTTTATTATAAAGACATTTCTTTGTATTTGCACAAGCAAAGATCTTTAACTCCTTAAAGAATTACTGTGTCATGAGACAAAAAAATAAAAATCACTATTCCTCCTTCATATTACACTACATACAGGAGTAGGATAGGGACCAGAGCGATAGTACAGATGTTAGGGTACTTGCCTTGCTTGAAGCTGACCAGGGTTTGATCCCCCCAAGACTACCCTGAATAATCCCTGAGTAGAGAGCCAGGAAGAAATCCTGATAATAACCAGGTCTGGTCTAAAAAAAAAAAGCAGTATAGAACATACAGTCAGAAATTCATTTGATCATGTATGATCTGTTTTATGCATTCATATGTTTTACAATATCATAAGCATGAATTAAGTTTTCTTGAAGATACATAAGATTCATGGTCCAGTAATATTAATAAACTAGTTTCTTTCTATCCTTTTTCTCTTCTAACTTTCTCCCTCTCTGTTTCTCTCTCTCTATATATATATACATGTATATATACTATATATATCACTGTATCACTGTCATCCCATTGCTCATTGATTTGCTCAAGCGGGCATCAGTAAGTCTCCATTGTGGGCTTGTTGTTACTGTTTTTGGCATACGGAATATGCCACAGGGAGCTAGGTATTTAATATACCTCAAAGTGTGTTTCATGTTTCAATATTCTCAGTGAGATTATGTAAATTAGTTGTTAATAGCAGGCTTAATGTCCATGATGGAAATTATTATAGTGCATTAATTTCACAAAGAACTATGATGACAGGTTAGATTATAGGAATATCAATGATCATTTCTATTGATACTCAAGACATTAAAAATTCATGCAAACAAAATTTTAATATCCCAACGATGAGATAGAAGAGAATTATATATCCTCTCTGGAATATGGACAAAAGTTATATAGTCATTGCCTAACTCATAGTAAGTAGCATATGGAAAATTTTAAATATAAAACAAAATATTTAAAAGCACATAATTAACACAGAAATAAAGATTAATGCATTTAAGAGGAGCATTGAAAAATAATTCACTTATTACAATAATTTTATAGAAGCAGCAGAACAAAATTCATAAATACTGAAATCCTAAATGAGGTTAATAATTTGTGATATGATAAACCTGCACTTTTCATTGATGTTTTATAAACCATTAGATGATTACTTGTTTTATAGTATAAAACCTATACTAATAGAGATTTAATTAATGCCATTGAAGGAAAATTAATAACTATTCACAAGGCACATTTCAAATTTAATTATTTTATTAAATAAAATACTCTACAAATGTACTATGTTGTATTTCATATTTGCTTTTGCTTTGACTTTTAACCTTAAAATAATTTTAAGTGTTATCATTGAATATCTAATTTAGTTACAAAATCTAATTACATTGACCAACACATAAGACTGTATTTGAACAAATATAGCTGAAAATTAAGCCTCTGTTTATATAACATTTAGTGTTTTCAAGGTTGAAGGATGGTACAGAGGTTAAAGCAGTTGCCTTGCATTTGGCTGATTCTGTTTCAATCTCCAACACCACATAAGGCTCCTCAAATATCACTGACAGGAGTGAGCCCTGAGCACCACAGTGCAACCCAAACTTCCTGCAAAAACACTCAGTCCCTTCCTTCCCTCTGCCCCTGATGGGACTCTGAGATTATGCCCACATAAGACCACTGTCTACTAAAGCACCCTCCCAGCCATGATCTAGAGACACACATGCGAATCTCAGAACTGAGCAACTTGCTGCAGAGATCTCTCCAGACCCTAATTATTAAAATTTTAGAATTCCTAGAGTACATGGCCACTCTTGCGGCTGCGTGACATTATATTTTATCCATAACAAGCAATGCAAAACAAATTGTCTAGCATTGCCTTTTTGGCAGGTATGAGTAGTGGTGGGACTAGAGTTGAAATAATTAATGTAACCAACGTAGAGGGAGGTATTGTGCAAATTGTCTGCCACACAGGCAGGGGAAGGTGTGGAATGGAAGGGGGGGCAATACTGGGGATTTTGGTGCTGGGAAACATGCACTAGTGAAGGGATGGGTGTTTGATAATTGTGTGATCAAAGTCAAACATGAAAGCTTTGTACCTCATATTGAATCAAAAAGGGGGAAAAACTCAGTTATTTAATTCAGACACAGTTTATCCTTTTCAATAATTGGAACTTTTTTTACTGAGCATTTTATGCATATAAAGACATGTTGCAAAAATATAACATGTTCTTTTAATATCTCTAACTATATCCCAGACCATTTCTGAATTATCATTCTCCACCTATAGTATAGAATATTATGCTAGAATTTCCTTAGGTCTTTTCCCATGTCAAATTCCTTCACCTATAGGATTTTTTTGCCACTATATTTGCTAAGTTACATTAGTATTGTTTACTATTTGCCTGGGCTGGAGCAATAGCACAGTGGGTAGGGTGTTTGCCTTGCACACAGCCGACCAGGTTTGATTCCTCCACCCCTCTTGGAGAGCCTGGCAAGCTACTGAGAGTATCTGGCCTGCAAGGCAAGCTACCCATGGCATATTTGATATGCCAAAAACAGTAACAACAATCTCACAATGGAGACATTACTGATGCCCACTTGAGCAAATCGGTGAGCGACTGGATGACAGCGACAGAGACAGTGAATATTTGCCTAGGTGATCCCAATGTCATATTTTAAAGTTTAGTTTTTTTTCCTATGGATATACACAAATGCTCTATCTTCTGTGGTGCAGCAATGATCATTCTCAAGAAATTAAAATCTACCAAGAAGTTGATGGTTTTGTAAGAGAACTCTGAGATCAAGAGAGGAATGTTCATGAGCAAATACTTTGTATGCAGTGAGTCCATAAGATGAAGACAGAGTCTCTGCCGGGACTCAACCCAAAGAGACTGGGAGAATTGTTATGAATTGTTAAATTTTGTGGTAATTGGTTATGCATCACTAGAAAATCATTGTTTATAAAGGTAGTAAAAAGTAGGGGAGATTATTAATTCTGTCCCTGAGAAAAATACCTTTGTGCAGCCAAGAAAAGAAAAGAAAAGGGGGTGGGGTGGGGTAGAGCCATAGTAGAGCAGAGAGGGCATTTGCCTTGCACTCGGCCAACACGGGTCCAGTCCCTGGCATCCCATATGGTCCCCCGAGCACCGCCAGGAGTGATTCCTGAGTGCAGAGCCAGGAGTCACCCCTAAGCATCGCCATCTGTGGTCCAAAAAGCCAGAAAAAAAAAGAAAGAAAAGAAAATGAGGGGAGGGGAGGGCACAAAAATAAAAAGGAAAAGGAAATGGGAAAGGGAAAGGAAAGGCAAAAGAAGAGGGCTGGATAAATGGTACAGTGCGGAGGCGCCTGCCTTGCACGCGACTTACCTGGGACTGAGATCTCCAAGCCTGCTCAGATCGGGACTGGGCCTCTTCCACCCAGATCCCCCGTTTTACAGTAGCTAGGTGGTCACACCCAGAAACTGCGCCAGACGCCCTATAATGCCATCGATGGCCAACATCCAGAGACTATAAAACCAAGCTCCCGTCTTTGCAGCCATGCGGCATCTTATAGCCTAATTCTCCCTCTCGGAGAACCTGGCAAGCTATTGAGAGTTTTCTGCCTACTTTGGAGAGCCTGGCAACCTCCATGTGATGCATTCATATGCCAAAACCAGTAATAATCATGGGTCTCATTCCCCTGACCGTGAAAGAGCCTCCAACGTGGCACCATTGGGAAGGACGAGTAAAGAGAGGCTTCTAAAATCTCGGGGCTAGGACGAATGGAGACATTGCTGAGACTGCTCGAGAAAATCAATGATCAACAGGATGATGATGATGATGATGATGATGATGATGATGATGATGATGATGATGATGATGATCACTAGAAAATGAATATAATCTGTTTCTGGCAGTACTAGATTTATTTCTTCAGTACTATTATGGGATAGCTATTTTCATTTTTTCCACACAATGTTTTTACTTCTAGTTTCTTTTACTTTTAACATGATTGATTTTGTCTATTTAGTAATAAGTTATAATAAGTTTCTAATAACTTTTCTAACTATCAAACATTCACTCATTTTCTAACTCTTTATCATCTGTACTTTCTTCACTTCCCTCATTGACAATCCTACTTATCCTTCTAAATGTAGCTTAAAGTCTTTTCCACTATAAAACTTCAAATTATTTCAGTTGTGCCCACTTTATAACTTTCTTTGTGTATCTTTATGTTGCTCTTGCCCTTGTTCTGTAGCCATTTTGTTGTTTTATTTGTAGGATTGAATAGTAAGCTTTTTGGAAATAGAAGACATTTTTTTTCAACCAGCACCAAATCCAGTGAATCTTCATTATTTGCAGATTCCCTATTTACAACTTCAATGGTAACTTCAAAATCAATACTTTTAGAGCATTTTTTGAGTCATTTAGAGGCATGAGCTGAGCAGTGAAAAAAAATGGTTTGCCTAATGCATCTGTGTAAACAGGTGAGTAGGAAGAAGGCAATCCTTGGCTTTCTTGCTATCACTTTCATGCTGGAAGTAAAGTCTAGTTTTTTCTGCAATATGTTCAGTGCCACATTGCTGTTTTCTTTGTTGATGAGTTCTGTTTAAAATGGCTCCCAAGCATAATGCAAAGTGATATTCTATGCTTCTATCTGCAAGAAGACTATGCACTGTAGGGAAAATATCTATCAGATAATCTTCCCTCAGATTTTACAGTTCTAACCATTATCTGTGACTTTCATATAAATGGACTAACACAATATACTAAGATATATTTTAGATGCCTAAAATAAGGTTAGGCATAGGTTAATAAAAATGATATGACCAAGTATTTTTAGAAACCTGCAATTTTTTAATACGATGAATGTTTATTCTTGGCTAATTGAGCATTTGCATTCCTTAATAGAAAATATCAGTGGTAAATAAAATTACTGAACTGTATTTAATACATTTTTCACTGATATCCTAAGAATTTCAAAATATGTTTTTATCATATCTTATTTATGTATGCATCTATTCAGCTATCATTAAATATTTACTTATTTCATTCTCTTTTCTAAACAGAGTTTAGGGATAAAGCCTCAAGGACAAAGAAAAGAGAATAATTTTGCCTTCAGGGATCTCACAATTTGACAAAGAATAGTATTGAGTGGTAATTGCTCTTAAGGCAACTGATTAGGAATCTTAATCAAATCTACACATTTCTTAATATTTATCATATAAGTTACTCATAAAAATGACTTTTTGTCATAGTCACTAGTTCCATCCCTATCGAAAAGAAACAGAGTTGAATAGGAGACAGCAATCTTGAATATATTCTTACAATTCAGTTAACAACATGAGTTCATTGGTTTGTTATGTGTGAACCCCCATTTTATTTTTTATTACTATCATTATCACCATCATCATCATTACTGACCAATCACAACTTCCCCAAGTCCACCTGATCAATATTTGTAAGACTAATACAAAATAATTCTATGAAATAGCTTTGGTGCTTATAAAATAGATACTGAACTGGAGCTCAATTTAGTATCTAAATTAAATGAGCTCTTCTGTATAAGAAAGGGTAAGAAAAAAGTATCAAGAAACTTTCCAGAAAAGAAGTGAATGCAATTTTTCCAGCTCTATGAGCATGAGTTAAGGCACAGAAATATGCCAAGAGGTTGAGAGAAGGATGGGTAGGATCAAGTATTTGTGATCCCAGGAGTATAAATAATAAATGAACTGTATTCAACAGAGATAGGGTTTCAAACTTCCTGTTTGACTCCGAGTTTTCTTTAAAGTCTTTAAGAGATATTGCTGGGAATGGTATCATCTCATTTTCTTTTATAGTATACACAGGTCCTCTAATTAGACACTTATTTATTTTTAATGTGTGATGATTTTTCTAATTTGCAAGAAGAAAGAATATTAATTCAGTGGAGATTCCGTCTGGAAAGACAATTCATTTTCAATTTCTAATTTAAAAAAATAAATGAAAAAGTAATAAACAGAGGTAATACTTACAGTATTGCCTGCTCTATTAACCTCGAGGATTCATACTTTTGAACATCCACGTAGTTTTTTTCTACATTTAATCTCTGTTTTTTCCAGTCTTAGATTGTTTTCCATGTTTAGTTCTTTCTAAGTGATTTGTAAGACTGATATTTAAACAATGCTTGCACTGACTAATCACATTGTTTACTCCTGAAGTATCACCTTTCCTCCCATTTCAATGTCTTTATTTAGATGTCAAATTATGCTAACATTGCCAATGTTAATTCAGCAACAAGCAGCAATTACGTTACATACACCTATTTTATTTCTCTTCAGTTCTTTCTGATTCAGTGAAAAAGTGCTTCTCACATTTTTCACTTGTTCCCCCCACACACACCTGCCTTGGTTATTGTTCCTTTATAAGTGTGAGTATGATTAATTCAATAATTCAAAAACTGAAGATATTTCCTAAATGCAGAATATACACTGTGATATTGACAGAAAGGATTTGAAACTACAGGAAAGCAGTTGCTAGTAATGGCTTGTTTGACTTTAAGAATTTTGTCTCTTGAAAGCATGCATGTTCACTAGGAAAACTGAGGCACATCCTACTACTTCAGAAACAGGAACATTTGAAGAATGTACTTACCATCTCTAGCATCTTCATATAGTTGTACATTTTCTCTTCCTTCTCCTTCCCCTCCCCCTCTTGCTTTTTCTCCCCACACCTGGAAGTATTCAGAGTTTAATATTGGCTCTGCTCTCAGAGGCTTCTTCAGCAGAGCATGGGGAACCATGTGTGATGCCAGGAATTGAACTTGTGGGAGCAGCGTGCAAGGCACACCTCTTACATACATGATATTGCCCCAGCCCCATTCCTTTAAGGATAGCAACAATAGCACCATCCTACAAATCCATATTTGTAGGATAACATTGGTTTATCCTTTCTGCCTTGCCACAGAGAGCTTAGGTTTATTGAGTTATTCCCATCACAGTGCTCCCATTCCTCTGTGTTTATTTGTAACCTCTTTCTTTGTGCTCCGTTGACTTGTAAGTGTTGTTTTTTCTCTTCTGCTTAAGTCCTTTGCATAGTTAATTCAGAGCAATGTTCTTTTTTGCATAGACACAGGAAGACAGTTAATACTATTGTAACTTGAAGTTAATTGACTCGAAATGATATTCACTCCAGGGCATCTGTTGTCTCGACTTAAGCCTCTGTTGCCTTTACTTTAGCACCCCTAAAGCAGGGTCCCGATGAGGGACTAGACCCTGGCATCAAAATGGGCCTGGCAAAGTGCCATAATGTTTAACTATAAGTTAAGAGCATGGTCATGAATAAATTCTGTCATGATCCAAAAACTAGCAACTAGATTCAGACCCTGCTAGGGTTAGGAAAGATTGATCTGGCCTGAGCACTATAGTCTGAGTCTGTAACAAGACGTGCCCAGGAGAGCTACCCTATAAGCTCAATGTATCTCTTACTGTGTCCATACAAAATAACTAATAGTAAGACATAAAATTAAGATGTTAATTATGATGTTAATTAAGTTAATTGTACTAAAGACAGAAGAAACACCCTTAAGTGGTATTTCTGCCCTTGAGTCTGATTGGCAATCAGGAAGGGCTTTGATATGTTGATTTGTCTACCCCCAATGTCAATACAAGGAGTTGGGGAGAGACAAGAGAGAGAGAGAGCAGGGCAGTGAGATGGAGAGAGAGAGAGAGAGAGAGAGAGAGAGAGAGAGAGAGAGAGAGAGAGAGAGAGAGATGGTTCCCTAGCCACCCGAAGATTACACACATATTTAATGTCATAAACACTGTTATGATCATTTTATAGTTTTAAAAAAGAAAGTCAGAAACATTAAATAAGGTCATCCTATAAAGGATGGACTGGAGCTCTCTAAGAAGATTCTTAACTCTTATTTTAACCCAAGAATCTCACCTATAACTTACATGAACTGGAATTAACCTCACTTTCTTTTATGACCCAGTAAGACTTGCTCAATGCTTCCTTTCCTGTCATTTAACATCTGGGGGTGGAGGGGTGAAGAAAAAGAAAAGGAAACTGGTTTTAAACTTTCAAAAGTGAATAGAATTAGGCAGGAAAGATATTACAGAAGTCACGGCACTTGGTCTCCGCACTCCCTGGCGCCGCCTCTGGTGCGCCTGAGCAGCGCCAGAAGTGGTCTCTGAGCCTAGGCCAGGATTACGCATGAGCACACCCAAAACAAACAGAGGGACTCTTTTTTCTTAATTAAGAAACCAACATTGTAGTAGAAAACATACTTCTAAATAAGTAATTAGATAAGAAAGCTCTAGTTATTGTTGGATAGTTTTCATTTATTTCTAGTCTATTCTGGTTTTAGTTCGTGTTGAATTACTGTATGATCACAGAGAGGAAAAAAACAGCAATTGAATGCTTTCTATAATATAAGTCTGTGGTAACAATTCACATCAATTGAGGTAATGCATGAAAATTCAAAAACTATTTCTTGTCAGGTGAATATTCTCAGAGAAATCTTCTTTAAAAAAAAACCCTTTACATGGCTGAAATCTAAATATGAACAGGTTCGTAAGTGTCTATCTCACAGTGATTCAATTAAAAAAAATAATTGAATATTTTTTAAAACACAACAAACTCATCTTTCCTTCACTAACCCAAAGTTCTAGCTTCTTGGGTCTTAAGAATTTATGATTTCTAAGATTTCCCTGGAGGCATTTCCTGTTTCCACGAGGAAATAAAAAGAAAGAGCAGAGGATTATATATGGAATACGTTCAAGGATTTGGCTTGGCAGGAATTTTGCATTTATTTCATTTGCTAGCACTTATTCAATTGTCTGCAAGTAGGTGATTGCAAGAGATGCTGGAAAATGTAGGATATTAATAAGTCCAGGGAAGTGTATAAATATATAAATTAAAATATTAATACTATGTATGATGTAAGTCTATGTATTAAATGTCAATAAAATAATTCCACACTAAAGTTCCTAAAATAAAACTTATTAATGCTAAGATTAATAATTTCCAATGACGCTATGTTCACAGAGGACTGGAGCAATAGCATAGAGGTTAGGGTGTTTGCCTTGAACAAGGCCAGCCTGGGTTTGATTCCTCTGTTCCTCTCTGAGAGCCCAGCAAGCTACTGAGAGTATCCTGCCCACACAGCAGAGCCTGGCAAGCTACCCATGGCGTATTTGATATGCCAAAAACAGTAACAACAAGTCTAATAATGGAGACGTTGCAAGGGGTAGGAGTGTATAGTAGAAATTTCACACAATATCATAAGGACCAATGGCATAACTGTCCTGTCTGGGAATCATTTAAAATTCAGAACTTATGCTTCCTGCAGTTGGGTCCAAGGAAACTTCAAGATAAATCTTCCTTTCTTTCTTCCTTCCTCCCTTCCTCCTTCCCTCATTCCCTCTTTCTTTCTCTTTCTCTCTTGCTCTTTCTTTCTTTCTTTCTTTCTTTCTTTCTTTCTTTCTTTCTTTCTTTCTTTTTCTCCTGCTAAAACCCATATTTACTGCCTCACTTCAAAATGAAAAAAATTTAAAACAATTATATAATTTTAGGAAAATAAAATCAAATGAATATCTGGAAGACATCTTAAACCTCCATAATTATTTTTGTCAGGGACTCAAATATTTATTTACATCAAAAATTTAGAGATGTAACTGATAATCAAGATGAATCATAAAAATATTTTTCTAAATAAAGTATCAGAAAAGCATATCAAGAACAAGGCAATTGCCAGAAATCTGTGACACAGACACAAAAGTCATATAGATATAAACATTGACTATTAAGTACTTTGTTTTTCCATTTGATGAACTTGTATGGAAAGCATTCTATTTTGGTCATGTGTCTTGTATACTTGCCATCTGAGTCAGCATGATTTCTACTGAAAGGTAAATAGATACACACAACTAATCCAATTTTCTGAGTTGGAAACTTATTCTCTAGTGCTACTATTATTAGGGGACAGGAATATTTCCTACCCTATTGCTGATTTCTCTGAAATGCAGAGAGGGGAAAAAAAGTATAAGAATAATTAACTTCTGTATCCAGAATGCATTTCAATAGACACCAGTCTTATCCAAGCTCTTACCTAAATATTATTTAAGTCAATATGCATTTTATGATTCAATCAAATGCCATCACTTTCTTTCAATCAACTTTGCCCACCTCAAGTAATTATCTTTTTTAAATTTTTTAATAGTTTATTTTTAATTGGTGAGTCAACGTGAGGGTACAGTTACAGATTTATACATTTTTGTGCTCACGTTTCCCCCATACAAAGTTCGAGAACCCATCCCTTCACCAGTGCCCATTCTCCACCACCAGTAAACCCAACATCCCTCCCACCCTCCCCAGTCCCGTCTCCCCCCACCCCACACTGCCACTATGGCAGGGTATTCCCTTTTGTTCTCTCTCTCTGATTAGGTGTTGTGGTTTGCAATAAAGGTGTTGGGTGGCCATTGTGTTTAGTCTCTAGTCTATATTCGGCCCGCAACACCCTTCCCCCACATGACCTCCGACCACATTTTACTTGGTGTTCCCTTCCATGAGCTGCCCAGAATGAGAGACCAGCCTCCAAGCCATGGAGACAACCTCCTGGTACTTATTTCTACTATTCTTGGGTGTTAGTCTTATAATCTATTATTCTATATTCCACAGATGAGTGCAATCTTTCTATGTCTGTCTCTCTCTTTCTGACTCATTTCACTTAGCATGATACTTTCCATGCTGATCCACTTATATGCAAACGTCATGACCTCATTTTTTCTAACAGCTGCATAGTATTCCATTGTCTAGATGTACCAAAGTTTCTTCAACCAGTCATCTGTTCTAGGACACTCGGGTTTTTTCCAGATTCTGGCTATTGTAAACAGTGCTGCGATAAACATATAGGTGCAGATGTCATTTCGACTATACTTTTTGGCTTTCTGGGATATATTCCCAGCAGTGGTATTGCTGGGTCAAATGGGAGCTCAGCCTCTAGTTTTTTGAGAATTGTCCATATTGTTTTCCAAAAGGGCTGAACTAGCCGGCATTCCCACCAGCAGTGTAGAAGGGTCCCTTTCTCCCCACATCCTCTCCAACAGCGGTTGCTTTTGTTCTTTTGGATGTGTGCTAGTCTCTGTGGTGTGAGGTGGTATCTCGTGGTTGTTTTGATCTGCATCTCTCTGATGATTAGTGATGTAGAGCACTTTTTCATGTGCCTTTTGGCCATTTGTATCTCTTCCTTGGGAAAGTTTCTGTTCATTTCTTTGCCCCATTTTTTGATGGTGTTGGATTTTTTCTTCTTATAGAGTTCAACCAGTGCTTTATATACCCTTGATATCAACCCCTTATCTGATGGGTATTGTGTAAATATTCTTTCCCATTCTGTAGCTTGTCTTTGTATTCTGGTCACTGTATCTTTTGCGGTGCAGCAGCAGTTTAATGTAGTCCCATTTGTTGATCTCTGTTTTTACTAGATTGCTTAGTTCCGTGTCATCTTTGAAGATACCTTTATCTTCAATATCGTGGAGGGTTATGCCGACCTTGTCTTCAATGTACCTTATGGCTTGTGGTCTGATGTTGAGGTCTTTAATCCATTTTGATCTGATTTTAGTGCATGGTGTCAGGTCGAGTTCTAAGTCCATTCTTTTACATGTGGTTGTCCAGTTGTGCCAGCACCATTTGTTAAAGAGGATTTCCTTGCTCCACTTCACATCTCTTGCTCCTTTATCAAAGAATAGATGATCGTACATTTGAGGTTGTATGTGGGGATATTCCACCCTGTTCCATTGGTCTTCAGCTCTGCCTTTGTTCCAGTACCATGCTGTTTTAATTGTTACCGCTTTGTAGTACAGTTTAAGGTTGGGGAGGGTGATGCCTCCCATCATCTTTTTCCCAAGAATTGTTTTAGCTATCTGTGGGCGTTTATTGTTCCATATAAATTTCAGGATTGCTTGCTTAGTTTCTTTGAAGAATGCCATGGGTATCCCTATAGGGATCGCGTTAAATCTGTATAATGCTTTGGGGAGTATTGCCATTTTGACAATGTTTATTCTCCCTATCCATGAGCAGGGGATATGTTCCCATTTCCTCATGTCCTCTTTTATTCCATGGAGTAGCATTTTATAGTTTTCTTTGTATATGTCCTTTACTTCTTTAGTTAAGCTGATTCCAAGGTATTTGATTTTCTGGGGCACAATTGTGAATGGGATTGCTTTTTTCATGTCCCTTTCCTCTGTCTCATTGTTTGCATATAGGAAGGCCATAGATTTTTGGGTATTGATTTTATAGCCTGCGCCTTTACTGTACAGGTAAATTGTTTCTAAGAGTTTCTTACTAGAGCTTTTAGGCTTCTCTAGGTATAGTATCATATCGTCTGCGAATAGTGAGAGCTTGATTTCTTCTTTTCCGATCTGAATCCTCTTAATATCTTTTTCTTGCCTGATGGCTATTGCTAATACTTCCAGTACTATATTAAAGAGAAGTGGTGAGAGTGGGCATCCTTGTCTTGTCCCCGATCTTAGAGGAAAGGCCCTTAGTTTTTCTCCATTGATGATAATGCTTGCCATAGGTTCGTGGTAGATGGCTTTGACTATCTTGAGAAAAGTTCCTCCAACACCCATGTTGGTGAGAGTTTTCATCATGAATGGGTGTTGGATCTTGTCAAATGCCTTCTCTGCATCTATTGATATGATCATATGGTTTTTATCTTTACTTTTGTTGATTTGATGGATTATGTTGATTGATTTCTGAATGTTAAACCATCCTTGCATCCCCGGGATGAATCCCACTTGGTCATGGTGTATGATCTTTTTGATGAGTTGTTGGATTCTATTTTCTAGTTTTTTGTTGAGGATCTTCGCATCGGTTTTCATCAAGGATATTGGTCTATAGTTTTCTTTGTTAGTGGTGTCTTTGTTTGCTTTTGGTATTCGGGAGATATGTGCCTCATAGAAACTTTTCGGAAGTCAAGTAATTTTCTTTGCAATTTTTCCTCTTTCTGCTATGGTGATCTTTCCAAATGAATATTCATTTAATCCCAATAAACAAATAGAATAGAAAAGACAATTATCTTTCTCTTTTCTCTTCTGAGACCAGGCCTTACTATGCTATCCGTTATATTTTCTAATGGGTCTGGAGTGATAGCACAGCTGGTAGGGTGTTTGCCTTGCATGTGACCAACCCAGGGTTCGATTCCTCATCCCTCTCGGAAAACCCAGCAAGCTACTGAGAGTAATCCCACCCTTACGGCAAAGCCTGGCAAGCTACCCATGGCATATTCTATATGCCACAACAGTAACAAGTTTCACAATGGAGACGTTACTGGTGCCCGCTTGAGCAAATCGATGAGCAATGGGATGACAGTGACAGTGATAGATTAATCTGTGATTCTGTAGGAGAGAGTTTAAAGCAACAAAATAAACCTGAAATTATCAGAAAAATCTAGGAGGGTCCTCTCCTAATTTTCAGGCTGAGTGGGGTATGTTAGGAAATATCACTGTATCACTGTCATCCCATTGCTCATTGATTTGCTTGAGCGAGCACCAGTAATGTCTCCATTTCGAGACTTGTTGTTACTGTTTTCGGCATGTAAGATACACAACTACTAGTTTGCCAGTCTTTGCTGTGCGTGAGAGATACTCTCAGTAGCTTGCCAGTCTCTTCGAGAGGGATGGAGTAATTGAACCCGGGTCGGCCTCATGCAAGGCAAATACCCTATCAGCTGCGCTATCACTCCAGACCCAATAGGAAATATAACAGATAACATAGTACATCCTGGTCTCAGAAGAGAAAAGAGAAATATAACTGTCTTTTCTATTCTATTTGTTATTTGGGAATAAATGAATATTCATTTGGAAAGATCACCATAGCAGAAAGAGGAAAAATTACAAAGAAAATTACTTGAGGTGGGCAAAGTTGATTGAAGGAGAGTGATGGCATTTGATTGAATCATAAAAGGCATATTTACTTAAATAGTATCTAGGTAAGAGCTTGGATAAGACTGGTGTCTATTGAAATGCATTCTGGATACAGAAGTTAATTATTCTTATACATGTTTTAAGATCCAGCCCCACAAATTATTAGTTTCATGAAAAGATCATTTCTGAAGGCTACATATTAGACAATGTTTAAAGCTTCATGGTTAGTGAATGCTAAGTGAATAAATGAATGAGTGAAAAAATGAGTGAAAAAAGCAATTAGGGTTAGCAAAAACTAAAGAACCTTACTTCAGCTTGTGGTGACCCTGACGAGAGGGCCAATTCTGTGTGCAATCACTGAGAAAATTACTGCAATTCTCCAATAGGTTTAGAAAGATAGGCTGCTTCCTGAGCAGAATAATAATAGAATGCCAACATCTTGCAAAACAAAACACACCACTACAGCTCCAATTGTAAACACACTGTTTATCTCAGAATACTCATGTTGATAGTTTGGCATTTGAAATAATCTTTGCATAACAATGCTTGCAAGGTATGAGTATGAAAAATCTAATGTTTCACAGACAGTAAACATAAATGGAGGCAGCACTTAATATTTTAATTGAAAAGAAACAATTTTTAAATACAAACCTCTTGAAGACTGACCAAAGTAGTTTCAGTATTAGAAATACAAGATGAACAAAAAAAAATCAAAATCATCCAAGTATCATGATTATATCAGTAGTGATGAAAAAAGGATTAAAGGGAATGAAAGGATCCAAGTAGCTACATGAGAACTGGGACCATGTTAAACACTAATAGAAGAGAAAGACAGTTCAATGCAGATAAATGTTGCCTAATGATGGCTTTGATGAACCTTTGTTTCTCAGTTTTTTGTGCACAGTAAAATCTGAGGAATTAGAAAATAAAAAGCAAAACAGTGTAAGACTTCTCTGTATGTGTCACTAATGAGTGATGAGATTTGGAAAGACAAAAGATAAATTTTGGAGGTTTTGATGGGCTTTTATCAGATATGTCTGTGTGAGTTACAAAATATGAAACATGACAAAGAAGAGGAGTGGAGGGAAAGGAGACATAAGTCTGATATGTGAAGATTAAGACATTAAACTCTTAGTGAGCGGAATCAGAGTAGGAGAGCTGTCACTTTCCCCTATGGTTTCTACAGCTCCAAAAGTTGATTATCTGGCATTGACTTCCCAGGAGAATCTTGAACCTACCTTGAAACCCAGGTCAAACTCTTCTATAGACAAGAATTTTGAATGTGGTCTCTCAGGGATCGATTCAACTAATTCATTTATCAAGAGTAAATGAAATCACAGACTACACCCTCATTTCACTGAGTTTGACTAGATTGATTAGAGTCTCGGGTCAAAGTGGTTCTCAATTTCACCAATTTTTCTTTTCAATCTGACTAGTTTTCAAGCAAAACCAAAAACTCAGTTCAGACAAACTACTCTGTTATGGACAGAGCAAATAAAAGGTTGTTTTTTTTTTTTTTTTTTTTTTTGTATAAAAACATGGTTCTGGGGCAAACTACTGATCCAGTTGCTTATTGTATGTGTTGTGTGTTAAATTACTTGAATAATTTGATGTTTGTTTTCTTTCATTGTGAGTTGGATGTGATAATACTTATAAGAAGTTTAGAAGTTAAAACAAAATGGGTTCATGTTATTTAGCGCACTGTGCTATATGGGGTAGAATTTTGAGGGGACTATTGTTTTGCTCCAAATGTTCATGGGGTAATCATATAAAGTGTTGGGGTTGAAAGAAAGGTCTTAGTTTGGGGAAGGAAAAGGAAAATATCTGCATTTGGAAAAGAATGCAGCTGTTACATATGCTTAAGGTGTGGTCATTTGTTTCCTTGCTTGCTTGATCTTAGGGCTAAAGTGATACAGTTTTACATTTTATTAGTCACTGTACTAATTTGGGGACAGGAAGATTGGCCAGAGTGATAATAAAGCGGATAGGGCTCTTGCCTTACATGCAGCCAACCTGGATTCAATCCTGGGCATTCTATATGGTCCCCAGATATGATGCCTGAGTGGAGAACTAGGAGGAAGTCTTTAGCACCTCTGGCAGTGGTCAAAAACAAAACAAAGAAACAAGCAAAAGGACACAATCAAGGCAGAAAAACAAAACAAAAAAAAAACCTGGAATCTTCCAAAGGTTAGGAATGTGCTTTCTGAGCTAGCTCCCTAAATTTTTCTGTTACTATTTTAAGGTTTTGTAACAAAGTACCACAAACTAGGTGAGCTAAAAGGAATTTAATTTTTAATTCTAGAGACCAGAGTTCTTAGATCAAGGTGTTGGCAGAGCCATGCTATCTTTAAAAACATAATTCCTTGGTTTTCAACTCCTTAATAAATTCAACAGCCTTATATAAATACTAAGGAACGTAACTTATTTGATAGGATGGTAAATCATGTTTTTTTTTAAAAGGCAGCAAAAATCGAGAATGTCTGTTGTTCTAAATTCTCAACAGCACTTGATGCTGTGGGCATATAGAGTTTGGCCATACTGACAAGTATAGGCTGGTGTTCTCATAGTTATTTTATTTTGCATTGATTTTTGGTATTTGCGAATGGAAACTAGACTTTTGGTGATGAGCACAGTAAAGTACATACAGATTTTGAAATACTGAAGGGGAAATAAATTTGGAAAACTAGATTCACTGTCACTGTCATCCCGTTAATCATCGATTTGCTCAAGTGGGCACCAGTAACTTCTCCACTGTGAGACTTGTTTGTTACTGTTTATGACATGTTGAATACGCCACGGGTAGTTGCCAGGCTCTGCCGTGCAGGTGAGATACTCTTGGTAGCTTGCCGGACTCTTCGAGAGGGGCAGAGGAATCAAACCCAGGTCAGCTGCATGTAAGCGAACGCCGTACATCACTCCAGCCCGGAAAACTAGGTTAACTATTCTTATTCTCAAGATAGACAGATACAGTGTAATATTAAAAATATTGAATATTAATATCAATATTCAATAATATCAATTGATTATATTATTATCAATATATAATATCAGTTATAACATCACAATGGAGACGTTACTAATGCCCGCTCGAGCAAATCAATGAGCAACTGGATGACAGTGATACAATGATACAGTGATAATATTAATTATAAATTGATTGAGTCAAGGTTGGCTGAGTGCAAGGCAAAAGTCTTAATCCCTTTACTACCACTCTCACAAATGGTCTGAGGTTTGATTCCTCAGCATTTCAGGGCCTCCCACCTACCATGAGGAGTAGCCCTGCTGGCTTCCAACAGTGCTGGTGAAGTTCTCCCTGACCCCAGATTAATACAGTGTCAAATAAAACATAAAGCTATACCAGTGTGAATATGGATTTATGACATATTTTTTTTAAATTTTATTGAATCACCGTGAGGAAAAAAAAAGAATACAAGCTTTCAGGTTGAAATCTCAGTCAAACAATGATTGAACCCTCATCACTTCACCAGTGCACATGTTCCACCATCAAGAACCCCAATATACCCCCTCCCACCCAGCCCCCACCTAAGTAGCTAATGATCTTCATTTTATTCTCTATACTTTGAATACATTCAATATTTCAATAGAGAACTCAGTATTATTGTTTGAAATTTTCCCCCAACAATCAGGCCTGCTGAAAAGGCATCATTTAATAATTTCTTTTCATTGCTGAGAATGAAGATTCTATGAGCTCAGTTTTGGATTTCTGATGTTTTAGTTCAGTTCACAGTCTAGATGCATTTCTGTAAGAAGCCGCTTTGGGTGCCAAAATGGGTTAGAAGACCTCTTGGATCATAGTCTTTACGAGCAGAGGGTCTGTTTCAAGAGCAGCAGCTCTGGATCTTATCTGGGCCAAGGGCGTGCCAGTACCGCCCCCATTTCATGATCGCCTATGAGCCACAGCATTGCAAAGTTCCTACCTCTGGGTGGAAGTCTTAGGGGGTGGCTCTCGCCACGTGGATGATGCCTCTGTCGCCATTTTCCTTGCAGAAAAACAGGATGGAGAGGGAAAATCCCTCCCCGGGCAGCACATAGTCATAGTACAGCTCACAGTCTGGATGCATGTCTGTAAGAAGCCGCTCAGGGTGCCAAAATGGGTTAGAAGACCTCTTGGATCATAGTCTTTAAGACCAGAAGGTGTGTTTCACGAGCAGCAGTTGCGGATCTTTATAGCATATTTATATATCATTATTTGCCATTTATTTGAAGACAGCTAAACGACTTTGAGGTCTTTCTCCTGGTTATTTATTTTTTGTAAGAACAGCATTTTCTAAGGAAGTGAAAGTGAAACATGCCTTCAGAATTGGGTGATAGGAGTCTGAGTGGATCACACTTTGGTTTACATCTTAAATAGATTATCTTCTGATTTACATAGAAGATATATAGTTTTTCTTTTTGGGTCACACCCAGTGATGCACAGGGGTTACTCCTTGCTCTGCACTCTGGAATTACTCCTGCAGTGCTCAGGGTACCATATGGGATGCTGGGAATCGAACTTGGGTCGACCGCATGCAAGGAAAATGCCCTACTCACTGTGCTATTGCTCCAGCCCAATAAAAGATCATTTTTCTAGTGAAATGATTATTTTATCTTCATAAAAATTAAACTTTGAATTATTTGAATATTTTGAATTTCAAACTGTAACTCTTTATGAGCTCCACATTTATAAGTATTTTCCCTTTACTCTATTTGTCTTCTCATTCTCCTAACAGAGACTTTCAAAGAACAAAATTTTGTCACTTTAATGAAATTAAGATTAAAAGTCATTTGTTTCAGAGGTAATATATATCTTTGATTGTACTTCCAAAGAAACATAAATAACACATCGAACATCACCAAGGTTTATCTTTTGATTTGGCCATGTGCAGCTGCTTTACTATGCATCATAATATTCCACATATGAGAGGCATCATTCAGTTTCTGTCCTTCACTTTCTGATTGATTTCATTTGGCATTCCGCTGTCTTGATCCATCCACATAGTGTCAAATTGCATGGCTCCATCTTTTCTTAGTAGATACCACATTTCTTGATCCATGCATTTCTAGTGGTCATTTAGGTTGTGTCTATTGCCCAGCTACTGTACTACAAACTTATATGAGCATAGCCATGCAAATATCCTCTCAAGTTAATATTCTTGTGTTGTGAAATAGATGATAAGAAATGGTATTGCTGGATGTATGGGAATTCTTTTTTTTAAAATTTGAATCATTGCTTTCCATAGTGATTGAACCAAACAGTATTTCACCAAAAGTTCTTTCCTCATGGCATCACCACTAATACTAGTTTATTAGGCTTTTTATATGTGCTATTCTCATTGGTGAGATATATCTCATTATTGTTTTGATCTGCATTTCTTTAATAATAAGTGACAGCGGTCACCTTCATATGACCACTGGACAATCTTATTCCTTGGGAATGAGACTGTTCATTTCCTCTCCTCATATTTGGCTCTCCACACATTCAGGCGAGCTTCACGCATGAAGGGACTGGCAGAGGAACCCAGGTGTGTGGGACCCGGGGCTGAGATCTCCAAGCCTGCTTGGATTGGGACTGGGCCTTCTCCACACAGACCCCCCATTTTCCAGTAGCTTGGCAGCCACACCCACAAACTGCCCCCGGCTCCGTGAAATCCCACCAATGGTCAACATCCAGAGACTATAAGACCAAGCTCCTGGAAGCAACTTCTAATAGCCTTGTTCTCCCTCTTAGAGAACCTGAAAAGCTATTAAGAGTCTATTGCCCCATGGAAGAGCCTTGCAAGCTCCCCATGGTGTATTTATATCCGAAATACAGTAGAAAATATATACATACCTCTCAGAGAGCTCAGCAAGCTACCGAGAGTATTCCTTCTGCACGGCAGAGCCTGGCAAGCTACCCATGGCGTGTTCGATATGCAAAAACAGTAATGATAGGTCTCATTCCCCTGACCCTGAAAGAACCTCCACTCCTTGGGAAAGATGAGTAAGGAGAGGCTGCTAAAATCTCAGGGCTGAGTGTAATAGAGACGTTACTGGTGCCCACTCAAGTAAATCGACAAACAATGGGATGACAGTGAGACAGTAATACAGTGATATTTGGCTACGGTTACTTATGTTTTGTTGCTAGATCTTGTAACTGCTTTATAAATTTTGGATATTAGCACCTTTTCTGCTTTTTTGCAAGGCCTTTTTACTGTAGCTTGACTTTTTTTGGCTACAGAAACTTAACAAAATTAAAAAATTGTACTGATAATTAATTTCAAGATTTTAGAAACAGAAAACAAAATCCTAGAGAGGCAAAATTATATCACATATGAGAGAAAGAAAGAAAGACAGGAAGAAAGGCAGGAAGAAAGGCAGGAAGAAAGAAAGAAAGAAAGAAAGAAAGAAAGAAGAAAGAAAGAAAGAAAGAAAGAAAAGAAAGAAAGAAAGAAAAGAAAGAAAGGAAGAAAGAAAGGAAAAGAAAGAAGGAAAGAAGAAAAGAAAGAAGAAAGAAAGAAAGAAAGAAAGAAAGAAAGAAAGAAAGAAAGAAAAGAAGAAAGAAAGAAAGAAAGAAAGAAAGGAAGAAGGAAGAAGGAAGGAAGGAAGGAAGGAAGGAAGAAAGAAAGAAAGAAAGAAAGAAAGAAAGAAAGAAAGAAAGAAAGAAAGAAAGAAAGAAAGAAAGAAAGAAAGAAAGAAAGAAAGAAGAAAGAAGAAAGAAGGAAGGAAGGAAGGAAGGAAGGAAGGAAGGAAGGAAGGAAGGAAGGAAGGAAGGAAGGAAGGAAGGAAGGAAGGAAGGAAGGAAAGAAATAAAGAAAGGGAATAAAGTACAGTGAATGAGACACTTCTCTGACATGCAGCTGACCTTAATTTGATCCGAAGCAGCATCAGGAGTAATGCCTGAGTACAGAACCAAGAGTAAACTTGAACACAGTCAAGTTCAGAAAAAACTACTTTTTCAAAAGTAAATTGCTTCAATCTAAGTGCACTCTCTTTTAGTGCCAAGAAGAGACAGTACTACCTAAAGCATTTTCTTGCTGCAAAATATTTATTTCTGACCTCTTGGTCATTGTATGAAAGATTTACATACAAAACTCAGCTGTTTAAGAAGTTAAAGTACAAACAGTTTAAGGAAATGAATCTGGATCCCCCCAGAAGGAAGGGATCTCAGGACAGACCTCTTTTCTACCAGTGTAGAATGTCACTCAGTCTCCGTATGTCTTTTCTGTGTTATATTGTCCTGTTCCTGTTCCTGCTGCATCCTCCATTTGCCAACAGTGTGTGATGGTCTGATCTTGTCCAAATACCATCTCCATACACATTCTTGTTCTGAAATATGCAACTAGAACCCTGTAACCTGTGTCCCCTTGCTGAGATTCGCTCCTCTATAATCTGCCATGAGTTTCACTAGGGCTGTAGCCAGGCAGCTTCTTGTCCTCTTGACTCTCTTTGGTCTCCAGTCATGGCCATGGGATGTTAGGAAAACCTCTGCCATCCTGCTGTATACCTGGGCACAGGTGAGGCCACAATGATGCTTGCCTGACTTGCACCTTCCTTTTATCATGTACTAAGTCCCTCCCCCAGTCATCCTATTAATTTTGACTGGATATTTTTTTTTTAGCCCGGAGATTTAGTCACATAACCCCTGATAGACTTCCACTGAAGAGTCTGGAGTAAACATAGAGCGTTGCCCTCCATAATCATCTTTATTTTTCTTCAAACCTTCTGGTGAATTCACACGGTTATGGTTATTCCGTCTCTGTTTTGGAGACACAAGTTTGCATGAGGAGCTAGTGCCATGGTATTGTCAGCTGATAATATCCTTTAGCAAGGTTTACTTCGGGCTTAGGAAATACTGGCATCTGTTTGGATATCTGTTTCTCTGATATCTTTCCTAGTTGGACCATTCTTTTATGGGCCAAATATGGCTAGATGAAGAGCTGAGAGCTGCAACTGAGAGGTCGATTTTCTTTTTGTTCCTCCTTAGAACACTTTGCTCCCATTTCAGTGCTCACTGGAAATACAAATTTTTAATTAATTTATTCTTTTATTGAATCACCATGTAGAAAGTTACAAAGCTTTCAGGTTTAAGTCTCAGTTATACAATTCTCGAACACCCATCCCTTCACCAGTGCACATATTCCACCACCAAGAATCATAGTATACCTATCCTTCCCCCCACATCCCCAGCCCCCCACCCCGCATGTGTAACTGGTAAATTTCACTTTACTTTCACTTTACTTTGATTACATTCAATATTTCAACAAAAAACTCACTATTATTGATTTGAAGTTTCTCCCCCCTAAAGTCGATCTGCTGAAAAGAAAGCATTTGATAATTTGTTGGAAATACAGTTTTACTAGTTCACCTAGGTTAGCCCAGGACTTATGATCTCTTTTAGAAGATTTTCTCTAATGTATGGGTTAGCTTATCTTATGACCTCCATATACACAAGCTGACGCAAGATTCCACTTCTAGTCACTCAACTGCTCCTCAGTTTCAGTATGTGTACGAGCTGAGGGAGTGATAACTCATAGATAAGGCTCTCTACTGCTGGCCCAATAAGCAATTGCCAAGAGGGAGAAAATACACAGAGCCATTGGCCGGGGGAACCATTTTCCCACAGGGAGAATTTTATGAACTGAGAGTAGAGATTCACTTTCCCCACAATTAAATTCCTCCAAGCTGAGGCAGAAAAGTGTTGGTTTTGTTTTCTTGTTTGTTTGATTTTTTTAGCCGCCATCAGTCAGCTTTGCTCAAATTTACTCATGGTTCTGCACACAGGGATCATTACTGGTGGGCTCAAGCATCGTATGGGGTGCCTCAGATTGAACCTGCATCAGCTCTGCACAAGGCAAGCACTATACTGACTGTACTACTGCTCCAGCCCTAGAGAACTGTTAGATTTTGAACAATCCTTGTTGGACTTGGTATAGTGTCACCACAAACTCTGAGGGAGAAACTTAAAAGTCTGCTGTATCCCAGAATGAGTTCCTAAAGGATAATCATGAAAACCAAATCCAGACACTGGGAAGACTTCCCCCGCCTCTTTAACCTGAGTGAGGACTCCAAACACAGGAGCTCCTTTAAACGAATCTAAGCCTTGTTTGCCTGTGCAAACTTGCACTGGGATTGAAAGGACATCTCAGTGCCAAGATTCTTTACCTTTAGTCAAAGCTCAAAAACGAATGGCCACTAAGTACAGAGTTTACTGCCACATACCACATGCACAGAATGTCTCTTTGTCCCTAGGACACAGAGTCCCCAAAGACTCTGACACTCTTCCTGAGGGTTGAGGTCAAAGAACCAATATATCCAACTCTCCTTTGTCTCAGAAACCTCCAAGTAATGATGGAAACCTGATTCACTGCTGATGGAGTTTGTCTGAGTGCAGGACTTGATGTTGGCACCTGTTTTTCTTTATCAGGCCTGAACTCTGCTGGAAGTAGTTGAGCTCTGAATTTTCCCTTCCCGGGACCCCTTACCTTTAGGGAAAACCCCCACAGAGTGTGGCCCTACACTAAAGAAAACCGAACAGAGCACTGGAGAAGATGCCAAGAGCTGTGTTATGCCCTGAAACTGTTTTGATGCTTTATGTCCCATGGGTACTTCCACTCGGGGTGACTTCCTCTTTACACATAGCCTGTTTGAGGAATCTCTAAGCCACTTTTCATCCTGTCTGTGAGAACAGATCTTTAGATAGTATTTGTGTTAGACCAATAAGTCCTTGATTTTCCTGACACATCATAGACTCACCACGAGTTCTGAACACCAGGGAGGGGTCAAAAGTGACTTTCTTGCTCTTGTGCACATGTGGGAATAGTAGAGTGGGGGGGGTGTTTAGTCAGGGGACACAATTCCCTGCCTGGAAGTTTGAGTATTTCATGTCTTACCACACCAGCAACTGTTTCTCTAGTAGTATTCAAAACTAGCTTGAATTTGGAAGTTACCACAAATGTGGTCCAAAGGGATTTCTTTTTCCTTGAAATTTCCTTCCACTTTATGGGTAGCACTGTAGCGCTGTCATCCCGTTGTTTATCGATTTGCTCGAGTGGGAACTAGTAATGTCTCCATTAGGAGATTTGTTGTTACTGTTTTTTGCATATCGAATACACCATGGAGAGCTTGCCAGGCTCTGCTGTGTGGGCGGGATACTATTGATAGCTTGCCGAGAAGGACAGAGGAATGGAACCCAGGTTGGTGCATGCAAGGCAAATGCCCTACCTGCTGTGTTATCACTCCAGTCAGGTGTCAGGATGGCCAAATGGTCTAAGGTGCCAGACTTTATGGGTATGGGGTAAAGATTAGTTCAGGTGTGGTGGGTCTAAAGTCACCACCTGTGGACTTCTTCAATGAGTGTCCAATAAATCTGCAGTCATTCACCTGCATAGGAAACTTTGATCTCTCCCCCTGTACCTGATGGTTGGAGCAAAAGCTATTGTATTTGGAACCTGAAAACAATTTAAATTCCACCAGACTTCATCCAAAGCAGAGATTGGAGCTGACTTGCAATCATCTGAAGTAATTTCGAGGGTATAGCTAGAACTGTAAGCCAGAGACCAGAGAAGCACTTCATACTTTTCTTTGTGAAATCATCTCTCTTATAAGAGCATAACCAAGATTCAGGAACTTGTGTTCAAACACAGATACTACATTCCTCGTTTTCCATGGAAATATAGAACTGATGTTGGTGGGCCCCACGGGTGGCTCATGTGAAGTGGGGAGGGGAAAGACGGTCACTTTCTCCCCACCATCCTCTGCCACACAAGATCCAGGGTTATTGGGTTCTTGTCTCGCCTCACAGAAAGAAATTTTAGGAGTAGACAAGCAGTGAAGTTACATAGTTTTTATTTGGAGGTTTTGAAGGGAAGGAGGGAGAGAAAGTGAGAGAGAGTAGAGAGTGGAAAGTGAGAGAAGGTGCTCAAGAGAGAAACTGGGATTCTCCAAAGGTGGATAGAGCCCCTACACACACCCTAGCATTAGACAGGAAAGCATGAAAGTACACATCTAAAGAGAGAAGATGCGGACTACACATGTGCTCAGGCACCGCATGTGCTTGGCCGTATGGGCACAAGCAGCACATGGGCTTGGGCAGCATTTGTGCACGCTTCGTTTGTTCAAGGTGGCCTTTATAGGGTTTCTCCAACCTGCCCCCATGGGGGGGGGGGCTTCTACCTAAATCAAAGTCTGTTGCTAAGGCTGTTACCAGTGTGGTGGGACAGTCTTCACTGAAATTCCTGTTTTTCCTGTTTTCTTTTTTTTTTTTTTCATTTTGCTTTTTGGGTCACACCTGGCGATGCACAGGGCTTACTCCTGGCTCTGTACTCAGGAATTATTCCTGGCGGTGCTCAGGGGACCATATGGGATGCTGGGAATCGAACCTTGGTCAACCGCATGCAAGGCAAATGCCCTACCCGCTGTGCAATCATTCTTCTGAGGTTCTTATCAGGCTCTCCTCACAGCAACTTCGGGACTATTTCTTCCCAGGAAATCTTTGCCATTGCCTTGGGAAGGGTCCTTCCCTATCCTGCCTACATCAGGACTAAAATTTATCATGTTTTCTAGAAAAGGCAAACCCTAAATGAATCAATCTTTTTCAAGGGACAGACACTACTAAACTTTGTGTGTGTGTGTACAAGTGAAGCACCATTTACTATTTTGTTTACAACAGCAAAGCCTGAAGTTACCGTCTTTCTAGTAAACGTAGAGGCAAAATCTAAGATATTTGTAAAAATTGACAAGACCCATAGGAAACAATTTTTTTTCTCTTAATACTGAGACCCAAATGACTGCCTCCTTTGCAGAAATGGAGGTAAACATCTGCCAATCTTTTTGAAAAGGTTAAAACTACTGTAGTTAACTTTCTTGTTGGAGAAAAGGAAGCAGGCACCTTTAAAACCTCACTTCGCATATCCTCTGATTTCGTATAGGTGAATTCCAGAGCTGCTTCTGTATTTAAAACCTTCCCAGAGGTATATCCCCTGAGGTAAGTAGCTTGATTGTGAATGGTTTGCTTTCCCTGAACAAAATCCCTTTTTTATATCCTCAATCAAACATATTTCTACCCCACTTTAGGGGTTTAACCTAACCACCAAACTAAATAGCAAATTGTCCAAAGAGAAATGCTTTTTCATAGTCTTTTTGAGTTTATCTTCGGCCACCTAAGGGGCTTCTCCAAAGGAAAATAACTTGTTTGACTTGGGTGAGTAGGTCTGGAACACAGTGACTAAAATATGTTTGTTCTAGTTCCCATCTGTATAGTGAGCTCCACTTTGTATTTAGTGAGTTAAGGTTTTGTCAATGGTGTCCAATAAAGAACCAAAACCTGCCAGGTGCATGGAATTGACCTCCAGTTGCATGGTTCATCAAGAATGTGCCCACAGATTTTAGTGGATCTTTGATCTCAGTTTTTTGTTCTTTCTTTTCATTTTGAATAAAACCCAGGTTGGTTGTAACAGACACAGTCCTAATTTCCTCTCCGCAAACCCCTTCTAAATCCCAAGAGTATAACAAACCATGCTAGCTTCACGGCATGCTCTTCTTTGCTCCAACTGGCCTTTGCTCTGATTCATGGTATAAGGTTCATGGCGAAAGTTCCATTTTCAGATGACAAAAAAAACGTTGATTTATTCTGAGCCCACAAGTTCTTGACTATTATGTGACAGATTTGCAGTTAAAACTCAGAGATTTAAACAGTTAAACCTTGTTGTACAGTTTAAAAGAGCTGGATGCCTCCCGATGTCCAGGCCTCTTCTTTGACCTATGCACTTTGCCTGTCATCCTGTGCCCAAGTGTCCAGTCCAGATTATGACGTCCTGTACCTGCTCCTGTGTCATATGTCCTCCTCCAGGCTACTATGGTCTGATCTTGTTTCTAAGCCATTTTCTATGTATATGTTCATGTTATGTAATCTGCAGATGGAACCTTGTCACCTCTGTCCCCTTATTGGAATTTGCTACTCTATAATACTCTATAACCTGTCCCTGTGCCTCTCTTGGCCTGCAGCCCACCAGCTGCTGATTTCTTTTGATTTCCTTGAATGTAGCCACAGACACATGCATGAGAACCTCTGACATCTTACTGTCCATCTGGAGATAGGTGAGCAGGCAAAAATGGGTTTTTTACTTGGAGGCTTCCTTTTGATTACCACTCTCCCATTCCAATCATCCCATTGTGATGGAAGATGTAAAATCAGAAGTTAGGAATGGGAAAAATTCCATGAAGAAGCATTGTTTAACCACAATGGGACCTAGGGGAAAAAAGCAAGCTGCAGCTGTAACATTTGGAGGTACAGAAAACTAGAATAGCACCTCAGAAATAGGAGGGTGCCCCTGCTGTGGATGTAAGGGCTATTACAAAGGGGGCATGATTAGAGTCTCTCTTCCCCATATGTGCTACATACAAAACGCCTGACCTAAATTGGGGCTCAGTCATTTTGGTGCAAATCCAGCTGAATCCACTGGCATAATTAAACTATTCTCTCTTTATACCTCTTGGTGTGAGATGATATCTTCAAGAAAGTTCACAGAGCCATAACACCATAACTTTATTTTTAATTACCTCACTAGTATTCATCTTGGACTGGAATGATAGCACAGCAGGTAGGGCTTGTGCTTCGCCCTTGTACGAGGCCAACCTGGGTTCGAAGTCCTCCACCCCTCTTGGAGAGCCCAGCCAGCTACCAATAGTATCCCACCTGCATGGCAGAGCATGGAAAGCTACCCATGGCTTATTTGATATGCCAAAAACAGTAACAACAAGTCTCACAATGGAGATGCTACTGGTGCCCACTTGAGCAAATCGATGTACAACAGGATGACAGTGCTACAGTGTGGTGCAGTATTTTTCTTATAAATGAAATTACTTTTTAATTTATTGAATCACCAGGATATAAAAAGTTAGAAAGCTATTCATGATTAAGCTTTGGTCATTCAATCTTCAATAAGTATCCATCCTTTCACCAGTGTCCACTTCCTTCCACAGTTTCTGTCCCATCTTCCAGCTTGCCTCTATGGCACACACTTTTCTTTTTGTCAGTTTAAGCACTTTGGTTTGCAATACTTTTACTGAAAGGGCTTTATGGATATCACTTTACTTCTTTTTAGTATCTAGTTCTTGTCCAGAGTGATCACTTCTCATTATCATTGTCATAGTGCTCTGGCCTAGCCATTCTCTTTTGGATCCCATGCACAAAAGTCAAATCAAAATGGATTAAAGACTGGTATCAGACCTGAGTCCATAAGGTACATAAAGGAAAAACAGGCAAAATTCATCATGATATTTAAACTAGAGGCATACTCAAGAATGAAATATCACTGACAAAACAAGTGGAAATGAAGATGAACAAATCAGAATATATTAAATTAAGAAGCTTCTGCAACTACAAAGGAAGAGCACAGACTGGGAGAAATTATTTGCCAAACACTCATCAAATAAAGGGTTAATAGCCAAGATCTATAAAGCACTGGTGAAACTTTACAGGAAGAACATGTGACACCAACAAAAGTCATTAGAATTGATGGACAAAAACTTCCTCGAAATACAAATGGTCAAAAGTCACATAAAAAAACAGCTCTATATCACTATTCATCAGGGAAATGCAACTGAAAATAATAAGATACCACCTCATATCAAAGAGACTGGTACACATCACAAAGAACAAAAACAGCCAGTGTCGGTGTGGATACACAGAATCCTCATTCTCTGCTGGCGAGAATATCTTTTGGTCTAGTCTTTTTTTTTTTAAATATGGACATTTCTCAAAAATCTAGGAATTTCACTTCGATATGACTGAACAATTCCACAATTAGAAAACATACAATATGGGCCCCAAAACACAATGCAGAAAAAAGTTTTTGCATTTCTCTATTCATTCACCACTATTCAAAAAAAAATATTGGAAACAAACCAAGCGCCCAAAAACAGACAAATGAATAAAGAAGCCATGGTACACCTACAAAAAAGAATACTACACAACCAAGAGGAAAAATTAAGTCAGGTAAATTTCTAATACATGGATGGCGAATGGAACATATCCTGTTGAATGAAATGATTCAAAAGGAGAACACACATAGAGTGATCACACTCATTTGCAAGAAAAAAAGAAACAGAGTGGAAGAATAATATGCAAAGACAATAGAAATGAAGACGAGGTGATTGATTCTTACTAGAAAGCATACCGTAACCTATATTGACTGGATACTTTTACGTTGGCAAGATTTACATTAACTAATTAAATTAAGGCGTTTATCTGCCCTCTCCATTTCCACCATAACTATTTTTTTTGGTAACAATAAAACCAGAAAAAGACATTTCCAGACATAAGATGTATGTTGCAAAGTCTCTCATATATGTACATAGAAAGATCATAACAAAGTAAATAAATTGAATTCAACAACGTAAAACTACAAACCCATTCACTTACCTCTGATCTGAAGGGAGTCTCAATATTAAAATTATAATAATAAAAAATAAAACCTTAAATATTAAATTGAAATATTTTTTTAAATTTTTTATTGTGGAAAGTTACAAAGTTACAAAGTTTTCAGGTTTAAATCTCAGTTATACAATGCTCGAATACCCATCCCTTCACCAGTGCTCATATTCCACCACCAAGTATCCCAGTATAGCTCCACCCCGCCCCCTCACACCCCAAACCCCCCCTCGCCCCTAACCCCCCCCACCCTAAGCCCCCCCCCTGTGTAACTAATAAATTTCACTTTACTTTCACTTTGATTGCATACAATATTTCAACAAAACTCACTATTATTGTTTGGAGAGTCTCTCCCCTAAAGTCAGACCTGCTGAAAAGGAAGCATTAGATAATTTGTTTTCCATTGCTGAGGATGAAGAAGTATGAGGTCGAGTGACCACACTTAGCGGCCTCTCAGTTTTGGGTTTCTGTAATTTAGTATTTTAGTAACTAAGTCCAGAGAGATATCTGCCAGAAGTTGCATCATTGCCAACTTGTACTTCTCAGTTACATTATATTCCACATATGAGTGCAATCTTTCTATGTCTGTCTCTTTCTTTCTGACTCATTTCACTCAACATGATACTTTCCATGTTGATCCACTTGTATGCAAATTTCATGACTTCATGTTTCCTGACAGCTACATAGTATTCAATTGTGTAAATATACCAGAGTTTCTTTAGCCAATCATCTGTTTTCAGGCACTCTGGTTTTTTCCATATTGTGGCTATTGTGAACAGAACGGCAATGAACATGGAAATGCAGATGTCATCTCTACTATACCTTTTTGTCACTCCGGGATATATTCCCAGGAGTGGTATTGCTGGGTCAAATGGGAGCTCAATTTCTAACTTTTTGAGAATCATCCATATTGTTTTCCAAAAGGGCTGAACCAGTCGGCATTCCCACCAGCAGTGAAGGAGAGTCCCTTTCTCCCCACATCCACGCCAACACCAGTTGCTTTTGTTTTTGGGGATGTGGGCCAGTCTCTGTGGTGTGAGATGATATCTCATTGTTGTTTTGATCTGCATTAAATTGAAATATTTTATACATGGGCTAGAGATAGCACAGTGGGTAGGGCATTTGCCTTGCATGCGACAAACGTGGGTTTGATTTCTCTGCCCCTCTTGGAGAGCGCGGCAAGCTACCAAGAGTATATTGTCTGCACAGCAGAGCCTGGCAAGCTACCTGTGGAGTATTTGATATGCCAAAAACAGTAACAACAAGTCTCAAAATGGAGACATTACTGGTGCCTGCTGGAGCAAATCGATGAACAATGGGATAACAGTGACAATGATGTACTTAATACATAAAGTTTAATTTTTAATATTACTATTAAATATATTCTCCATATTAAAAACATAAGTGATATAGTCTATCTGGTGAAAAATAAAAGAAAAGTAACCATCATATCAACAGATACAGAACTTAAAAATGAATGTCATAGGATGAACCAAGAGCCGCGGCACGAGAAGCAGAGCCTCCGCGCCTACTGAGTGTGATCCTGAGGTCTCCTAACCCATTTTGGCACCAGAGCAGATTCTTGCAGCCATGCATTTTGACTGTGAACTGAACTACAACCTCGTGCAGCCCGGGGAGGGATTTTTTTCCCTCTCCACCCCATTTTTCTGAGCGAAAATGGCGGCAGCGGCAGCAGCCACGCGGTGAGAGCCACCCTCTAAGACCCCTCCACCAGGAGGTAGGACTCTCTTTAGTGACGTAGCCTGTAGGTGATCCTGGGAGGGGAGGTGTTCCCGGCGCGCCTTCCGCCCAGAGATGAACCAAGAGCCGCGGCACGAGAAGCAGAGCCTCCGCGCCTACTGAGTGTGATCCTGAGGTCTCCTAACCCATTTTGGCACCAGAGCAGATTCTTGCAGCCATCCATTTTGACTGTGAACTGAGCTAAAATATTAGAAACCCAAAACCGCGCGGCCGCTATTGCGGCCGCGCGGACTCAAAGTCTTCACTTTTACCAAGGAAGAGAAATTATTAGATGATGCTTATTCAGCAGGCCTGATTGTTGGGGAAAATTTCCAATCAACAATAGTGAGTTCTGTATGGAAATATGAAATGTACTCAATATATAGAGAGAATAATGGGAATATCATTAGCTACTTAGATGGGGGATAGGGTGGGAGGGGGGTGTATTGGGGTTCTTGGTGGTGGAACGGGTGCACTGGTGAAGGGATGGTGGTTTAATCAGTATTTGACTGTGACTTAAACCTGAAAGCTTTGTATTTTTTTCCTTGTTTTCACGGTGGTTCAATAAAATATTTCTTTAAAAAAAAATGAATGTCATAACCGTTTATGATTGAAGCAAGACCAGGGGCATAGTATCTGTGATTTTGGTTTCCAAAGTTTATTGAAAAGTAGAAGAGAAAGAAACTCCCAGTGTAGGAGGACCTCAGTAGATGACTAAGTTAATGTAAGGATCTTTATGAAGATAATTTTTTTTGTAATTTTGAATTTTTATTTTATTAAAGTACTGTGTTTTACAATGTTATTCATAGTTGAATTTTACACATACAATGTTCTAGAACCCATTCCACCACTAGTGTCAACTTCGCTCCACCAGTGTTCCCAGTTTCCTTCCTATATCATCCAAAAAAATCCTCTCAGTGCCATCTTGACAGGCACCTTTTAAGTTTGATTCTTAAAGTTTGGGTCTCATGATTTCAACCTTGTTCACTCTGTGTTTTGGATATTTAGCTATTTTGTTTTTCAACATCACTAATGCACCTGAATCCCCTGACCCCTGCCCTCTCTATTTCTCACCTGTTTCCTCTACCCTCTCATCAACTCTGTTTCTTTCCTTATCCTCCTGTGTACTCTGGGACTAAGATTGATCTAGTAATACTGTCTTTAAAATATTGCATTCTCTTGACCAGTTATTCTAAGTACAAATATAAGTGATACCATCCTGTATTTATCTTTCTGTTCCTGGCTTATTTCACTTATCATGGTTTCTTCCAATTCCAACTATGTTGCTGCAAATTGCATGATTCTATCATTCCTTACAACTGTATTCCATATCGTCTGATCGTCTGTCTACCTGCATATCTATCTATCTATCTATCTATCTATCTATCTATCTATCTATCTATCATCTATCTACTTATCTATCTATATTTATATCTATCTATCTATCTATCTATCTATCTATCTATCTATCTATCTATCTAAACCACATCTTGACAATCCACTTATCTGTTCTTGGACATCTAGGTAGATTCCAAATCTTAGCTACTATACTGACTGTTGCAATGAATAAAGGTGTATATGTCCTTTAAAATGAAAATCAGAATCTTGCTTTTTTTATAAAGAGACAAGATTGTTTAAAAGAATTCAGGGATTTCTTAAGAAGCCATATGGTTAATTTGGACATTTTATGCTGCTAAACCTAACATCCTGTGTAATTTGTATTTCCATTTAGATTAGTGAGTCTCTCTATTCATTTAAGACCCTCTAGGTTATTTATTTGACCATCTGCCTAGGCATTGCATTTTAACTCTTAGTCTCCAGTGAGCCCAAGGCCTAAGGTGAGTATAAACTTCCTCAGTCTCAGAGAGAACACAGGAATTTTCAGAACTGTTTAAAATGCAGGACAGATGGCCAAAATGAAGATACAGCTGGCAAGGGGAAACTGAGGCTTCCCCTTTCATAATAAGAACTCTTAACTTCCAGTTCATGGCAAGGGATATTTCCCATTGCTGACACTGCTCTCTATTTCTTTCAGTATTGCTTATATTTTTCACTGTGTAAGTCTTCATTTCCTTGGTTAAATTGATCCTAGGTATTTGATTTTTGAATACTAATTTGAAAGGGTTTTCTTTCTTTTTCTTCTAGTTCATCATTAGCATACAGAAATGCCACCAATTTTTTGTGTGTTAATTTTTCAGACTGCTATCTTGTGTTGTTTATCATTTCCAAGTTTTATTTATTTATTTTTTAATTTGTGGAGGAAGGTACAGGATCTCTATGTATATTATCATGACATATGCAAGTAATTTAACTTATTCTTTTGTAATTTTCAAAACACCTATGAGATTGCTGTAGTGAGAAAATTTGAAGACTTTATGACTAGATCATAAAGTTTTGATCTCAAGGGATGGCTTTCAGTTCTTCACCATTGAGTATGATGTTGGCTATTGGTTTATTGCAGATGACCATTACTATCTTAAAGGAATGTTCCTTTTATCAGTTATTTATTCTTTGTTCCCCATGGGTGGATGTTGAATCTTGTCAAAAGCTTTCTCTGCATTAATTGATGTGATCAATGTTCTAGAACGCATTCCACCACTAGTGTCAACTTGCCTCCACCAGTGTTCCCAGGTTACTTCCTATACCATCCCACCAATCCTCTCAGTGCCATCTTGATAAGCTCCTTTTAAGTTTGGTTCTTAAAATTTGGGTTTCATGATTTTAATATGACTGAGTTATAAAGGTTTCACTGATTCTTTGATCTAAAAGAGACTGCAAAAGTCTCTATCTTGTTCTTTTTCAATGTGTCATGGAATTTTACCTCATGAGGCTTGGAACTTTCTGTTTTGAAAAGTTTTGAAATATATTATTGATTATTATTTTAATTTATGAATATAAGCACAGTAATTGTCTATATTTTAAGTCTCTGAAAAATCATGTTTTTAAGGACATTATTTTATTACAAAATTTGTGGGCATTGGACTTGCTAAACCTAAAATTTATAACATCCTTTTATCATTATTTTAATGGTCATTGAATATACATAGGCATTTTCTCTTTATTTTCTCATATTCATAATTCTCATGTTCATCTTTTCTCATATTTATATTCATTTAGTGCTTATACCTCTTGCTTCATTATCTTTATTAATATAGAGAATTCATACTTTTATATATTATAATAAAAACTAAATTTTAACATTAGATTCTCTTTAGTGATTTTCTGTTTACAATTTCATTGCTTTGAACTCTACCTGATATAATTTCTTTAGGGTTTTTTTCATAGATGTATGTTGGATCTCACTAGGGTTTCCTGACTCTGTGCTTAATGCATCATTCGGAGTGGTTCTAGGGAAAACTATATAGAAACAAGAATTAAACCAGTGTTGGCCTTATAGAAGGCAAGTACCTTACTCCATTTATTATCTCTCCCCAAGATATAATTTATTATGCTGTGCGTATATGATTGTCTTCCAACCTTCTACTCTAAGTCTACATTAATCATTAATGTTCAAGTGGCTCTCCCATAGAAAGCAAAATATTAGTTATTTTTCTTTATTTAATCTGCCACATCATCATTATCATCATCATCCCATTGATCATCAAATTTCTCGAGTGGTCTTGAGGACATCTCCATTCGTCCTAGTCCTGAGATTTTAGAAACCTCTCTTTACTCGTCCTTTCCAATGGTGCAGCATTGGAGGCTCTTTCAGGGTCAGGGGAATGAGACCCATCATTGTTACTGTATTTGGCATATGAATATGCCATGGGGAGTTTGCAAGGCTCTCCCGTGTGGGCAGGAAAGTCTTGTAGCTTGCCAGGTTCTCCCAGAGGAAGAACTAGGCTATAAGATGCTTTCCGGGAGCTTGGTTTTATAGTCTCTGGATGTTGGCCATTGGTGGGATTACACGGTGTGGGGGCAGTTCCTGGGTGTGACCACCTAGCTACTGGAAAATGGGGAATCTGGGTGGAAGAGGCCCCGTCCCAATCTGAGCAGGCTTGGAGGTCTCAGCCCCAGGTCCCACACACCTGGGTTCCTCTGCCAGTTCCTTCATGTGTGAGGCTCATCCGAATGTGTGGAGATGTCCTTGAGCATGGCTGTGGCTGGACTCCGGAGATCTTCAGCCGTGAATCTGCCACATTATGTATCTTAATTAAATTAATTAATCTGCCACATTATGTATCTTAATTAAATTAATTAATCTGCCACATTATGTATCTTAATTTCTACATCCAGAACAAAGTAATTAAGTAAAATTACTGGCATACTAATAATTTATTTCTATTTTATATGAATATTGTTTATTTTGGAAATTTATCTTTATTTTATGTTCTTTTATTTTCTCCCTTTGTACATTTGTATTGTTACATCATCTCATTTTTGTAGAGATCATGTCTGTGCCCTTTCTATTTTGTTTCTTTTAAATGTTTAATTTGAAAAAATATAGATCAAGAGTTCTGAGCTCAGCACATAAGGTGTTCATCCCTCACATGGCCATGTTGACTGGATCCCAGGTCTCCCTTGCACCACCAGGAGTGATCCATGAGCATTGCCAGGAGTCATCCTGGGCACAGAACCTGTGTAAGCCTTAAGTATGGTCAGTGTGTCCCACCACCAAAAAATGTTTGTAATCCCTGGGAAGCACCAACAAGTTCGTAAAGGAAAGGAAATGGCAAAAAGTGGGGGAAAACTCTATCAAAGATCTATCTTTATAGCCTTCAGTTATAAAGATAAATAATCCTTGAAGATCTAATATAGCGTGGCAGCTATAGATAAGGATCATTGCCACATATATGAAATTTGTTGATAGAATAAATCTAAAGCATTATCATCACCCAGATATTTTAAAGTGAAAAAATTACATCTAAGGTTACAGTGGTAAAAAATAAATTTATCACAGCAATTTTTTCACAAAATATACTTAGGTCAAATCATCACTATTTTCTCCTAAATCTATGCAACTTGTATGTTACTTCTATCTCAGAAACAATAAAAATGTGAATGTGTAAGTCAAATTTGGGAGTAAATTGATACATTAAAATAGAAGGGTTTCAGTACCAACTTAAAATAAGAAAATATTTATTATGAAATGAGAAAATTGTCTCATTCAAATGAAGAGAACTGTGAAGTGAACATTTTTAGTGAGAAGAAAGCACCTAAAATTTTGGTCCTAAGACTTAACTTGATAAAATTCAAGAACAAATGCTTGTGCATGAAAGGCCTTGTGTGTGTATATATATATATGTGTGTGTGATAACAGACCTTATAGGATAACCAAATATAAAGCATTTGAAATGAAAAGCATTTCAGTTGAATTTTAATAGTGTTAGAAATAAAAATTGAAACATCTTAGTGAAGTGAGGAAAAAAATCATTTGTTATATATTTACATTTGGCTTTGAATGTTCTGCTTTCCATAAGCAAACCAAGTGCACCTTACACAAATCTGTCTAATTTTTCCTAACCCTTACTCATTTTTCTATGGTTAATGAAGGAATCAAAATTTTATGGACATGGGTGTGCGAAGGGATGCTTACAGGGACCTTTAACCTCCATAGTAGAACAAGAAACTGCTTGCCATGTATCATGCAGTCTTAGTTTTTTTGTCCTCTGTCTCCATTGTTTAAAAGTGTATTCCTCACTGTAACAACGTTCCTCCCCCATACACAGTTTCTGTGCATTTCTTGCCAAGTACCTAGGAAGTTTCTTCTTTTATTTTATGCTAGATTGAAGCATTTAGATCCTCTTGAAAATATTTTGGAAGCAAGACATAATTATCTAGTCCACCCTTTGGGCTAGTGAAACTGAAAGGCTAGCACTGAACCACCATATGGGCCGTGCATGAAGGGCCTCTTGGAACCACGCATTTAAATCCATTTCTTCCTGACAACAATTAGAAGAACCCATCCAATTCTTCCAGGAGCTCTGAAAATGATCACCTGTTGGACCCAGACGCTGGGAAAATTGCTTTCATTTGAATACAATTTGGAATTTGTTCAACTAATCACACTCTGTTAATTGCATTTTGGAGGAAAAAAGAAATTGAATGAAGCAACTGGTTCTTGTTATATTTGTTCCGGGCATGGGATTCAGCATGTGAAAATAACATACTACCTTGTTACTCTCAATAAAAAGAGAACTTATCACATCACAATAATTAAATTATCCTGTACAAAACAAAATAAGGTTTGTATAGAAATATGCTAAGATATAAAGTATATGTGGGTATTTTCTATGCCTGTATTTACATTAACAAAATTGCTTATCCTCAAATGCTATATATCAATAATCTAAAGTCTCTTGATATCCATGGTAATTTTTCACTTTGGCAAGAGAATTTTGAATATAATGGTGCCATGCTTTGTAGATTTTTTTATAACGTTTTCTCTAGTCGGTGGCAGTGGAAAGATCATAATCTAGTTAAGTATGTCAAGCATAGGGACTATTAGTTGTGCCAGTTTTTAAATGGAACAATCATGATAAAGTAATCCATCATATTGGAGAGATTGCTTACGTGGTAGAAGTTAAATTTAGCATGTACTAGACCCTGAGTTTGATCCCTGTCCCTGTATTAAGAAAATGATACAGGGCACTGCTGGGCTGGCAGTGGTGATGGTGATGGCAGAATTCAATTGCAGAGTGTTACAACCCCCGTACTGAACACTGAGCCATCAATTTTATATCACTGGAAATACTTGACATGAGTAGGTAATGGGACTATTCTCTAAGAACATCTATCTTTGCAAAGATCTATAATTACACATATAGTTGAGATACATGCATGTGTAGTATATACATATAAAATTCTATATCTCCGTAAAGAATTTCTCTATCTATAACTATATATCTAACTACATATCTCTATGTCTATCTTATATAGTCTAAGATCAAAAGACTATAATTATAGACAGTCTAAAATGTGCTAAAAATACCACATTTGATAAAAGCATTCATATTCTAAAGAGTGAAGATAGATTCAATAACGCAGCTCAGTTAATATTGGACAAAAGTTGGGCTGGAGCAATAGCACAGCGGGTAGGGAGTTTGCCTTGCATGCGGCCAACCCGGGTTCGAATCCCAACATTCCATATGGTTCCCCAAGCACCATCAGGAGTAATTTCTGAATGCCGAGCCAGGAGTAACACCTGTGCATTGTCGGATGTGACCCAAAAAGCAAAAAAAAAAAAAAAAAAAAAAAAAAAAAGAGAGACAGAAGTACATATTTTCTTTTTTTTTAAGTTTTTATTTTATTGAATCACCATGAAAAAAATTACAAAGCTTTCAGCTTTAAGTCTCAGTCATACACTGATTAAACCCCCATCCCTTCATCAGTGCACATGTTCCACCACCAAGAACCCCAATATACCCCCTCCCACCCAACCCCCACCTAAGTAGCTAATGATCTTCATTTTATTCTCTATATTTTGAATACATTCAATATTTCAATAGAGAACTCACTATTATTATTTGGAATTTTTCCCCAACAATCAGGCCTGCTGAAAAGGCATCATTTAATAATTTCTTTTCATTGCTGATCGTGAAGATTCTGAGTTCACACGGCCTCAAGAGCGACCACACGGTTTTGGGTTTCTGATATTTTAGCTCAGTTCACAGTCTAGATGCATCTCTGTAAGAAGCCACTCTGGGTGTCAAAATGGGTTAGAAGACCTCTCGGATCATAGTCTTTAGTAGCAGAGGGTCCATTTCTCGCGCCGCAGCTCTGGATCATATCTGGGCAGAAGACATGCCCGTAACGCCCCCCCCCTCCCAAGGACCACCTACAGGCTATGTCACTAAAAAATCCTGCCTCTGGGTTGGGTGTCTTAGAGGGTGGCTCTTGTCATGTGGATGCTGCCGCCACCATTTTCCACTCAGAAAGACAGGGCAGAGAGGGAAAATCCCTCCCCGGGCGGCACGAGATTGTAGCTCAGTTCACAGTCTAGATGCATTTCTTCAAGAAGCCGCTCTGGGTGCCAAAATGGGTTAGAAGACCTCTCGATCAAAGTCTTTAGGAACAGAGGGTCCGTTTCTCGCGCTGCAGCTCCGGATCATATCTGGGCAGAAGGCATGCCCCCCCTCCCAGGACCACCTACAAAGGTACACATTTTCTGAGCAGAAATATTTGGTGCCTTCTTCAGAATTTCAGAACCACTTCAGAACCACCAACTAGTTTATCGTCACCAGTTTCTAAGCTATATACCAAGTTGCTTCAGTTTTATTGAAACTAAGAGAGGAGGCTTTCTTTAATAGGATTCATAAAAGTAACTAGCATTTCTACCAGTAGTAATCTGAGGATTGGACAGCTACATGACATGCTGAAGATATTGTGCATGTCAGTGTGGAAAAAAAAACTGACAATGGAGATTTAGTGTAGCATTCAGGAAATGTAAAGTTCTAACTGAGCCCTAAGGAGTTGAATTAATTAATAAACTAGTTACATGATTAATAACATTACCACAGACTAGAACTCCATTGCTGTTTTCAAAAAAATAAGTATTTTATCTACTTAAATATATTTTGTTTTTTTTACTTTCTTGTGGAACAATCGCTATTGCTTAATTTTTTAGGGATAGCACAGCAGGTAGTGAGTTTGCCTTGCACGTGGCTGACCCGGGTTCAATTCCTCCGTCCCTCTTGGAGAGCCAGGCAAGCTACTGAGAGTATCCCGCCAATATAGCAGAGCCTGGCAAGCTACCCGTTGCATATTTGATATGCCAAAAACAGTAACAACAAATCTCACAATGGAGATGAGACATTACTGGTGCCTACTCGAACAAATCGATGAACAACAGGACCACAGTGCTACAGTGCTACAGTTGAACAATAGTTATTTTACAAAAAATGTTTGCTATTAAATTAAACATGAGCAATTTTATGCATACAATATCATAGTACATCTGGATTTTCTAGTTGCATGAGACAGTGACCAGATCTGAGTATGAATCTCTAATATATATAAATATATAACATATATAAATTTATTTTTGTAAACTGATTTTGTGTTCTGCCATTTTACTATGTTGATGTACTTTTCAAAATTGTTTAGTAGAGTCTTTCTTGTATCTGGTACCTATTATCATGAAATCTAAAAATAGTGACAGTTTAACTTCCTATCAATTTTGGCTTCCCTTTTCTTGCTTTATTATTTGAGTTAGGAATTCTGATAACATATTTAATACTAGTAGTGAGAGTTGAGAACACCTTTGTCTTATACAAATATCTAAATGAAAATTCTTCTGAAAATATTGTCATTCACTTTAAATTTATTTACAGATATATCCTTTATTATGTTGAGAAATGTTCCTTACATACCTTTATAGTCTCATTTTTATTGTGAACTTTGTTGAATCTAGTAAAATTCCAAATTCTGAATTTACTAATTTGATTATATATTTTTATATTTATTTTTTGTCTATGGAGTATTAATTTAATTGATTACCTAATGTTGCATTATGTTTGAATTTCTGTCATACATCACACTAGTTGTCTTTTTCTTTGTTTGGGATATATCTGGCAGTGTTTAGGGCTTACTCCTGGCCCTGTGCTATGGGGTTCACTCCTAGCAGTATTTGGAGAATCACCTGAGGTGCTAAGTATTGAACTGGTCATTTGCATGAGAGACAGATGCCTTATCCAGTCTATTATCTTTTCAGCTCAATCCTTTAAATATATTGTTCAATTTGCTAAGATTTTGTTGAAAATTCTTGCACCTACATTCATCAGTGATACTCAATCTATATTTTCTGATGTTCTTGTCTGCTTGTTGCTATAAAAGTAAGGTACTCATAAAATGTTTGAATAGACCCACTTTTTTTTTTGCTTTTTAGGTCACACCTGGCTCTGCACAGGGGTTACTCCTGGCTCTGCACTCAGGAATCACTCCTGGCAGTACTCAGGGGACCATATGGGATGCTGGGAATCGAACCCGGGTTGGCCACATGCAAGGCAAACGCCCTACCCGCTGTGCTATTGCTCCAGCCCCAAGACCCACTTCTTAAATAGACCCACTTCTTAAATTATTTGAAAGAAGTTTGAGAAGTATGGACATTTAGCTTATTTTTTGTTATTTTTATTCAGGCACCAAATCTGTCAGTGCTCAAGGATTACTTCTAGCAGGGCTGAGAGGACCATATGCTATGTCAGGGATGGATCCCTGGTCAGTTGCATGCAATACCAGTACCCTACATGCTGTACTATATCTCTAACCCCAAGGTTATCTTAAAAAGTTCTGCCAGAAATCACTAGAGAAACCATTAAATCCTGACCTTTTTATTTGGATAAGAATTTAAGTGAAATGTAAATTTTTAATTCTAACTGATTATTTCTAATTTTCTTGTATCATCATAACTTAGTTAAGAATGATACGATCTTCAGAATTTGTACTTCTTGCTACATTATTAATATTTTGGCATATGAATAGTCATGGTAGTCATATAAATATCTGAAGTGTGTAAGCACTTTTATTTATTATTTATCTTTATCATTCTAGCGATTCACTTTTCTATTTTTTATAAATCCCAGAAAATCTTTTAAATGTTTTTCAGTTTTGTTAATATTTTCAAAATGCCGACTCATATAGTCAATTTTGTTATCTTGTGTTGCTTGCAGCAACACAAAGGCAAATGGAATTATCAAGAAATAAATCAATAGGTCAGTTTGTGAAATTGTTATATCTCATAAAAGTGTTACTAAAGTCATTATCTGAGGATTTACTCGGCTGATTGGTGCTATTTGATGAATATTCTGTTATTGTTTTTGCTCATTAAGCATGTTGATCTTCAAAACAACTTTCCAACCAGATTTGCTGTGAACCTAGTGGAAATTTGGAGGTGTTGCATGACCACATTTGCAGTCCTATGCTTTAGTAGCTATGGAGCGAGAGTAATTTGGTGGCTGGTGGCTTACTGAGGTTCAGTTATGGAGCTGGGTCATTTCTATGTTAGAGGATGTTTGGTGTGGAGGAAGGGCTGCAGTGACTTCGGCCATAAAGGGGAATCTGCCTGCCCTCACTGTAGGAAGGCCCCTGAGTTTATAGCCCGAACCGCTTACCTGAGGAAACCTCTTACCTCTTACCATGGCATGGTGTTCTTTTGGAGATTAGCTTGGAGCGCTGATTCGTTTTAAAGACTTGATGTTTTTTGGGTGGTGGTGGTGGTGGTGGTGGAGGTGTTGATTTTCTGTTTGATTAATATTGCCACTGATGATACTGTTTCTGATCTTCCCTAAAGCTCTTCTGTTATTGTCATTTTATTGCTTTAGATCTGCCAGTAATTGTTTTGTACATTTTGAAGTCCTTTGATTTGATGCTTACATAATAATGAGTGCTAAATTTTTTATGGGTTGATCCCCTACTTTCTATATAATGCCTATCTTCTTATTTACTTTAGCATGGATTTTATCTGTTTCAAGTATGACTGTCTTGGCTCTTTTAAGGTTACCATCTTCTTGCAGGATTATTATTATTTGACCTTTTACTTGGAGTCTGTGTTTCTCTTTAGAGCATAAATTATTTTGTCAAGAAAAGTATAATGTTGAATTTTGTTTTCCAATGCATCTATTTGCCATGAGTCTTTTTACTGGGGAGTTCAAACCATGGTTGCTTAAAGATTAAATATGTATATAAATATATATGTGAATATATAAATGTAATTTATATATATTCACTTCATGGTTTGCTTTTTATGTGTCTTTACAGTTTTTTTTTCAGTTCTTTTACTCTCTTCATATGTCTTACAGTTTGATATTTAGTTTTTGTTTAATTTTGGTATTGATTTTAATGTTCTTATTCATTTTATTTTATTAATTTGTACTAGTTATTTTTGCTTATAAACCTGAAAACTACTTTAGGTTGAAATAAAGTTAATTTAGTTTATTTTTAGAATCCCCATTAGCAATATACTGTTTACATACATGGAATATTTTGAGAGTCATGTTATATCAATGTAGGGTTTATTTTCATTTTAAGTAATTTCTTTAGAATTTTTTATAGGTCTAGTTCAGAGGAAAAGACTCTCTTTAGCTTTTGCTTGTTCATAGGCTTGAATTCTTTAAATATGAGTGACAATATATAGATGTATAGGGTATTTTAAAGAGATATATACTTTTTTAAAATGTTATTGAATCACTATTAGATAAACCCTTACAAAACTGCTCATGATTAGATTTCAGTTATACAGTGTACCATCACCCAGTCCTTTACCAGTGAACATTTTCCAGCACCAGTGTCCCCAATTTTCTTCTCACCACCCCCCTACCCCACCCCCAGGCTGCCTCTATGGCAGACACTTCTCTCTCTTCAATGAATTTATCTCAACACTTTGAATGCATCAGATGATGAACTTTTGGTCTTTAATATTTCTGGTTAGAAATCTAATTACATTTCTATGATGTTTGTCTTTCATGTGACTGCCTATTTTTGCTGCTTTTAGAGTTTCACATTATCTTAGATATTTATAATTTTTAAATAATGCTTCTTGATTTTGTCTGCCCTATGTTTCTTTTGTATAGAACTCATGTGTTCATATTTGTGTATCTGTCTTCTACCCCATTTGCAGCAAGTTCTAAGGTTTTATTTCTTTAAATAAATAATATTCTTATTTATTTTTAGTTATTCTCTTCCTGAAATTGTTATGATATAGACATTGTTATTCCTAATGTCTTATATATCTCTTACCTTTAATTTAAATTAAATTCTATTTAGTTGTTCTCTTCTATTATAGTTTTAGCTCAACCACTGCATTATTTCATTTTGTTATTTATATTTGGAACAATCTTTGTCCTTATTTAAGTTTTTAGTTGGTTCCTTTGTTGATTTACTAATTTTAGCGTGCTGAAATAATTTTACTATGGTTTATGCTTTGGGTCTTAGTGAAAAAATTTACTTAGTTCAGGTAATTTACCTAATTTTTTATTAATTTTTTTTCTTGATCCATTAGTTGTGGTAAATACCTTTGTCTTCTCACAGTGTTTGGTTTTCTGGGTTTATTTTGTGGCTTCAGCTAAATTTCTTTCCTTCTCAATCTTGACATTATAGTCACATTAAAATCAATGATTGAGGTAAGTTGTGTCTGTGATGTTGAGCCTTGGATGCTGGTTTGTCTAATATTGTGTAGGCAGAATCCTCATTACTACTCACTATGACTAGAGCCCAATAGCTTGTGTGGGATAGTGGAAAGTCTACAAAATCCATTTAGAAGGAGAGGCCAGGTGAACTGGGAACTACAGTGGTTCATGTTATAACATAAGCACATTACAAGCCTCCATGGAATCTGGGCCAGAGAAATAACATAGTAGGTAGGATGCTTGGCTTGCATGCAGCTATCCCCACGTTTGGTTCCTCTACCCCATTGATCCCCAAACAATTCAGGAGTGATCCCTGAGCTCAGAGCCAGGACAAAGCTCCCAATATCTCTGAGATTTTCGCTCCTCCACTCCCCAAGTAAACAAATTGAAAAACAATCAGACAATTGTCAAAAAGTTTCTCCCAGTGCTATCATGTATTTACTAGCACATTCCTATAGCAGTGAAACTTCACTCAGCCTTATCTCTATGACTAGAATTGTAGTGCCTTCTTCAAATTGACAATGTGCAACATTAAATACGTTGACACTGAATATATTCACAGATATATACTATAATCCTCTATTCCCCCTTCTTTCTCTTTTATAATGGTTTTAATATGATTTTGTTTGAGCTTGTAATGAGGCAGAAAAATATAGACATATGGAAATGAACATAACAAGATGTGGTTTAACAACGCAATATTAACTGTGTTATGAAGGGGGTTGCAAATAAACAATTTAATACTGTTATATAAAACTTTAGTGGTTCATTTGAAATTCAAACTTCTTCAAATTCAAGGTCTCATAGGTATTGTATTAAGGCTGGTCAGTAAAACTTAAACATTCCTAAGGTTAAACACTTTGAAGTAGCGCTCCAAATTGTTTTCTTTATAAGTTATTACACATTCACTTATCAAACTGCCACACAAAGAGTAATTAAATGATATTTTAACATACCAAATGCTTCTTCAAATAGATTTCCAGTGTTCACTGAAACTTTTGTGACCTCAGGCAAATTATCTAAGCTTTATGAGGTATTTTAGAGCTTCCTTGTGAGAACTATATTAAGATAGTTAACAAAAATAATAGATTATGTAAATAAAATAATTATTTTGATTTTATAATTGTATTTACAAAATTTACTTCTGGTTTTATCAATGTGAGATAGGCATTGTTTTTCTAATTTATTTATACTTAGAGGTCATCCATTCTTTCTTGGTTTCTTCTATAGGTTGGAAGTAATATACTTTTCTCCCTCTAAATAAAGAGATTGTATTCTAAGTTTTCCATAAAATGGGAATTTATGTGGGATTTTAGTCAGAAGTAATAAATGAAATTGTCTATATCTTGTGAGGGTTGGAGAGCGTCAGTTTGTTGTTATTGCTGTTTTGAGTTCAACACCTCTTTTATCTTTTGTAGTGTACGTAAAATGACAATGAAAATGGGACCAGCAGAGAAGATAATATAAACCTAATCATTTCTATTTTTTGTCCTAGCTATCCCCTCTTTAGTTTGGCAATGATGAACAACCATTTTCCCCCTAATATTTATCTCTTGGGTTGCTTATTATTTTAATTGACAAGGAATCTGGAAACAGAATAACTTAGAATCAGAGCATACTTAACACAGCACTCAGAAGGCATAGGCTGATGTGCCAAATTGTAAGATGATTTAATTAATAATAATAAAAGCAGCTTCTCACCCTTTATATCTAAAAATGATCCCCAGATGTTTTGTAATCATCATGTTTACAGACTTCTGCTACAGCAGTGTGTGCAAACAGAATAGCCATAAGGATAGTAGAGAAACACTTTAGGGAAATGCCTCAAATGTCTTCATTTTCAGTTTCATCAACCAACGGGATTTCCCCAAGGAAAAACATGAAACTCTCCAGCTGTCACCACTGTTTTAAAATCTACTATTTTGTCCAGGACAGGAGGAATAGCTGGAAGGCATGGATAAATCTGAAAGATTTGTTTAAAATAGAGAGATGCAAAAATAAGCAGCCCAGAGGAAAAAAGAGATTCATTGAATCAACAGCAAACTAAATTCATTTCCTTAGAGTAAGGCAACTTGGGAAAATACCTTTCTACTTCATTCTTTTGAGCAAGTAAGCAGTCCGTTGCTGCGTCCCCAAGAGCAGTAAAGATCTGAAGAGAAAATGCGTCTTTTCAAAAGGGGTCTCAAGACCTAGATTCTTGTTTCTCAAATTATAAGAGATCTACCTGATGGGAACAAAAGAGAGCACCCAAAATACATGATGTACTTTGAAAAAAGTTGCCTGGAAAGTGATGGTAGATTATTAAATATATTGACTTGGTTTTATAACATTATACACAATAACTTAATTCTTAGTTTATTTTTTTTTTTTATTTTTTGCTTTTTGGGTCACACCTAGCAATGCACAGGGGTTACTCCTGGCTCTGCAGTCAGGAATCACTCCTGGTGGTACTCAGGGGACCATATGGGATGCTGGGAATCAAACCCAGGTCGGCCGTGTGCAAGGCAAATACCCTACCTGCTGTGCTATTGCTCCAGCCCCCTTATTTCTTAGTTTAAACCAATGACAGATTTTTTTTTCTTTCATACTCTAAGTCCCAAAAGTTTAAATGACTTCCTTAGTGATAAACAGATAATAAATGAAATTTTCATTTAGGCCCATGCTGTCTGGTTAGAAAGCCTGATTACTTATCTTCCCTGCTAAGCTGATTTTACCCCATAATAAGTAAATTAAAACAAATTGGCCAGATCATATAGTCGCATAACTAGCTTCCATTCTGTTGCCATTATTATTTGCTATATGGAACTTCAGAGAATACTTTCATGTATTATGAGCTCTCCTGTGCTTTCAGACTCTCATGTGTTCAATATATGTGTTCATCACCACTATCCAGGTGATATTTATGAAGGCACTTTTGGGAAATTGTATACTGAATAATAAAAGCAAAACCTATAATGTAGGCACACAGAAATGTATCGAAAATTGTACACATACACTCTGTGGCAGTTAGTTAGCACTTGACTAAGATAGACTAATATTACCAGTTAACCCCTCTGAAAATTTTCTGAGGAAGTTTGGTAAATATAGAAGGGCACATAAATGTAAAACAAAGATGCAATGTGACAACCTGTAACACAAGATTACTGAGTCTTATCATGTTTGATCATCTGTGTGGTTAAGCTATCTAAGCAATGACCAACATGCTTTTTAGTGTATATTGAGGGAACAGAGGCCTAGATAACTTTAGCAACAGTATCAACAGGTAGATAACGAGTGCATAAAACAGAAAACTAAAGATAGACATAGCACATATACAACCAACCGTCACAAATTTGCGAGTCATACTGACACTCCCAGTGTTTGTACTCAAATCTTGTATGCGAAGTATTTGCTTGTATGCAAATTAGTATGGAATCTTGTATACTGGAATCTTTTCTCACCTGAGAAAAAAAGGAACAAGAGATTTCCCGAATTAAGGGTTATCCCCCCCACCCCCCAGTGCCACCAATGTGACTCAGTCTGGTCACTTTAGCAGACCAAGTCCTATAATGGAGCCTACAGATAGAGAGTTATTTTCCTCAGACATGGGCAGTATTAGAATTTCAAGGAAACTGGATCACTGAAGTCTCAGAGAGGAATCTTCTGCATAGTTACACAAAAATTCTTGTCATTGTTTGACCTCATTCTTTGACTAATGTCATAGAGAATTTAGCTAAATGCCCTACAAGTCTATTAAGTGAAACTGGGAAATGATTAATATAAAATCCACTCTGTAAAATTGCCCAAAATTGTCACATACTCTTATTCTATATCTACTTATATAATGTCTTGTTATATTTCTCTAGTCCACTTTATCTTAACATCCCAAACATTGCAATGTTCTACTATGAACTCTCTCCTTCATCATTTAATAAGCTCATTAAATTAAGAAGAGAGAAATAATATAAAACTCATGTTAACACTGAAACTCTGAGTCAGATATTCAGTTTATCTCAATGGTTATTCTTGTTGCTCTAGAAGCCCTCTCATGTCTGACTAGCTTGGGCTATAGGTTTATTCTCTGACTTATCTTTCCCAGATTTGTAATGTGTTCTGAAAATATAATGCTGAGTAACTAAACCTGTAGTTTCTCAAGTGCTCACTTTTTTAACTTTCTGTGATTCAGCTTCAATATGATTATAGAGAGAGTGCAACCCTATATTCTAATAATGCAACATGCTATGGAGCATTCCCAATCAAGAGTGACATTTATCCTATCTATTCTTGTCTAGAAAAAATGAAATAGATAAATCATGATGGATAAAAAAGATATTTCTAGTTTTATTTTCCCTTCTTGTCATATGTCTTTGGATTCACATGAGTTTCTAATGCCACAATGTTATATGTTCTTCAGAACATGACTTTGATAACGAAGACATCTCTCAGATGGCTCAGAAACCCTTGTACATTGATGGTATTTCTATAAATATTTCCAACTCTGAAAATTCTAGATCCAATAAGAAATGATATTTGTTTTATGTTCCACCACAAGTTTTGCAGGATACTAGTTTATGATTCTTATTTAACTTCCCCATGCTTCAATGAATTTTAAATTTTTCAATGACAACATGCAAATGTCACAATATCTGTTAAACTACTATTTTGCTTCTTTGAAAATTACATCACTGTATCATTGTCACTGTATAACTGTTATCCCATTGCTCATTGATTTGTTCAAGTGGACACCAGTAACATCTCCATTGGTAGACTTGTTGTTGTTGCTTTGGGCACATCAAATACACCACGGATAGCTTGCCAGGCTCTCTGAGAGGGGTGGAGGAATCGAACCTAGGTCAGCCATGTGAAAGGCAAACACCCTACCACTGTGCTATCGCTCCAGCCCTGAAAATTACAGGGTTGAAAATTACATAGGATCTATTTAAGAAACAAGATGAAACTAGGATGGGGACAGTGAAATTCTGAATGTGAATAATCAATTTCTCCGAGAAACAAATTTGTAAAACCTCCTTCTTGTCTCCTATAAAAAACATTGGGTTCTTATACTCACATACTACTATATGGAGTTTAATTATTTGTAGAGTCTAAGGTCCTGAACTATATCGTTTAGTTGGAATCAGGATAGAAAATAGAATGATGGACTAGGATAGTAAGGGTCTTCCAAGAACTGGTAGTTGCAAAGTCTGCAACTGGTCTATTTGAGCTGTGCATTCTTTCCCTGAACATATAATTTATCTCCACAACAAAGTGAACAGTTGATGTTTCATAATGAAAGAAAAAAATTCTTTATTTTCACTCTGTTTCTCTGACTTCTAATTTTGTTTTGTAGCTTGTATCTAATGTTTCTGAAAGCTATACTTCTATTTTAGATATAAAAAAACAAGCTTCTCTATACTTAACATTCTCATACGTTAAAATCACAGTACTTTGGAGAAATATCTGTTCAAAGAATCTCTATGTTGCCCCACAAGAGGAAAAGCATATGTGGTAAGGGTGGAACTTATTTATTCTTTAATCTTAGGACCAAACAAGCTTAGAAATGATCCCCAATCAGTCTAAAGTTTGACACAAGCTGCTTTGTAATATAAGGAGAGAAGAAAATAGCTGGGAAATCTCTAACTTGCTCTAAAGAAAATGCTTCCATGTAAACATCCATGTTTATGTTTGTAAATGAAAAGATCATAATAAAAAAACAATGTGCTATATTTTCAGGGATCAGTGGAATTTTTGATAATTTTAAAACAGGAAGGAGGAAAGAATAATCATTTACTTGTTTAATTTAGTCACTGTGATTTAAAATTTAACAAAACTGTCAATAATAGGCATTCAGTAATACAACCTTGCTCCACTTCACATTTCTTGCTCCCTTATCAAAGATTAGATGATCATATATTTGGGGGGATGTGTCAGGTATTCAACCCTGTTCCATTGGTCTGCAGCTCTGCCTTTGTTCCAGTACCATGCTGTTTTAATGACTACAGCTTTGTAGTAGAGTCTGAAGTTGGGGAGGTTGATTCCTCCCATTTTCTTTTTCCCAAGAATTGCTTTAGCTATTCGTGGGGGCTTATTGGTCCATATGAATTTCAGGAGCGCTTGCTCCATTTCTTTGAAGAATGTCAATGGTATCCCTAAAGGGATCGCATTGAGTTTGTACAATGCTTTGGGGAGAATTGCCATTTTGACAATATTAATTATTCCAATCCATGAGCAGGGGATGTCTTTCCATTTCCTCCTGTCCTCTTTTATTTCCTGAAGTAGCATTTTGTATTTTTCATTGTACAAGTCCTTTACCTCGTTTGTTAAGCTGATTCCGAGGTACTTGATTTTTGAGGCGCAATTGTGAACGGGATTGCTTTTCTCATGTCACTTTCTTCTCTCTCATTATTTGCATATAGGAAAGCCATGGACTTTTGGGTATTGATTTTATAGCCTGCAACTTTACTATACGAGTCTATTGTTTCTAGGGGTTTCTTGGTAGAGGTTTTAGGGTTGTCTAGGTGTAATATCATATCATCTGCGAATAGTGAGAGCTTGTTTTATTCCTCTCCTACCTGAATGCCCTTAATATCTTTTTCTTGCTTAATAGTTATTGCAAGTATTTCCAGTACTATAATGAACAGAAGTGGAGAGAGTGGGCATCTTTGTCTTGTCCCTGTTCTCAGAAAGAAGGCTCTTAGTTTTTCCCCATTGAGGACGATGCTTGCCGTAGGCTTGTGATAAACGGCTTTGACTATATTGAGGAAGGTCCCTTCTATACCCATTTTGGTGAGAGATTTCATCATGAATGAATGTTCGATCTTGTCAAATGCTTTCTCTGCATCTATTGATATGATTATATGATTTTTATCTTTTATTTTGTTGATATGATGGATTATGTTGATTGATTTCCCGATGTTAAACCATCCTTGCATCCCTGGGATGAATCCCACTTGATCATGGTGTATGATCTTTTTGATGAGTTGCTAAATTCTATTTGCTAGTATTTTGTTGAGAATCTTTGCATCTGTGTTCATCAGGGATATTGGCCTGTAGTTTTCTTTTTTTGTGGTGTCTTTGTTTGCTTTTGGTATTAGGGAGATATGAGCCTCATAGAAACTGTTTGGGAGGGTTTCTGTTTCTTCAATTTCCTGGAAAAGCTTGAGAAGAACTGGTAATAGATCCTCTTTAAATGTTTGGAAGAACTCGCTAGTGAATCCTTCTGGACCTGGGCTTTTGTTTTGGGGAAGGCTTTTGATTACAGTTTCAATTTCCTTGATGTTAATTGGACTATTCAGGTACTCCAGGTCTTCTTGGTTCAGCCTTGGGAGATTGTAGGAATCCAGGAATTTATCCATTTCTTCTAGGTTCTCTTGTTTCGTGGCATATAGATTTTCAAAGTAGTCTCTGATGATCTTTTGAATTTCTTTGGTTTCTGTTGTGATATCCCCCTTTTCATTTCTGATTTGGCTTAAAAGAGTTCTCTCTCTCTTTCTTTGTGAGTCTTGCTAGTGGTTTATCAATCTTGTTTATTTTCTCGAAGAACCAGCTCCTGGTTTCATTGATCTTTCAGATTGTCTTTTGGGTTTCCATGTAGTTAATTTCTGCTCTAAGTTTTATTATATTTTTCCTTCTGCCTGGGTTGAGCTCCTTTTCTTGGTCCTTTTCTAAGGTCTTGAGCTGTGAAGTCAAGTTATTTATGTGGGCCCTTTCTCCTTCCTGAGATATGCTTGCAGAGCTATAAATTTTCCCACTAATACGGCTTTAGCTGCGTCCCACAGGTTCTGGTAGCTGGTGTCTTCATTCTCATTTGTTTCCAGGTACCTCTTGATTTCTTCCTTGATTTCTTTCCTGACCCACTCATTGTTCAACATTGAGCTATTTAAATTTTAGGTTGTTTGATTTGGTTTTCTGCATCTGTCCATGATTAACTTTTATCTTCAGTGCATCATGGTCTGAAAAGATAGCTGGTTCAATGTCTATCTTGTTGATTCTATTGAGGTATGCTGTGTGGCCCAGCGCATGGTCTATTCTGGAAAATGTTCTATATGCACTGGAAAAGAATGTGTATTCCTTTTTTGGGGGATATAAAGCCCTGTATAGATCTATTAGCGCTCTCTCTTTTATTTCTTCCTTCAAAGTCAGTATTTCCTTGGTGAGTTTTAATCTTCTTGATCTGCCCAGAGGTGATAGGGTGGTGTTAAAGTTTCCAACTATTATAGTGTTGCTCACAATGTCCTTCTTAAGGTCTCTTAGCAGCTGTTGTAGGTATTTAGCTGGTCCCTCATTGGGTGCATAGACGTTTAGGAGTGTGATTTCTTCCTGATGTACATATCCAGTGATTAATAAAAAGTGGCCTTCACTATCCCTTCTAATCTTTTTCAACCTGTGTTGAAGTCTATGTTGTCCAATACTAGTAAAGCCACCCCAGCTTTTTTTGAGGAAGTTGTTTGCAGGATTGTTTTCTATCCTTTGACTTTGAGTCTGTGTTTGTTCTGGCTATTCAGATGTGTTTCTTGCAGGCAGCAGAATGTTGGGTTGAGTCTCTGAATCCATTTTGCCAGTCTGTGTCTCTTAATTGGTGAATATTGACCATTGACATTAAGGGAGATTATTGTTATGGGATTTTGCGTCATCTTTGTGTAAGGGTTTGTTGTGCTTGTAGGGGTTCTTCTTGTCTTACAATAGCCCCTTTAGTGCTTCTTTTAGGTTTGTTTTTGAGTCTACGAAGTTCCTGAGCTGTTGTTTATCCCCAAAGTAGTGTATCATTCCTTCAAGTTTGAATGAGAGTTTAGCGGGATAAAGTATTCTTGGTGAAGTGTTCATTTCATTGAGTTTTTTCACTATATCCCACCATTGCATTCGGGCTTTGAGGGTTTCCTCTGATAGATCTGATGTGAATCTAAGGGGTGCTCCTTTGTATGCGATTTCCTTCTTCGACCTTGCTGCTTGCAGTATTGTGTCTCTGTCAATGATGTCCATCATTGCAACTATGATGTGTCTTGGGATTTTTCTGTTAGGATCTCTTTAAGCTGGCACCCTTGGGTGCCTTGAATCTGGATGCCTGCATTGTCCAGCTCTGGGAACTTTTCAGCAATGATTTGTTTGACTGTGGCTTTTTCATTGGAGTTGGTTCCCTGTCCTTCTGGTATTCCATTGATTCTAATGTTGTTACTCTTGAAATCATCCCCTAGGACTCTGATTCTCCCTAGAGCTATTTTGAGGTCTCTTCCCATTGTTTTTTGTTGCCTGTAGGCTTCTTGCAGCTCATCTTCAAGCATACTGATTCTGTCTTCCGTTGCAGTCATTCTATTATTGAGGGCAGCCAGAGAGTTTTTGATTTCATCTACTGAGTCTTTCATTTCTTTTTGTAGGTTGTTTATTTCTGCTCTCATTTCTTCCCATATTTTGTGAGCTGTCTGTTGTATTGTTTCTGTCAGGTCCTCCTTGAAGTTGTCAATCTTTGCATTGAGTTTATTGAACATCTTGAGGATTTCAACTCTGAATTCTTTATCAGAGAGTTCAAGTTTGTAGGAAACGCCAATTGAGTTTTCAGGACTCCTTTCATCATCCTCTGCTTGCGGTGGTGATTTGCGCTGTTTCTTCATGTTGTTGTGGTATGGAAGAGGGACTTGAAGATGAGTATCCCTGTTCGCTCTTGTTGCAAAAAAGGATTCTGGATGGGTTCGGTCAATGGTGGTTGCCTTTTCATTTCCCCCTTCTAGAACCTGGCCTCCCACTGAGATGTTGCTTCAATCCTTATGTGAAGTATTATGTTTTATTGTCCTACTGTTTAGGAATAGCTAGGGTGTCAGTCTTGAACATGATGTTGAGGAGAATATCTGCGGCTGTGTGAGGCCGGTGGAAAAGAGGCCACGCCCACTTTGCCTTGACCACGCCCCGATGATTAGGCCACGCCCCTTTCCCACAACCCGGCAGCGGGTCAAGGGGTTGGGGGTGGTGTGCCGGGCCACTTGGCCAGCAGTCCGGAGGGAAGGGAAGGCTGGGGTGCTCAGGGCCAAGGAGCAGGCTGGGTCGCCTTTTTCTAGAGTTTTAATTTTCTTTTTGTGGGGGTTGGTTTTGAGGCCATACTTGATGCTGCTCAATGATTCCTCCTTGATCTGTGCTCAGAGATTATTCCTAAGGGTTCTCAGAAGACTCTATGTGGAGGCAGGGATTGAATCTAGATTGTCCAAATATGAGGCAGATACCCTGTCAGCTGTACTATCTCTCTAGTCCAGATTCCAAACTTTTGAATAGACATTTGATTAAATTAAATAGGTGAGATCATCCAATTAATACACTAATTTTTGAGAAATCTGGTTTGGAATTTCCCCCTTCTCTGAGGAGGAAACAGATGGCATGTGTGAAGAAGTAGCTAGAAGAATTAAAGCTCTTTATGTCTCAATGGGTAACCAAATGGAGAGAAATATATAATGTTAGTGCTGTATTGAGCTCTTTTGGATGGGACCCCATGACTAGGACAAGGAGGGAGACATGTCAGCTCTCAGCAATGGAAAGAATTATTCAGTAGCCTACATAATTAACCTGGTAAGCAAAGTAATAGGCTACACAATCAACACACAGAAATCCATGGAATTCCTATCTCATCATCATCACACCACTGATCGTCGTATTTCTCGAGTGGTCTCAGTAACATCTCCATTTGTCCCAGCCCTGAGATTTTAGAATCCTCTCTTTACTCATCCTTCCCAACTGTGCTGCATTGGAGGCTCTTTCACGGTCAGGGTAATGAGACCCATCGTTGTTACTGGTTTTTGGCATATGAATACGCCATGGGGAGCTTGCCAGGCTCTCTCATATGGGCAGGAAACTCTCAGTAGCTTGCCAGGTTCTCCCAGAGGGAGGACTGGGCTATAAGATGTCTGGGAACTTGGTTTTATAGTCTCTGGTTGTTGGCCATTGGTGGGATTATACGGTGCCGGAATTCTTATCTGCAAACATATAATAGAAGAGAGAAAAATGAAAAAAAAAATCCCAGTCACAGCTGAACTTCAAAAAATCAAATAGCTGAGACTGGAAGATAGTATAACAGTTAGGGCTTACTCCTGGCTCTGTTCTCAGTAATAGCTCCTGGCAGAACTTGAGATATTATATGTAGTGCTGGTGATTGAACTCTATTCAACTATGTACAGGACCACTTATCTCTCTAACCTATAGTTTATTTTAATAGTAATAAGTTGATAAGTTACTGACTAGATACCTATCATTGTTAGGTGTAGTGGAATCACTGCATGTGAGCTAATTAACTTAATGACTGATTTCAATAAGATTGTAAGCATTCATCGTGTTCATTCATATTTTACCAAGATGCCCATTAAGAATTAGAGAAATTGAGTTTTCTGAAGTACTCTTGGTAAATAGAAAACAAGAGCACAAATCTTATTGACCATCAAGACAGTTTAGTGGTCCATGTTTCTGGTTTTCTTGACTTTCAAGATCAATTGTATTTTGTAAATATTTTGTTCTTTAAATATTGGTTCTATTTTCCCCCAGCTAAGAAGACAAGTAAGACAAAATATGTTGTCCACCTTGCCAGCCAATCTTTTGAAACTTCTACTAAGTAAAAAAAAACTCAAAATTGACAGTAAAGCCATAAGGATACAGGACCAGAGAGATAAGACAGCAAGCAGTGCACTTGGCTTGTGTGCAGCCCCCTGGATTTGATACCTGTACCTCAGAGTGTCCTCTCTACCCCTGCAGTAGTGATCCCATAGCACAGATGCAGGAATAAGTCTGGATCACATCTCGGGGTGATCCCAAACCAAAAAACAAGGATAATTTTAGCAAAAAAGCATACACGTTTATTTTATGCATCCACATTTGACATTCTCTTGTTCATTATATTTTTTTTTTCTCTTTGGGTCACACTCGACGATGCACAGGGGTTACTCCTGGCTCATGCACTCAGGAATTACTCCTGGTGGTGATTAGGGACCATATGGGATGCTGGAAATCAAACCTGGGTCAGCCACATGCAAGGAAAATGCCCTACCCCCTTAGCCCCTGTGCTATCGCTCCAGCCCCCTTGTTCATTACATTTTTCATACGCATTTTCATGTGACTGACATGTCTAGAATGATAAATAAGCTTAAATTTGCTTACATCATGAGAGAGAAAACAGAGCAGATAAAAATACTCCATACAGTATGTATCTTATAAATAAAGAGAAGGAATAGTTCTACAGGAGACAAAGGAGTAGCCAGGTCATACTTGATCATTATTATTTGTTTTATGTTATTGTATTGCTGTTTATTTTTTAAACGTTGAAATCCATTTTTGTTTTTGAATTTCTCATACCTCTGTCACAATTTACAGAGTAATGCATCTGATGTAATAAAAACAACAACAAATAAAAGATCTCAGATATATCTAGTTGACACTCCATTGCATTAATGAATGACTGTGCATTTTGCAAATTGTGGCTATGGTAATCTTGTACATAAATGGTATCCTGTTTAAGCTGCAGTGACTTTTCTGACTATGAATCATCATACTTCTGTGGCGCTTTTTATTTATTTATTTTTTTTAGTTCCTCTAATGGACTTGGGAAAGCTGCTGCAAGTAGCCTGCAGTTTTACAAACAAGTTTTTGGTCACCTGCTAAGAACTTTAGATCATTTCTGCTGAATCTTAGAGCAATTCTAACACCAGATTCATAACTGCCACCACAAAGACTGCTGATTTTCTTCCACCGAAATTACTCCCTTTCATGGGTCCTTCATTTGATTGTTGTTAGTTTATATCACCACTAGAATTAACACCTCCACAATTCCTCTTAATATTTTTGTGTCTTGTTTTGTTTGGGGGCGACACCCAGAAGTTCAGAAATTGTTCCTGGGTCTTTGCTCAGGAATCATCCTGAGGTAGGGCTCAACTCAGTCACACTGGGGATTGAATCTGGGTTGGCCATTTGAAAAACAAATATCCTACCAACTATAATATCACAGCTATACTCTCTGGTCCCAGAAATATTCTTATTTACTGCAAACATATCCTCCACCAACTCTATTACTCTGTTCTAATTCTGGTCCTCTATTATCATACATTTCTTTATTGTAACAACCTGGACCACTTTTAGAGTTGCCAACTTCACCTCCAAGACCATTTTATCTATCATCAACTCCGTAACTATTATTCTATCTCAACTTCTATGACCATAGCTCATCCTTTTTCACTAAGGTTTTCTTTACTGCTTCCAAGATTATCTTCAAGACCTGTAAAGTCAACATTTTTGTTATACAGCAGATTGCAATTCTAATTTAGAAAGCATCTTTTTTCACTTAGAAATTAGTAATGTGGTATCTCTGGGGCTGGACAGATAGTACAGCAAAGTGCTTACCTTGCATACAGAAGATCCATATTTGATCCCCAACATTTCATATGGTCCCTTATGGCCCATCATAAATGATCCCTGAGTCAGAAATAAATGGTTAAATTTGTGCCAAAAGCACCAAGATCATTTAAAGTTACATAAGTAAATTCTCCTTATTCCACATCTGTTTTCATAATTTTTATGGTTTCAATTTTTCTAAAGTATTCAATGCAGTCTCCAAAAGTATATGATTTTGTATCTTCTTTATTGTCACCACCAAAATTTTCTTTACAGCAAGATGGCAACCTTTTCAGAGTCCTACTTAGAAACAACTTTCTTTTGTTCCACTACAACTCAATCCACCTTGATCAAGAGTCACAAAACCAAGGCTTCTGAAATGTCTTGCTTGACAATCATACATAATGATACAATCTGCTCGCACCATTTCTCAAAATACATTCTTAAATGATCACATGTATCTTCAAGACTCAGGTCGCCAATTAACAGTTTTCTCTATTGTTCTGGTCTCCTTGGATATCACCCTTACATTTTAAGAACAGACTCATTTCTTTAATGTCAATTTCAAAACTAAGGTTAATTATTTTTTGAAAAACTAATATCTATTAATATATTTTATATTATCTATGTATATTTAATACATACATATATTATATACATATATGTGCATTTAATATCTATACACATATAAAATATATACATATAAGTTTAGCATATACACTCTATCAAAGACCTGGTAGAACACTATTCCATTGAAAAGGTAAATTATAGTGATTGATGCAATAAAACTGCTTAATAACAAAAATATGTAGTGGAGAACTAGGAAGACACTGTCATGAGGGTCACTGAAAATTGTAATGTATTCATATTAAATGTTAAATATAGTAAGTTGCAAGAATAACTTTGGAGTAAAAACATTAAATCTGCATATGAAAATCATCTTTCTAGAGAACTTGACCTGAGGTGACAGTTCTGAAAGTGAAGGCTCCTCTTTTATCCTCTACCCATGCTTTCCTTGACCTTGGAAATTCCCTTCTAGCTCTCTCCTCTTTCCTACTTCCTGAATAAAACTGTTTTTATTTCAAAATTTACCAAAGAAAATTTAAATAATTTCACCTTTAGCTACAATGTGGATAAATGGGTTGTAAAGATGAAGACTGAAATCAGGAAGACTAAATAAAAAGCTTAATTACTAGACTGAAGCCACAATATAATGTTTCAAACATTGCTCCAGAAAACAAATATAGGGACTTCAGAATTCCCGTGTTTGGTTTAATAATTTTGAATATTGAAACTTAAAAATTATCATACACTAAAAGCAAAAGGCTGGAAAACTGCAATATCTTCTCTGGATTGACAGAGAAATGATTTGACAGGACAAACATCTTTGCAATGAAGATATCTGGCATCCTGGATAAGAAACTTGGAATAAAAACCCCAGTGGAACAAAGAGGAAAATCTGAAATTTAATAAGCTAATTGCTGAATCCACCGTGTGGATAAATGAAATTAATACATTCTGGAGCAGAACCAATGATAAGTACTACCCTTACTCTGGTGAGTTAGACTTTCAAGTGTTATATTGGTCCTCATATAAATCGCAATGGTCACATGGCTACTTCTCCCAGAAGGGAACATAACATGAGGCCCCCATAGCCATGCCACCAGACTCCTTGTCAGGCTGTTTCACTCAGGGCACCCCAGAGGGGGTCGGGTGAGAGTCCTTCCCCCCCGAAGGGACCCAACTCTGGCAGCCGAAAACCTCTACAACCCAACCACTGCCACACTCAATGTTGCTCCCCACATGCTTGGGCCAAGCCTCATATATGAGTGAACATATTTCTGAACCACATTGCTGTTTTTGTGGCCTCACGACACATAATAAGACACTCCCTACCCATTCTCCATAATTACTACACCATATTTGATGGGGTTCATATAGTAGGCAACATCCTAGAGGGGAATATATATATGCATATGTACATATTTTCGGATATATATACCAAAGCTCACATCATCCAAATTTTAAAAACATGTTAGTGATCAAGTACGACATCTTTGGTCTGACTGAAATGAGAAGGCATCAATCACATCACACTATTTTCGACACTGGAGAAGAACTGTTCCTCGGAACATGTGACAACAAAGGCGTCGGTGGCTTCTGTGTCCTTGTCAACACGAACTTGACCATGAGCACTGATTCATCCAAATGGCCAACAACCCAAATCAGATGATTATGCTTGAATAGATGTGGCTCACTGATGGAAGTTTCTATCTTTGTCATCTACGCACCAACATCCAAGTATGATAAATAAGAAATGGAGAAGTTCTACATGGAAGTGAAGACGTTCTAAAAGAAGACCACACCTTCTACAAGATCATTGTTGGTGATTTCAATGCCAAGATAGGACTGAGAAGGTCGCCCGAAGAGCTCCACATTGGGAACCATGACCTAGAATGGAACGAACAGGGTGAGAGACTGTCTGAGTTCATCATGTCGGCCAAGACCACCCTTGGTAATTAACAGTTACAGAGGGCCGAATCTAAACGTTGGGCATAAATGTCTCTCAATGGACAGTTCCAAAACAAAATTGACCACATCACATTCAATCAAAGGCTTTGCTGACCGATGTCACTGTTGTCCCAAAATTCCAAACGGGATCGGACCACCGTCTCCTTTGTGCAAAATTCTACTACACAGAGCAGGAGAAAGGTCTGCAAAGTTTAAGTTTAAGAGAACTCCCAGAATGACCAACAACTGGGAGCTCTTTGGCACTATTGTGGCAAAGTGGGGAGATGCCATCCTTGACAACATCAATGAGGAATACGATTGACTGGTTCGGCACCTCTATTACTGCATGAAGAATGTCGAGAGTGGGAAAGCCACAAACAGACGCCTGTCTTTGGAAGCTCTCGAGCTCATTCATCAATGTGGTTTGGCATGAGCCTCAGGCAATCAAAAGATAATGTCTGAGCTCACAAAGCTGTGCAGGAAGTGATAAAGGAAGACCTCAAAGAGAAAAGAGCAGCAGTGTTGGCCAATGAGGCAGAAGCCAGGAAAAATATTCACAAAGCTCACCTGTCCTTCACCAACTACAAGACCAAAATGATTGCCCTCCAATGTCCGGATGGATCTATCACATCTTCCAGAAGGGCAATGGAGAGGATTATTCATGACTTCTACTCGGATCTCTTTGACAGCCATGTCCACCTGCCCACCTACCAAATTCCGCAGGATGGCTATGTCGTTCCCAACGTTCTCCCTTCTGAAATCTGACACGCCATTTCATTGGTAAAGACACGTACAGCACCTGGTCTAGACAAGGTCAGACCCGAACACCTGAAGAATCTGCCACCAGTACTCATCAATACACTGGCTTAGCTCTTCACATGCTACAATCTGACCATTCTACAAGGAAGTGATCATTGACACAAAGAGAGGGGTCCAGCAGGGTGATACCATCTCACCGAAAGCCTTCATTGCCATCCTTGAGAATGTCATGCAACAGCAGAAATGGGAAGGAATGGGAGTGAAGATAGAAGGTCGGCAACTACATCACCTCTGCTTCGCTGATGACATCATTCTAATTAACACCAACATTAGCCTAGCGGCACAAATTCTGGCCGTCTTCAAACATGAGTGTGGAATGGTTGGACTGCAGCTGAATCTCACCAAAACAATGTTCATGAAAAACAAACTAGTCCCTGATGTTCCATTTGTTATCAAAGGAACGAACATCTCTAAATGCAGCAGCTATGTGTACTTGGGTCGAGAACTCAACATGAGGAACCTCTTGGTACCAGAACTGCACAGAAGGAAGAGAGCAGCATGGAATGCCTTTAAGAGCATTGAAGGAGTGGTTAAGAGAACAAAGAACCTCTGGCTCCAGCATGTCTTTTCAACTCCACCGTTCTTCTTGCACTAACATACACCTCAGAGACCTGGGCCCTATCAAAACAAGATAAAAACGCTATTCGGGTATCCCAAAGACAAATCAAAAGAAAAGAGCTATGCTTGGAGTATCATGTTTCACTCAAGTGAGAAAAGGAATCCAGAGTTCTGACCTCCATTGACAGTCAAGAATCAGGGACGCTGTCTCATTTGCCAAGGTGTCAAACATCAGATGGGCCATACACATAATGTGATTCAGAGATGACCGTTGGACTAGAGCTGTTACCGACTGGATTCTGTGGGATGTCAAAAGACCTAGTGGCCGCCCACCAATGAGATAGTCAGACTTCTTCATCAAAAACCTGAATGAATGTTTTGAGGCGCTTTGTGTTCCTGGAGTAAGCAGATACCTTTGGGCTACACTAGCACTCAACAGGGACAAATAGAGACGTTACTAGTAGCACTGTCGTCTCGTTGTTCATCAATTTGTTTGAGCACACACAAGTAACGTCTCCATTGTGAGATTTGTTACTGTTTTGTTTGTTTTTTCTTGAGTCTTTTTTTTAATTTTTAATTTTTTTAAAATTTTTTAATTAGTGAGTCACAGTGAAGGTACAGTTACAGATTCAAGCATTTCGTACTTGTTTTTCCCTCATGCAGTGTTTGGGAGCCCATCCCTCCACCAGTGTCCATTCTCCATCACCAATGAACACAGTATCCCTCCCACCCCCTAATCCCATCCCCCCAACCCTGCCTCTGTGGCAGGGCATTCAAATTTGTTCTCTCTCTCTCCTCCTTTTGGGTGTTGTGGTCTGCAATAGTGGTGTTGAGTGGCCATCATGTTCAGACACTAGTCCACTTTCAGTGTGCATTTCCCTTACCACGCGGGATCTCCACTCACAATTTACTTGGTGTTCCCTTCTCCATTTGGTATGACTTTCCCCCAGCGTGTGAGGTCAAGTTCCAAGCTATGGAGTCAACGTCCTGGTATTGTATACTACTATTCTTGGGTATTAGTCTCCTACCCTGTTATTTTATATTCCACAGATGAGTGCAATCTTTCTATGTCTGTCCCTCTCTTTCTGACTCATTTCACTTAGCATGATACTTTCCATGTTGATTCACTTATATGCAAAGTTCATGACTTCATCTTTTCTAACAGCTGCATAGTATACCATTGTATAGATGTACCGAAGTTTCTTTAACCAGTCATCTGTACTTGGGCACTCAGGTTTTTTCCAGGTTCTGGCTATTGTAAACAGTGCTGCTATGAACATATAAGTGCAGATGTCATTTCAACTATACATTTTTGTTTCTCCAGGGTATATTCCCAGAAGTGGTATTGCAAGATCAAATGGAAGCTCAATTTCTAATTTTTTGAGAAGCATCCATATTGTTTTCCAAAGGGGCTGGACCAGTCTGAATTCCCACCAGCAGTGCAGAAGGGTCCCTTTCTCACCACATCATATCCAACAGCGGTTGCTTTTGTTCTTTTGATGTGTGCCATTCTCTGTGGTGTGAGGTGGTATTTCATGGTTGTTTTGATCTGCATCTCCCCGAAGATTAGTGATGCAGAGCACTTTTTCATGTACCTTTTAGCCATTCGTATCTCTTCCTTGGAAAAGTTTCTGTTCATTTCTTCGGCCCATTTTCTGATGGGGTTGGAAGATTTCTTCTTGTAGAGTTCAACCAATGCTTTATATACCATTGATATCAACCCTTTATTGGATGGGTATTGGGTGAATATCCTTTCCCATTCTGTAGATTGCCTTTGTATTCTGGTCACTGTGTCTTTTGCGTTGCAGAAGCTTCTTAGCTTAATATAGTTCCATTTGTTTATCTCTGTTTCTACTAGATTGCTTAGTTCCTGTCATCGTTGAAGATACCTTTAGCTTTAATATCGTGAAGGGTTCTGCCTACCTTGTCTTCGATGTACCTTATGGATTATGGTCTGATGTTGAGGTCTTTAATCCATTTTGATCTGATTTTTGTGCATGGTGTCAAGTCAAGGTCTAAGCCCATTCTTTTGCATGTGGTTGTCCAGTTATGCCAGCACCATTTGTTGAAGAGGCTATCCTTGCTCCACTTCACATTTCTTGCCCCCTTATCAAATATTAATTGATAATACATTTTGGGTTGTGTGTTGGGATATTCCACTCGGTTCTGTTGGTGTGCGGCTCTGCCTTTGTTCCAGTACCATGCTGTTTAAATTGTTACTGCTTTGTAGCAGAGTTTGAGGTTGGGGAGGGTGATGCCTCCCATCATATTTTTCCCAAGAATTGTTTTAGCTGTCCATGGGCGTTTATTGTTCCATATGAATTTCAGGATTCCATTTCTTTGAAGAATGTCATGGGTATCCTTATAAGGATCGCGTTAAATCTGTATAGTGCTTTGGGAATTATTGCCATTTTGATAATATTGGTTCTCCCTATCCATGAGCAGGGTATATGTTTCCATTTCCTCATATCCTCTTTTATTTCATGGAGTAGTATTTTATAGTTTTCTTTGTAGAGGTCCTTTACTTCTTTAGTTAAGCTGATTCCGAGGTATTTGATTTTCTGGGGCACGATTGTGAATGGGATTGCTTTTTTCATGTCCCTTTCCTCTGTCTCATTATTTGCATATAGGAAGGCCATGGTTTTTAGGGTATTGATTTTATAGCCTGCGACTTTACTGTACAGGTCAATTGTTCTAAGAGTTTCATAGTAGAGGTTTTAGGCTTCTCTAGATATAGTATCATATCGTCTGCGAATAGTGAGACTTTGACTTCTTCCTTTGTTATCTGAATTCCCTTAATATATTTTTCTTGCCTAATGGCTATTGCTAGTTCTTCCAGTACTATATTGAGGAGAAGTGGTGAGACTGGGCATCTTTGTCTTGTCCCCGATCTTAGAGGAAAGGCCCTTAGTTTTTCCCCATTGATGATAATGCTTTCCATAGGTTCGTGGTAGATGGCTTTGACTATCTTGAGGAAAGTTCCTCCAAAACCCATTTTGGTGAGAGTTTTCATCATGAATGGGTGTTGGATCTTATCAAATGCTTTCTCTGCATCTATTGATATGATCATATGATTTTTATCTTTATTTTTGTTGATATGATGGATTATGTTGATGGTTTTTCGAATGTTAAACCATCCTTGCATCCCCAGGATGAATCCAACTTGATCATGGTGTATGATCTTTTTGATGAGTTGTTGGATTCTATTTGCTAGTATTTTGTTGAGGATCTTCGCATCGGTGTTCATCAGGTTTATTGGTCTATAATTTTCTTTGTTAGTGGTGTCTTTTTTGCTTTTGGTATTAGGGAGATATGTGCCTCATAAAAACTGTTCGGGAGGGTTCTTGTCTTTTCAATTTCCTGGAAAAGCTTGAGGATAACTGGCAACAGGTCTTCTTTAAATGTTTGGAAGAATTCAGCAGTGAATCAATCTGGACCTGGGCTTTTGTTCTGGGGGAGACATTTGATTACAGTCTACAGTTTCGATTTCCTTGATATTTATGGCCTATTCAGGTACTTCAAGTCTTCTTGGTTCAGTCTTGGGAGATCGTAGGAATCAAGGAATTCGTCCATTTCTTTTAGGTTCTCTTGTTTCGTGGCATACAGACTTTCAAAGTAGTCCCTGATGATATTTTGAATCTCATTGGTTTCTGTTGTGATGTCCCCCTTTTCATTTCTGATTTGGTTTATTAGGGTTCTCTCTCTCTCTCTTTCTTTGTGAGTCTTGCTAGTGGCTTACCAATCTTATTTATTTTCTCGAAGAACCAACTCTTTGTTTCATTGATCTTTCGGATTGTTTTTCGGGTTTCCATGTCATTAATTTCTTCTCTAAGTCTTATTATTTCTTTCCTTTGATCTGGTTTGGGTTCCTTTTGCTGGTCCTCTTCTAAGATCTTGAGCTGAGAAGTCAAGCTATCTATATAGGCCTTTCCTTCCTAAGTAATGCTTGCAGAGCTGTAAATTTTCCCCTTAACACAGCTTTAGCTGCGTCCCATAGGTTCTGGTAGCTTGTGTCTTCATTCTCATTTGTTTCTATGTATTTTTTTATTTCTTCCTTGATTTCCTTCGTGACCCACTCATTGTTCAACAGTGAGTTGTTTAATTTCCAGGTGTTTGATTTGGCTCTCTGCTTCTGTGTGTGATCAACTTCCATCTTCAGTGCATCATGGTCTGAAAAGGTAGTTGATAAAATTTCTATCTTCCCGATTCTATTAAGGTATAATTTGTGGCCCAGAACGTGGTCTATTTTGGAAAGCATTCCATGTGCGCTGGAAAAGAATGTGTATTCTTTCTTTTGGGGGTGTATAGACCTGTATAGGTCTATTAGCCCTGTCTCCTCCATTTCTTCCTTCAGATCCATTGTTTCCTTGCTGAGTCTTGTTCTTGTCAGCCTGTCCAGAGGTGATAAGGCAGTGTTGAAATCTCCAACTACTATCGTGGTGCTGGTTATGTCCTCCTTAAATTCTGTTAGGAGTTCGGGCTGGAGAGATAGCACAGCGGGTAGGGTGTTTGCCTTGCATGCGGCCGACCCGGGTTCAAATCCCAGCATCCCATATGATCCCCTGAGTACGGCCAGGGGTAATTCCTGAGTGCAGGGTGAGGACTCACCCCTGTGCATCGTCAGGTGTGACCCAAAAAGCAAAAAAAAAAATTCTGTTAGGAGTTCTTTTAAGTATTTAGCTGGTTGTTCATTAGGTGCATATATGTTTAAGAGTGTGATTTCTTCCCGTTGTACATATCCCTTGATATATAGAAAATGACCTTCGCTGTCTCTTCTGATCTTTTTCAGCCTGAAATCTATGTTGCCGGTTACTAGTATGGCCACCCCAGCTTTTTTGAGAGTGTTGTTTGCTTGCAGGATTGTTTTCCATCCTTTGACTTTGAGTCTGTGTTTGTTCTGGCTATTCAGATATGTTTCTTGTAGGCAGCAGAAAGTTGGGTTTAGTTTCCGAATCCATTTTGCTACTCTGTGCCTCTTGATTGGTGCATTTATACCATTACCATTGAGAGAAATTATTGCCATGGGATTTTGAGCCTCAGTTGAATACGTGGGGCTATGGTCTCTTTACAAAGGGCTTTTTGTGCAGCTTGATGTGTTCATTAACAGTTTTTGTGAAATTAGGCTAGGCTAGGCTAGTTGACTATTAACATATAGTGACTAAGATGACCAGGGAATTCTTCGAGGAATACGTTATACCAATTGTGATCAAAGCGCGATGTATGGAATGGTAAAAATAACTGCGGCCACACCGGGGATCCAGACGGAGGAGGTATGGCCAGCACATCTTCTCCAGATGGAGCCCTGGCGACACTGAGCAGGAACTAACACGGCTCTGGGATGCGGGACTGGGACAGCTCCGAACCATTTTGGGGCACTGGAGGGGGGTGGCGCCAGCCCAGCCTCCAGGTGGCCCCGGCCGCCAGAAGTCACGCCCTCGACCCATCCTCGGCGCCATCTTGCTACATTCAACAGAGAAGAAGCCGGGCGTTCTGGTGAGCAACGAGGCCAGAGAATGCTCCGGACCCGAGACTGGGCCAGCAACACCGGGTATGCAGACGGAGGAGATACAGCCAGCACACCTTCTCCAGATTGAGCCCGGGTGACACTGAGCAGCAACTGACATGGCTCTGGGATGCGGGACTGGGTCAGCTCCGAACCGCACAGCCGCTAATGCGGCCACATGACCTTTTCTAAAAACTGAAAAGATACAATCTTTTAATGGAAAACTAATTATCAAATGCTTCCTTGGTAGTAGGGCTGTGTTTCTTGGGAGGAAACTCTAACAACAATAGTGAGTTTTGTGTTGAAATATGGAACGTAATCAAGGTAAAGAGAAAATGAAGTGAAATTCATCAGTTATACAGTTGGGGGTGGGGGGGGCGGGGCGGGGGGTATACTGGGTTTTTTTGTGGTGGAATATGGGCACTGGTGAAGGGATGGGTGTTTGAATATTGTATAACTGAGACATAAACCTGAGAACTTTGTAACTTTCCACATGGTGATTCAATAAAAATTAAAAAAAAAATAACTGCGGCCTCGTAAGCGGACACGGCTCCAGAAGGATGCCATGCCCCCTTTTACGCCCACACCCCCTAAAGTGAGGACAAACCCCCAACAACCTGGGGAAGAGGCGGGGCTCAGCACCGCGCCAAGAGTTGACTGAGAGCAGCGAGGCCGGGCTGGGGAGCGTCAGAGCCCCAGACCCAGGTTGTGTGGGGGGGGGCGAATACGAGAACTCTTCTTTGTTGGGCAGTGTGTAAAACACAAAAATAAAAAGAAAGGGCGTGCAGGCGGCGAGGCAGGCGAAGGAAGGAAGAAGGCCAAACTGGTTGCTCGATCGGTTTATTTCATGTCCATCTCCATTCTCCTCTGATTCTCCTCCTGCTTCTTTCTCCCCCATCCTACTTCATTCTCTCTCTCTCTGCCTCTCTCCCGGCTCTCAGTCTCTCTCTCGATCAGTGGATCTGGCCCCCGTGGATCTGGCCCCCGTGGATCTTGCCCCGTGGATCTGGCCCCCGTGGATCTGGCTCCGTGGATCTGGTCCCGAACCCACTCTTACAGCCTACTTAAATCTCCACAGCATGAGGGGGTTGGGGCATACACATAGGTGTGGTCAGCAATAGGGTAAGGTTCTTTTCCCTCAGGGGATGCTTCTCCTAGGACTTAATTCTCTTTCAGCAGGAGGATCCACCCAAGGGCAGAGTCCCATGAAGGTGTTTCTCTTCTCCTCAGCCAGCAAACATATAAGAAATCATAATATTAATTATTTTGTATGGACACAATAAGAGATGCATTAAAGCTTATAGAATTGCTCTCCTGGGGCCATCTCAATCTCAGACTACAGTGCTCAGGCCAGATCAGTCTTTCCTATCCCTTGCAGGGTCCCAGTCTCATAATTACTATTGGATCATGACAGCATTTGTCTATGATCAAGCTCTTAACTTATAGTCAAGAATTAGGCACTTGGCCAGGCCCATCTCGATGCCAGGGTAGCACATAACTCACTGCTTGCCCTGGATCCTTCCCGTCCCACGTCGGGGACCCTACTTTGGGGTGCTAGGAACTGAGGGCAACTGAGGCTTAAGTGGAGAAAGCAGATGCCCAGAAGGGAATAATATTCGAGGCCAATTAAGTCTTAAATTATAAAAACATAATATTGTCTTCTTGTGTCTATACAAAAAAGACATAGCTTTAAAGTAAATTATTCAAAAGGCATAAAGAGGAGAGAAAGGCAATGTTATAATATTCAGTGTCCTAGGAAGTTCTGACCTTACCAATTAACAGAGTTTGATTAAGGGAAGAGCAGATAAACTGATAGAAATGGTTACAGATAAACAAAGGAATGGGAGTGACTCGGGAGCACTTTGATGGGTGTGACTGATAAACCTAAGCTCCTAGTGGCAAGGGGGAAAGGACAAACCAATGATATCCAACAGGCAGGATGGGGAGGGTCACTAGAGGGAAATCCGAATTGATTACCTGGGAGAAGAGGCGGGGCTCAGGACAGCTCCAAGAGATGACTGAGATCAGGGAGGCTGGGCTGGAGAGCATGAGAGCCCCAGACCCAGCCTGGAGGGGGGGGTGCGATAGGAGAGCTCTTCTTCGTTGGGCAGGGTGGGTAGGGTCATGGGGGGCGGGGAATCCCAATTGATTACCTGGGGGAAGAGGTGGGCCTCAGGACGGCGCCAAGAGGTGACTCATTGTTACTGTTTTTGACATACAGAATATACCATAGGTAGCTTGCCAGGAGCTGCCTTGCGGACGGGATACTCGTGGTAGCTTGCCGCACTCTCCGAGAGGGACAGAGGAATAGAACCTGGGTCAGCTGCGTGGAGGGCAAATGCCCTACACATTGTGCTATTGCTCCAGTCCTATGCAAAAAAAAAAAAAATTAAATCATGCAGCTGGCTGCTACCTGGATGGATATGGAGAATATCACGCTGAGTAAGTTAGAGGAGAGAAAGACCAACACAAAATGATTTCTCTATATGTGGGATATGGTAAGGGAAGTCTTTAACTGGGAGGGTGGAGGACAGCTGAAAAGTAGTAAAGTTATACTTGACTATCAGCAACCTGTCCCATAAACCATAGTGTCAAAAGTCATAAAAACGAGCCTCTCAAAGAGGCAGACTGGTGGGTAGGAGGCAAATGGGGATAGGAGCACTGGTGCAGCAAGTGGCCACTGGTATTGAAACACTGTATGACAGAAATCCAGTCATGAACAACTTTGTAATTCACAGTGACTAAATAAAAAATAAAGGCAGGTCTGAGTTATTTATGGGATTACCAGTGGATTCAGTGGTATATTATGTTGCATTTTGGTTGTGGCAGTAGAATACTTTAATGACATCAAACACAAACAATTGAGCTTATATTGAGTATAAAGAAAAAATAAAGCATAGTGATAGAGGAGAAAAAGAAAAAGAAAAGTTAATAACAAAAGTGACTATTTATTATGTTCAATTACATCTGCCATCGATTCAGAAGAAAGGATAATAGAGACAGATGGAAATAAGAAAGTACAGTGAAGAAAGAGAGATGCTTATAGAGAGTTTTTATAATGGGTTATTAATGTAGATAGGAATGAATATGAAGGTAGAAATTAGATTTTTAAGGTAGTATCAAAAGGAGAAATAGTAAAGACATGAAAATTAAATTAGAATCTTGAAAAGAACCAATGATGTGAGAAGGAACTCTGAATACTCATTAAAAGAAGGTTAGAGGATGAGTTGAAAGATTGAAAGCCCATATAAGTGAATTACTGAGAATTAATTCATGAAAGAAGACAATGGTAATATGAAAGCCTATAAAGTTCTGGATGAAAGAAACCCTCCCATACTTTTTATCTCCTATAAGTAATTGTGTACCATGGACTTACCAAAATCACCAAAAGAGTATCATGGTTTCTAACTGTATGAAAAATGATTTCTCTGCCCCACTGACATCATCCTATGGACAATCTCAGAATTTATTAATATCACATCAGATCATTAAAGTTATCTCTCTTCATGCTCCTATTATCCTCTTCTTTAAAATACCCATTTTTAGTACTTTAAATAACATGGTTACCAAAATGTCAAGTCTTGATCCAATTTTACCTTTCCTTTATATTATCACCAAAATGTCATTCATATGCATGTCAAATATTCTTTCCATGAATCTGGAAGTTTGTTAAATTCTGGAGGTACAGAAATGCCACTCCCTAAATCTTATAGTACAATGATATAAGGTGAAGATAATGACAATCCATGATAAATGGATATAATGAAAAGTTTAAATGTAATTGTCTTCACTATTGTGGTTTTGTGGTTAACAATAACAAAAACATCACTTTGTTATTTATTTCTATCATTTTAATAAAGCAAGGTTGTACAACACTAAAATTTTAAATTTATGACAGCCATGTATTGGATAAAAAAGAGTGATAAATTACACCGTAAAATTGTCAAGAAAAGGTATCAGAAGGAAGGCAATGTCTTACATTGTTGAAAATTAGTAACTAAACTAATAGAGTGAGTAAAATACAAATTCATATCAGAGAGAGAGAAACAGAAGCAGAATGTAGGAGATTTGCTCCTGACTGTACATGTATATTTTGTGTTTTATTAATGTGTGGAAATTAAGTTGAAGACAGGGTATCATATCACCTATGTCACATGCATGCCCATGTATGTGTACACACACAGGCACATACAAAAACTCCTGGAATTTTCATTTTCAACAAAATCCTCAGTCCCACTTCTTAGTTTCATGTCTTCACACCTCAATGCTATTAGTTTGAAAAATGTGCAAATAGCAATATAGCGTTGACAGCTGCTGCATATTGTAAAAATAAGAAATGAGCTTTCTTCTAAGTGAACAGTAACTTCCAGATTCTCTTCTTGCTGTATATTTGTTAAGCTGAAATAATAACTAGGAACTCCTGCCAGCACCATAATATCATATAAATCAAAGCTCAAAAGCAATATTATTGTATACCATCTTGCTTTTTTTGGCTTTTATTTCAGAGCTCCTGAAGTCTGGTTACAAATAGATCATTTATATTTGCACATTTGTTTTTTATCGTTTTCATAATGAAAACTAGAATCCTACCATTGCAATATACATTCTAAGCTTTTATAAGCAAGATGATGTAAAAGATACACTGCTCGAAGTTGTAATGCAAATTGCTTAGTGCTCAAAAAAAAGCATTCCTTTCCCTATGTAAATGTTTTATTTGCATTCTAAGGCTCTATTGAAACTATTAACTATCCTTCTCTTATTTTAGTAATTTTCTTATTGTGGAGTTATGTTTTGTAGGAACAAACTAAAAATACTTATTTGTGCAGCATTATTAATGTTTATAAAAAAATTCATGGAATAATCATCTGATAAGTTGTATTTCAAGAGAGAAAAATTTAAAAGGATGGAAGAAAGCTGGACTATCCAGAATCCACTCCTCTAATAAACAACTGTTTTCATTTACAATGGTTATTTTTAGACTTCAGATGCATTCATTAGTAAAGAACAACTGTGGAATTAATTTTATGTGAGCATATCAGTCAGTTTTTATCTTTTTTATAATAAAAGTACCTTCCTGGTTATGAGACAGCCAAGCCCATATTGTTCCCAAGATTCCAAGTGCTGTGAATTTCCTCTCTCCTAATTCTCAGACTACTCTCTGGGACTGGCTTATGGACAATATTGTGAATTATTGCATAAGAAAATGACTTTGATACTTCAGCAAAATGTTATCTTTTGAGGGAAGTCAAGTAGAAAAAAAGGTTTATTAGATATAAAGGGAGAAGAGATGAGTTTGGAGGGAGAATACTGATAAAGAGAAAGAATTGCCATCTTAGTGCCTGGGTGGATTTCATATTTTATTACCTACATGTGAAGTGTGGGCCTAAAATTGTGTGATATGATTACTCATCTTCTTTTCTCTTTTTCTTCTTCTCCTCCTTCATATTTTTTGTAGCTGTTAAATGTATGCAAAGAGTAGTAGAAGATGATTTAACTTCTATAAAGTGTTTGGTACATAATAAGCATTTAATGAGTGTTATTTCATTTTATTTCTGAAATAAAGCTGCATTCACATTGCCCTGCTACCACCAGTTGTGGCAATTTACATTAAAAAAAAATCAGTTAAGTTAAATGTTGCGCTGATAGACAAAAGACTAATTCCTTTCTAGTTGAGTTTCTTTCTCTGTCTCTCTTTCTCTTTCTCTCTTCCTTCCTTCCTTCTTCCTTCCTTCTTCCCTCCTTCCCTCCTTCCCTCCTCTTCCTTCCTTCCTTCCTTCCTTCCTTCCTTCCTTCCTTCCTTCCTTCCTTCCTTCCTTCCTTCCTTCCTTCCTTCCTCCCTCCTCCCTCCCTCCCTCCCTCCCTCCTCTCTCTCTCTCTCTTCTTTCTTTTCTTCTTTCTTTCTTTCTTTCTTTCTTTCTTTCTTTCTTCTTCTTTCTTTCTTTCTTCTTTCTTTCTTTCTTTCTTTCTTCTTTCTTTCTTTCTTTCTTTCTCTTCTCTTTCTTTCTTTTTCCTCCCTCCCTCCCTCCCTCCCTCCCTCCCTTCTCTCTCTCCTTCCTTCCTTCTTCCTTCCTTCCTTCCTTCCTTCCTTCCTTCCTTCCTTCCTTCCTTCCTTCCTTCCTTCTTCCTTCTCTTTCTTTCTTTCTTTCTTTCTTTCTTTCTTTCTTTCTTTCTTTCTTTCTTTCTTTCTTTCTTTCTTTCTTCTTCTTTCTTTCTTTCTTTCTTTCTTTCTTTCTTCTTTCTTTCTTTTCTTTCTTTCTCTCTCTCTTTCTCTGTTTTCCTCCCTCCCTCCCTTCTCTCCTTCCTTCCTTCTCTCCTTCCTTCCTTCCTTCCTTCCTTCCTCTTCCTTCCTTCCTTCCTTCCTTCCTTCCTTCCTTCCTTCCTTTCTTTCTTTCTTTCTTTCTTTCTTTCTTTCTTTCTTTCTTTCTTTCTCTCTTTTTCTTTCTCTCTTTCTCTCTTTCTCTCTTTTTTCCTCCCTCCCTCCCTCCCTCCCTTCTCTCCTTCCTTCCTTCCTTCCTTCCTTCCTTCCTTCCTTCCTTCCTTCCTTCTTCCTTCCTTCCTTCCTTCCTTCCTTCCTTCCTTCCTTCCTTCCTTCCTCACTTCCTTCCCTTTTTTGTTCTTCTTTTTTCTCTCCCAAGAAATGCTCAAGTTTTTGAAGGCAAATGGGAGGGTGCACCCGAAAAAAATGGCCTAAGTGTGGCGACAAATATGGTGCTACTTAGGCCCAAATCGACAGAGGCCATTAGAGCTGTCCCAGGAGGTACTTGGAGGACATTCCATGCCTGGGCTGGACTTGGAACTTAACACATGAAAAACCAAACGATACTTGGCCATGGTGGAGTTTATTTAATAATTCGTTAGATGAAAATGGATTCCTTCTTGTTTACAATCTTCTTGTACATAATATAATCAGTTCAGGGTGGTGTGAAATGGTCATGAACACATAAAAGTAGAAAGTTATAATGGAATAGTGAAGCATAATAAATGGAATGAAATTTTAAGTCATGTAGCATCTCCCATCAGCAATTTATAAAGTATATAACTTTGCAATTTATTTGATTTTTCCGAGTCTCAGTACTATAATCTGTAACATGCAATAGCACTGTAGCACTGTCATTCCATTGTTCATCGATTTGCTGGAGCAGGCACCAGTAACATCTCCATTGTGAGACTTGTTACTGTTTTTGGCACATTGAATATGCCACGGGTAGCTTGCCAGGTGGGATACTCTTAGTCGCTTGCCAGGCTCCCTGAGAGGGATGAAGTAATCGAACGCAGGTCAGCCACGTGCAAGGCAAACATCCTGCCCTCTGTGCTATTGCTCCAGTACAAAATGAAAAGTATTAATCTTAATTTACTAAAAGGTTTTCCTAAATACTCAATATAATTTTGATTACTATAAAAGATTGTTGTTCCCATTTATCCTTCATATGAAAATCTGAAGCTTTTATAATATAAGAGAACCAACTAAATTGATTTAAGTACATTTTTCCTAATTTTAATTTTCAGAGTTGAAATTTCTTACAGAAAATGAAGACAAAAATAAATATAGAAATTAATGAAATATTAGCATATAATATAGTAATGATAATATAACCTTTATGTTTTACATTATGACTAAACATTTAGCTTGTCTATATGCTTATAGTCATATAAATAAGCTAAACTATTGAACAGAAATTCACTAAAACTTATTTTTCTGCTATGCTACCTCTCAGAGAAGGGACATTAGATCTATGGTCAAGATGAGAGCTTGGGATTTTGAGTGGTGGATATATTAGAATATAATGCAGAAAATATTGAAATTTTGTTCTCAGAGAGACAACAAGTCATTCTTTTTCTTTTCTATCTTTGGTCTCCTGTGTATTTAAAGATTAATATTCTTCTAAAATTAATGTTATTCTTTGCATTTTTATTCTGGCTGAGTTTGAGACAGAGATAAAGGTGGTAAAAATAGCTCCCATATTTTTAATAGTTTGGGAAGAGGAATTATAGACATACTATGGCTGAAGTGAGGAAACACAATCAATAAAAGTTGATATGTACAGAGAGTTACATAAGTTATAAAAGGTATATAAGAACAGGGCTGGAGTTCAAACACATAAGTTTTAGCCAACGTTCAGCATTATACTTGAAACAGTAAACATTGGCAAATCAATGACTACATTTGAAAATACTTTTTTTGTACAAGAGAAAACTAAAGAACATGCTTAAATGTTGACTGGGCTTAGAGGTTAGGGATGTGTGATGCAGTGATTTCATTCTCCAGAAATACATGGTATCCTTAATTACAGAATTCTGATAGCTCCTTGCACTGATGGTAGAGTTTCACTCCAGAAAGTAAATTCATTGACTAAGATACAAAGAGTTCAAATTATTTTTTGTGATGAACTATTGCCTAGTTATTTCCAAATAGTTTCATACTTCTAAATGAAGCAATTAAAGAAAGTTTAATTTTATGAATGTTCTTTCCTTTTGACTATACATTTTTCATTTCATAGTTATCTATCCACATAGTACAAAACAATACTTTGAAAAAGTACATATATCACAATGCTCATAGCACTATTTATGAAAACCAAAACATAAAATTTATCCAAGTGCTGAAAAACAGATAATCATATAAATGAATATATGTGTATATATATGTATGCATATACATATATATTAGAATACTGAATTCTAAAGTATGGAGGATTCTATGTATAACATATACAGTCCTAAAAATGTTATACTATGCAAAATATATCAAAAACAGACAAATACTGAATGATTTGGTCAAGGCTTACTTCAGGTTCTGTGCTCAGGGATTTGTTACATGTGGGGTGACAGGGATGAAATCTGGGTCTGAAACATGCAAGAAAAATACCCTGCCCACTGTACTCTCTTAACCCTGAGTAGAAAAATTTTAAAGTGTTTTATAATGTGTTTTGAAGGAAAAATTTCCTGAGATTAAAAAATGTCATGGTAGTTCTCTGGCTAAGTGGGTCCTGACAAGAGCAATCTACCCAGCTAGTTTGTCTTGAAGAGGGAGTAAAGAGATTTTTCTTACGTTATATTTAAAGGAATATGTCACTACTAATCCAACATAAATCAAGTGAATATTATTGCTTGTGCAGTAATTATGTACTTTCTAATTCAAATATGCATTGGATTTTAATAATATTCATTGATATTTTGCACATATTTCAAACACTAGGTAAAACATAATTTTATTTAAAATATTAGAGGTAGATCATCCCTCCAATCTCCAGATCCCAATTGTTCAGTAACATAAGTTCACCACTATTTGTATGGTACCCAAGAGCTAGCTTCTGGCTCATTCCCATTTCTTTATGTCTTATTTTATTCCTACCTTCTGAAATCAGTGTTTCTTTTCTTTTGAATTTCAGAAGGATAATTAGGTTTTATTTGCTCAAAATATTTATTATATACATACAGGATAATCAATAGTTTTCTCAGTCTGATTCAGTCACAATGAAAAATTCTTCTTTCATCAACTACATGTTTGATAATTGTCTATTTCTATTATTGATTCTTCCAAGCATCTTATTGATACCTGTTGGATTGCTTGGATTGAATCTCAGGCCTTTGACTATTATTGCTATTGTTATTTAAAAAAATTATTATCATTATATATTCTGAGGTATTTACTCATCTTTATATCTTAGAGTATCTTGAGATTTGAATGTTTCCGCTTGGATCATAGTTCTAAACATTGGTTCCCCATTTCTCTCTGACCTTTCTTCTCCACTGCAAGGAGTTTGGGTTTACTGAGTAACACCCTCATAATGCACCCAAAGCCCTCCCATTTCCTCGGTATTCATCTTTAACTTCTCCTTTGCATTCTGTTTCCCCTGTCTGTTAATCACTCCTTTCCCCTAAGCAGTGATTTTCACTTGTAAAGTCAAATTCTTCATAGAGCTCTGGAATTGTACTTGTAAGCTTTTCCCTTTTCTGTGAATTTCAAAGACTGCTCAGTGGCACACAGACTCAAGTGCTTGGTGGCCGAGAGCCATTGCCCTGGCCGGCCCATGGGCCCAGGCTTGTCGGTAGTGAATTTATTTTTCTCTCCTCCCCAGTGTAGTTCAATCTCTCCTCTTACAACACAATCATTGTCATAGTTTTGGTCATAGTCCCAGTCATCATAGTTCCATCACCGTTGTCCTCATTGTAGTCTAGTCCAGTCCCCTTTTACCCCTTACAGCGCAGTTATATAGAAATTGAGAAGGGTGGGGTACACATAGGTGGGGTTGAACATTGTCACAACAAACAAAGATAAAGCCACTCTGTTAGGGGGAAAGGGGATTAACTCAAGGACAAAATCTCATCTGAGGGTTCAGCACTGCAGATTACTAGGAGATCTGCTCAAGGGCAGGATTCTATCTAGGATCTATTGCTTCTTCTTTCCTCAGTTAGTAATCCATTTAAACAATCTCAATAAATTTATTTATAATATTTCTAGTCATTTTGAATATTATCTCACAGTAAGAGATAATATTAAGCTTAACAGTTGGCTCTTCCTGGGGACATCTCACTATATATCCCAGACTATAGTCCTCAGGCCAGGTTACTCTCTCCTTACCCCAGCAGGGTCCTTATTCAGTTACTTCTTCTTTGAGTCATGACAGAGTTTGTTCCATGACTGTGCTCTTAAACTTATTATACATATAGAGCTTAGCTTCTCCCCTTTCAATGTCAGGGTAGTTTACAGCTTGTCCTGGGTCCATCCAGTCCCTTCATTGGAACTCTCCTTTGGGGATGTTAAAAAGTAAGGGCAACGGAGGCTTAGGTCAAATAAATATGATAGATGCCCAGGAGTAAATATGATTTTGAGTCAATTAACTCTCATGTTGCCAAAGCAGACCATCAACTGTCTTCCTGTGTCTATACAAACTTGACATTACTAAACCATACAAATGACATAAAGAAAAGAGAAGAGCAATATAGGATTACAGCTGCTTGATGGAATTGGGTGTGCCTCAGGGGCACTGTTGTGGGAATAACTCAATAAATCTAAGGTCCCTGCAGGAGGAGCAAGGACAACCCAGTGTTATCCAACATTTTTCTTTATATCCTTTGCATAGTTTACTTTAGAGCAATGTCTTTTTTTTTTTTTTGCTTTTTGGGTCACACCTGGCGATGCACAGAGGTTACTCCTGGCTCTGCACTCAGGAATTACTCCTGGCAGTGGTGAGGGGACCATATGGGATGCTGAGGATCAAACCCGGGTCGGCCGTGTTCAAGGTAAATGCCCTACCCGCTGTGCTATCGCTCCAGCCCCCGCAATGTCCTTTTTTATATAGAAACGGGAAGACAGTTAATGTTATGCTTTTATGACTTGGGAATTAATTGCACTGTAGCACTGTTGTCCCATTGTTCAACGATGTGCTTGAGCGGGCACCAGTAACATCTCCATTGTGATACTTGTTGTTACTGTTTTTGGCATATCGAATACACCACAGGTAGCTTGCCAGGATCTACCATGCAGGTGGGATACTCTTGGTAGCTTGCCAGACTCTCCGAGAGGGACAGAGAAATCGTAGGAATCATACCCGGATTGGCTGTATGCAAGCCTTACCCGCTGTGCTATCACTCCTCAGTAATATTTACTCCTGGGCAGCTGTCTCATTTAGTTGACTTAGCTTCAATTGCCCTTAGTTCCTAGACCCCAGAAACAAGGATGGACCCAGGGTAAGTGGTAAGATACACTGGCATCAAAAAAGGAAAGGCTAAGAGCAATAAACTTATAATAAGCTAAGAGCATGGCTGTGGATGAATTCTGTCATGATCCAAAAAGAAGTGACCTGACAAGGACTTGGTTAGAACATACTAGGGTTTGGAAGGACTAATCTGGCTTGAGGACTGTAGTCTGGGATCTATAGCAAGATATTCCCGGAGAACCACTCATTAAGCTTAATATATCTCTTACTGTGTCCATACAAAATGGCTAGAAAAATTATTTAAAATGGATAAGGAAAGGAGAAATATGTCCTTAGATAAAATTCTACCCTTGATTGAATCTCCTAGTAGGAGGAGATCTTTGTCTTATCTCAGAAGGGCTTCCACTGAAAGAAGGGCTTTCATGTATGTGTTGGTTGTGCTATCTGACCTATTTGTAATTGCTACCCCTAACCCTTGGAGACTGTTCTCTATAAATAGACTTTGATTTTTCATCTTCTTATAGCCTACGTACTTGGAAAAGTATTTTATAAATTTGAAACGCTGATGTCTATTCTCAACTACAATACAAATAGTTTAAAATGTTGTCTAGCACGAAAAGACTGTGTATGTCTGTGTTGGTACAGAGAAGCACCGGTCTGTGTATTCAACAGCAAGCTAAGAAAAATCAATTGAAATACATTGAGACAAGTTGGGGAAACAGCATGCCTTTCACATCCATATCATCTTATGTTATTAATGCTCTCTTCACAATTCTATTATAATCAGTGATTTAATTATTTTTTTAACTACAAGACTCTTAATCTGCTCCATTGTCCTCATTTCTGAAATGAATAGGGTTTCTCTGTTCAGTGAAGATTTTGGGATGAGTTTGTTGAGTGGGATGATTGAAAAAATAAGTGAACAACAACGTTTGAGTTCTTATTAGTACATAATTCCTCCTTAGCTTTTCTTTTTCTTTTTGGGTCACACCTGGCGATGCACAGGGGTTATTCCTGATTCATGTACTCAGGAATTAATCCTTGTGGTGCTCAGGGGACCATATGGGATGCTGGGAATCGAACCCAGGTCAGCCATGTGCAAGGCAAATGCCCTACCTGCTATGCTATCACTCCAGCTTCCCTCCTTACCTTTGATCAAGATATGTCACTTGACTGTTTTTTCATTGCAGTATAGATAATATGTATTTCCTTTATTCTCAGAGGTTTCATAAAATAAAAAAAATCCTATCTGATCTAGAGAGATATTTCAGGGATATAGACACTTGCCTCACATGTGAATGATCCCCAAAACACCACTAGCACCACCAGAAGTCATCTCTGAGCACAGATCCAAGAGGAAGTTCTGAGCACAGCCAAGTGTGCCCCCTCCCAAAAATATGTACTATACAAATGACTATAACTTTATGATTGTCATCATTATCATCTCATACACATCACAATTTTCATAGTTCTAAATGAAGCAAGAAGCAGTTATTCAGAGGTATCTATTGGATGATAATATCTAACGTTACCTGATTGATGCAGGTGTTTGTTTTCATTTTCTAATTTTTAATCACTTATTATGCATAAAATACTTGCCAGGGTTTCTAAAAATAATAGAAATTCATTGAAATTTCTTAAATGTCCTATGTCTTTATTGAAATTCTACATGCACTATAGCACTGTCGTCCTGTTGTTCATTGATATGCTCGATCGGGCACCAGTAACGGCTCCATTGTGAGACTTGTTACTGTTTTTGGCATATCTTATATGCCATGGGTAGCTTGCCAGGCTCTGCTGTGCGGGCAGGATACTCTCGTAGCTTGCTAGAGTCTCCGAGATGGAAGGAGGAATCGAACCGGGTTGGCCACGTGCAAGGCAAACACCCTACCTGCTGTACTATTGTTCTAGTCATGCAAATGTTAATTCAGAATCTTTTACAAATGTAGGAAATAATATTCGAAACATAGTTTTTATACTTTATAAAATACTTTCACACAAAATGAGGCATTTAGTTTTGGTAATGTGCTATTATTCCAATGTAAGTGATAAGTAAATTAAAAATACAAAGTATAAGTAATGTGTTAAAGGCTAAAGTTAATAGATATAATAAAACACTTAATATCTAATATTATCTAATATTCCATAATATTTATCATCTTATTATATATATTGACATATTGAAATATTTTAAATTCTACCACCACCAATGTTTATTATAATTTATACCCGTAGATTTTCACTTCTTATATAATAGTAGAAGAGGCAAAGTATAGAGAAAATCAGATGCAGTTGGCATCTATTATTTTAACCACCAGCTGTTCTTACTTCTAATTTATAAAATGTTAACTGGACCCCCAAATAATGAGATTTTAATGACAGAACAGAATCACTGCTTCATTTTCCTTAGCCAATTTTTCCTTGGCCAATGAACTAATTATTGAACAGAACTTTGTTATATTTTCCCCAGCTCACTTTTAGACAATAATCAAAGAAGCAGGAAGAAATTGATAGTATCTAGGGACAGTTAGTGCAACTGTTTTGCTTGCAGCTTAAAAGACATAAAAAAGGAAAAGTGGTGGGAAATGAGTGTTACTTTCTACAACAGAGCGTTGCCTGACTTATATGACCAAAGAGCAAAGTCATTTATAGGAAATCATTGTCTCCAGCAAGATCATTAAAGAAAACAAATGCTTCCAGACCAGATGGAAATTCTAGAGAGTTGGACCTAAATTAGGGAAACCACTGGGCACATGTGAATCCCAGGTTATATGCATAAGCCTGATCTGAATAACTTTAGAAAATGGTCTTTGCAGTAATTAAAGCATGCAAGAAAGAATTACAGCTTTCATAGTACTGATATTTTGGCACTAAGGTTAGAAATTTGAGAGTTCTATTAGACCACGTATCTCTCAAAACTTTTTCCCTTCAGCTAAAGAATAATTGCTACCTTTTTGATGAAGTATATTTATGTACTAGAAATTGCAAAATGCTTTGCAAATATGTCAAATACTGGCAACAGTATAGAAAGCAGAGAAAGCTCAGTGCAATTAAAACAGTTATATGTTGAAAATTTATAGCTTAAAACTTATGTCTGCATCATCATCTTCTAATTCCAATAAAAACTTTTACTTTAGATCTTCTATTTATATTCCTAGTTCCAAATAAGAAAGAAAAAAATTAAGTTAGAACAAGATAAGTTGGTGTGTATATTTTACTAATATTAAAATGCAGTCTGTCTATCAGAAGTCATCTAGCTCTCCCCCCATTTTTCAAAATGTTAAAATCAAAATTATCTCTTACTACTTTTGGCATTTTTTCAAGGTTATATGGTTAATAATATGTCTTAAGTAAGGACATAGGCATTATCAGTGTATTGATAAAAGAGTAGAAATAAGTATGTTAGAAGGAGCTTTCAGATAATTATTATTATGTACACACATATCTATTCCATTTTAAAACTCTGTAAACTAGTTATGAAGTTTTAGAAATGTATGTTACTCACAAAAAAAATATTTAATTTTGGTTTTTGGTGCCAGGAATCAAGCCCCCAAGTTTCCATACATATGAAGCATATGCTCAACCACTGAGATGAATCCTATCTATAATATTTGTTTAAGTTAAAATACATTTTAATTTCTTAACATTAAATTTAATTCAAAATTAAATTAAAACTAAAATTTAACAGATGCTTTGGTGATGAAGAAAAGACACAAACTGTTCCTGAAGAATCAGATGTTGAATAGATTACTCAGCCTATGCAAATTTCCATTATTTTCATGTTTTAAATTAATAACATGTTGTATTATTGCATGATTTATTTAAACAGTACATTTAACATAAGTATGGTACCCACTCAGCCCCTGACAAAGAATAAATAAAATAAAAATCATGTGTATCTATTGAAAAACCTACTACACTCTAGTCACTGTGTTAAGTATTGAACAGTAAATGCACTGCAGTAAAAGACAATCTCTGCCGTCCTTTGACAGACTTATGTAGAATAGGATGTTTAAAGGGGGGTTTGTTTACTTATTTGTTTTTAATACACACCTGGATATGCTCAGGGCTTCCTCCTATTCCAAGCTCAAGGATAACTCCTTGGTGAGCTCAGAAAACATTATGGGGTGCCTGGGTTTGAGCCTAGTTACACTGTTCATGCAAGGCAAGCACCACACCAACTCTCTGTCCTATTGATCCAGCCAGTTGTCTACACGCCTTTGTCAGATAAAAGTGAAGTTTGATAGAATTCTAAAGAGACCTATTTTGAAAATGAAAGAAGTCCTACTGAAGAAAACATATTCAAGGATTATTGGAAAAGTAAAATGGAATCACCCCAAAGGATACGATAAGAAAAGAATCAAATTTTCTACAGAAGAGTCCACATATTTAAATAGCCGAAGGCAAAATTAATCAAGACGGACTGAGAAAACTAGAAAAAAGAGAAAATGCTATAGAGTCAAGGGTAGTAGAACAGCAAGAGAACTAGGAGGTAAAAGGGCATTGAGATTCATGTTATAAGACACCCACCCCAACTGCTGGCTACAATTTTTAAATTATATTTTAGTAATAAGATTATAAAACTATTCAAGTATATGGTATTGAAGTATTTAAGTCATTACACAGCACTACCACCAAACTACCTATGATTTTCCACCTCCCTCATACCCTTATCACCTTCTTCTCTCTCACCCATTCTCTCATATTTTGTCAATTGTAACTTATGATTGTAAGTTGCTCCCCTTAACACTAGCAATGTGCTACAAACACTCCACATATGCTCCCATAGTTGCTTCCAGTCATTTCATTTATTCTGTCCAAATCTTCCCCAAGACTTGCAACTCTCAGTTCTTTAATCAAATGTCCAAGAGTTATTATTGATTAATATTAGCATAGCACAGCAGGTAGGGCATTCGCATTGCACACAGCCAACCCGGGTTTGATTCCTCCATCCCTCTCAGAGAGCCCAGCAAGCTACTGATAGTATCTAACTCACACAGCAGAGTCTGGCAAGCTACCTGTGTTTTTGATATGCCAAAAACAGTAACAACAAGTCTCACAATGGAGACGTTACTGGTGCCCACTTGAGCAAATCAATGAACAATGGGATTACAATGCTAACAGTGCGTTACCATACATTGATTTTTTTCTCTTTATATAACATACGAGATAGATCATCCTATATGTGTTCTTCTTCCACGTGATTACTTGGCATGATATTCTTAGATTCTATTAAAGTTGTTGTGAACAACATGGTTATTTTTTCTCTGGCTGCATAGTATTTTATTGTGTGCAATATCTATCCCTTCTTATTCATTCATCTGCTGTTGTTGCAAGTTGGGTTACTCATATATCTTGACCATTGTACTAAATTAATTACATAATTAATTACATAATTAATGTAGGTGTGCATGGATCTTTATGAAGTAATATTTTTGAGTTTTTGGAGTAGATTATTAGAAGTATGATGGTTAAGTCAAATGGAAACTTCATTATTACATTATTTTGAGAACTCTCCATGTTTTCCATAGAGATTTTAACAAGTGACATTCAGCCAACAGTGAATGAAAGTTCCTTTCCCACCGCACCTCTGCCAACACCTGCTTTCATTTACATAATATATATATATATATAATATATATATTCCCACTGGTATGAAGTAATAGCTCACTATTGTTTCAATTTGTGTTTCCCTGATACTAAGGAATGATGAAGACTTTTTCATATGATTAATAACCATGTGTATTTCCTCTTTGTGGACATATCTATCTCTTTGCATTTGTTGATGTCATTATTTGTTTTATGTTTGGATGTTGGGACACAGTTGACACTTCTCAGGGCTTACTCCTGGTTCTGTACTCAGAGATTACTCCAGGTAAGACTCAGAGAGTCACATGTGGTGCCAAGGACTGAAGCTGTGTTGGTTGCATGCAAGACAAGTGTCTGCAAAATGTAATATCTCTCCAGCCCTATTTGTATACAATCCTGTTAAATAATATATAATAAGTATTGTTGAAGAAATGGTTATACTAATTCATGTGATTTATGGGTTTTTGTTTTGATTTTTGGGCTGGAGCAATAGCACAGTGGGTAGGGCGTTTGCCTTGCACGTGGCCGACCTGGGTTCAATTCCTCCATCCCTCTCAGAGAGCCCGGCAAGCTACTGAGACTATCCTGCCTGGAGTGCAGAGCCTGACAAGCTCCCCGTGGCATATTCGATATTCCAAAACACTAACAACAAATCTCACAATGGAGATGTTACCGGTGCCCACTTGAGCAAACCGATGAACAATGGGACAACAGTGCTACAGTGTTTTGTTTTAGTTACCATATATATATATATATATATACATATATATATATCAATCTATCTGCACATATTTTTTTAAAGAAATGTGATGATCCACTTAGAAGACTTTCTTGTGCTTTCTTCTGAGTGGGAGTAACAGCTAGGAAATTCTCCAAAGATGAAATATATTTACAATATTCTTTAAATTAGAACTATATTATAAAATTTTGAAATTAATTTCATATTCATATTCATCCACAATGTGGATTCTCCAGTTGTGAGAGCTTTCACAGTCTCTTTGATTTGTCAGTGTAATCCACTTGTCAGTTGACTCTCCTGTAGGAAGAGTCCAGGATTCCAGCATCATATAAGCTCCACTGAATTGCATCAAATGAAGCCTACAGGACGAGATATTAGAGCACAGAGAAATACAGGCTTGAAATCTTTCCAAGACAATTGTTTGAAGCAACCAAGAAGAAAAAAGAGAATCCACAAGCGTGTCTTTGATCAAAGAAACATTATGGATAATCTTCAAGTCAAACAGAATTTTCCATGGGCATTTATGTTAATTTGGCTGAAAACTATATGCTAGAAAATCCCTATGGAATATATCTGGCTTGGTAAGATGTGAATAATTGAAAACGATGAGAATTTATGAAGGCCAAAGATGTTTATTGAAGGAGCTTGTTTAACTTTCCCAAAGTCAGAAAGATGAAAGGTTTTCCCTGTTTATCTTTAAATCCAAGATACACTCCAAAAAGGACAGCTGGGTAATCTCTACAGAAAGGATGAATGATTGATTCATTAGAAATACACATTTTGAATGTGGGGAGAGCAGTATGGTTCTGATTGTTAGCTTTAATAGTAGTTAGCATATCTCGTCACCAATGTTCAGTTTAAAAACATTCCAGTCAGTCTTTTGATTCTTTATGCTCCACATTTTATATCCTCATCTGTTCCAATGAGACTTCTTATAAAGAACTAAGACCTGTTCATAGTACTGTATCCTAGTACTACACATAAAATGAGAGCACTAAAAGTCATTTAGTTGTCTATGTTAAGTCATTATTTTCAGACATATGTTTGCAGTTAACTAGATAGGGCCAACTCTGACCAAAGGTTGCCGTGGGAATATCTGCTAATACTCAGAAATACAATGAAGACACCAAATAAAAGTAGACAAAGACATTCTAACATTAGGGCACTCAAGCAAAATGAAAAGTGGGGCTTAGTACCAGAATTCAGTACTGTTTAGGATTCATTCTGACTATGCTGTCCTTGGGAGGCAAACAAATAGACCTCAAATGGGACGCTAGCTTTTCCACTTAATTAGTGTGTACAGCCCTGTACACGCTAGTTTCTTTCACTGATAAATTTGTATTCATATTTAAAGTGGAGAGAGTAAGACTCAATTTCAGAATTATTTTAAGGCTCAACAAAATAAATAACATACAGAATGTTTACTATCCTACATCTTTCTCTTACAATAACCATTATGACTGATGATGATAATATTAGTAACAAAACTCTTTACCATTCAATGTACTTTTTTATAAAGCTGATAGCTATTAGTTAACCTTCAATAAATTTGCCTCAAAATTACATGAATGTTAAACCTAAATAATATATGATTTTATATGTTTCACATTAATTGGTAGAGAGGTATGTTTATATGCATATATGTTTGCATAATATATATATATGCTAAATAAATATATTTGGATATTTTATTGGGGAGAATCACTCATGGCTCTTTGCTCAAGGATTAATTCTAGAGTGCTCATTGACCAATGCAATGCCAAAGTTTGAACTACTTTGCAAGGAGCAAATCAAGAAAGTTAACCCCTATATTATAACACTGGCCCTTAGTAATTAATGATTGGATAAGAGTAAAACAATGCAATAACACTATGTGATTAATATTTATAATAGATTATTAAATAATTTGTTTATCTTAGTGAGAAATTGAAAGGAAAGCACATTTATAGTCATCAAAATTTGTAGAATACACATTTAAACTCAAGGTGTATATTAACAGACTTTTAATTGTACCTTGTAAATACATTTAATATCCATTATTTGATAATGTCATTTCAAACACAGCAAGCCAGATATGAAAACTTATTGTTTGATCATTAGTATATAATGCATTTTCCTAATGTCTAAAAAAGAAGAAAATTTACTTGTTTTTCTTATGAAATTTTGACAATTCTCATTATTTATGTTTCAAAGAGTCGAGTAGGTGAGAACAGGAATTAAATTATTTTTATTGGAAATGGATCTTATTCATACATTTATTTGTTACACAAAACTTCCTATAGTCGTGAGATCATTATTAATGTTATTATATTATACATGTTATAGTTTTGAGGTCACACCTGGTGGTGTTCCAGAATTACTCTCTGCAGGGCTGGAGAGACCATACAGGAAGCCGGAGATCAAACCCAGGTCAGCCATGAGCAAGGCAAGCACCCTACCCACTGTACTATCTCTTCAGCTTCACGTGGGGTTTATACAAAAGTATAATAATTTAGGCAAAGTATTTCATAACATTGGTATTTTATAATGAAGTTAAAAAATAAAATAGAGAACTAAAAAATTCTCTGGAATGGTTGTTAACATTAAAAATTTATAGTTTATTTCTCACTGCAAGAGGCCTTTTCCCTAAATTATAAGGCCAATTTAATCTTGTAATAGTTATTACATGTTATAAATATATTATTAGTTTGACTTATTTAATTTATTTTTTGTTGTTGTCATACTATTTTTTTTAATACAAGTCCTTCCCATGGAAAATGAAAACATGAATAAGAAATGTATAATACATGAGAAATATTGGAAACTTATTTCCTATATGGTCTACTAAATACAACTTCAACACTTTTTAAAGAATTATTACAATGCCCACAATGAAAATAATGCATTATTATTGTACTCTGTCACTAGCAAACTGAAAAAAGCAACTTTCATTCATATCTTAGTTGATTCTTATTTGCAAATAGATGCTGAATTCAAAAAAGTATTACAACAAATTTTCTAAAACCATGGTGTGTATAAATGTCTAAAGTTAAATGTTTCCTTTCAAGGTTTTCTGAATTTAAATAAAAAGGTATGTCTTCTCTCTAGGTATTGATAGACAACATTCATTCTGGTGTTTGAATTTTTATTAAACAAATTTATTTGGGAACTAGTACTATAGACTATTACACATGGGTAGTGGTGTAGTATGAAGAAAAGCAAAAATAGAATAGCATCTGGGTATATAGAAGATAAACATTATTATAATTTGGTAAAAAACTAAAGTGCAGAACTTTGGGGGTGGGGCTAGAGCAATATTACAGCAAGTAATGTGTTTTTCATGCAGTTGACCCAGATTTGATCCCTGGCACCCCATATCATCTCCCTAGCACTATCAGGAGTAATTCCTGAGCACAGAGCCAGGAGTAACTCCTGAGTATTGCTGGATTTGTCCCCCCAAAAAACAAAAATTCTAAAAAAATATGGGGAGGGGACTTTACTCTGAGTAGAGGGAATTGTGAGAGATGAGGATCAGACTATATCATGAATCTAGTAGCAAGCATGCCACATCATTGCAGCAATGAAGTACCACATGATCCCTTCTCCCACCCTCCCCCCCACAACCTACTCTAAAGAGACTTCGCTGTCTGCTGCTCTTTTGCTCCCTCATGGACAAGCAGATTTGTTCCCTACTAGTCACAGATTGTATATACTGCTATCAACTGGGGTAGACTCCAAATTCAATTTTTGATTTGTCCCAATACAGCTTTCTAAAAGCTCTTCAAATCTGCATCAACATGATAACTTAGTGGCTGTCAAGTACTGACAACTGTTAATTCTCTGGTTTCCTGGAGATTCACTTGACCTTATAGTTACTGCCAAGCAGTACTCTCTACAAAATTCATGTAAGCCCTAGACCTGCTCAAGTTCAGTCAGTAAGAGGGATAAGCAAAGATGAACCCCTCACATGGACATCTCCGACTCCTGAATTAGACTTGTGGAACACCAGAAATAATATGGTTACCAAAGAACTTACACACAATGATTAGTGCAGACATAGATCTAGGGAGAATCTCAAGTGCAGCAGAGCTCTCTAGACGACAACTTCAAATCAAAGGTTCTAATGATGTTCACGAAGATGAAATCAATAGAAGACAAATCAAATCAAAGTCAAAGACTAGGAAAATTTGATTATTGTCCAAACAGAACTCATGTAGCTAAAGAATATAGCAATTGAACAAAGCAAAACAAAACATTAGGGAAGCCCAAAAGCAAAATTAAAAAGATGAAATAAAATTTGAAAGCATCCAAAAGAACAAAAGCAACCGCTGTTGGAGAGGATGTGGGGAGAAAGGGACCCTTCTACACTGCTGGTGGGAATGCCGGCTAGTTCAGCCCTTTTGGAAAACAGTATGGACGATTCTCAGAAAACTAGAGGTTGAGCTCCCATTTGACCCAGCAATACCACTGCTGGGAATATATCCCAGAGAGGCAAAAAAGTACAATCGAAACAACATCTGCACATGTATGTTCATCGCAGCACTGTTTACAATAGCCAGAATCTGGAAAAAACCCGAATGCCCCAAAACGGATGACTGGTTGAGGAAACTTTGGTACATCTATACAATGGAATACTATGCAGCTGTTAGAAAAAAGGAAGTCAAGAATTTTGTAGTTAAGTGGATGGGCATGAAAAGTTTCATGCTGAGTGAAATGAGTCAGAAAGAGAGAGACAGACATAGAAAGACTGCCCTCATATATGGTATATAGAATATCAAAGTGGGAGACTAATACCCAAGAACTGTAGAAATAAGTACCAGGAGGTTGACCCCATGGCTTCGCGGCTGGCCTCACGTTCCGGGGAAAGGGCAACTCAGAGAAGCGATCACCAACTACATTGTAGTCGAAGGCCATGTGGGGGAAGGGAGTTGCGGGCTGAATGAGGGCTAGAGACTGAGCACAGCGGCCACTCAACACCTTTATTGCAAACCACAACAGCTAATTAGAGAGAGAGAACAGAAGGGAATGCCCTGCCACAGTGGCAGGGTGGGGTGGGGGGGAGATGGGATTGGGGAGGGTGGGAGGGACGCCGGGTTTACGGGTGGTGGAGAATGGGCACTGGTGAAGGGATGGGTTCCTGAACTTTGTATGAGGGAAGTATAAGCACAAAAGTGTATAAATCTGTAACTGTACCCTCACGGTGATTCTCTAATTAAAAATAAATAAATTATAAAAAAAAATTTGAAAGCATCGATATAAAAATGTAGAATTGATTAAAATTACCACCAACAAGATGGAATTAAGAAGGAAAAAGATAATGTGAGTTATTTGGGCAGAAACAAGCAGAAAGGTATTTGTATCAAAGGATTACACGAGAAGAGGGAGAAAGGACCCTCTGCGCCTAAAGACTTTGATTCCAGAGACCTAACACTTTCGGGCATCCAGCACAGCTTCAAATTGAACAATGCACTGGGACTGCGAACTGGGCTATGCAATTTCTGGTGGAATTTTCCCTGGACTTTATACAGAAATCCGAAACCGCGTCCGTGTGACTTAACATCTATAATTGTCAGCTACATGAATCGGTTCCTTTTGAACAGGTCTGACTTGGGGGGGAAACTCCAAATAATAACAGTAAGTTTTTGTTGAAATATTGAAGGTTATTAATGTAGTAGCCACCTCTCTGGACTGTGAACTAAGCAAAAGCCCCACGCCGGCTGACGCAGTGTGGCGTACACCATACTATGAGGCGCGGGAAGGGGAATGAGGGGGAGGGGGAAGGGAAAAGGAAAAAGGAAAAAAAAGAAGAGTTATGTACTTGTAGCAGTGGGGCTACATATCTCTTCATTCCCAGCAATGGAAAACTAATTATCAAATGCTTCCTTGGTAGTAGGTCTGTCTCTCTTGGGTGGAAATTCCAACAACTATAGTGAGTTCTGTGTTGAAATATGGAACGTAATCAAGGTAAAGAGAAAATGAAGTGAAATTCATTAGTTATACAGTAGGAGGTAGGGGTGGGGGCGGGGGGGTATACTTGGGTTTTTGGTGGTGGAATATGGGCACTGGTGAAGGGATGGGTGTTTGAATATTATATAACTGAGACATAAACCTGAGAACTTTGTAACTTTCCACATGGTGATTTCATAAAAAGTTTAAAAAATAATAAAATAAATAAAAAGAAGAGGGAGAAAGTCATAGGATTCTTATATGAAGAAGTATTATCTGAGAACTCTCCAAGTCTCAAAAAAGAGTTAGACACCCAGATCAGGATTTTCAGAGTAGCAAACAAAATTAACCTGACAAAGACATTGTTATTTAATTGCTTAAAAAAAACAAAAAAATAAGTCTGAAATACTAAAAATAGCAAGATAAAAATAGCAAGATAAAAGTGTGAGGCACATTTAGGGGAACTCCTATAATATAAAAAATTTCAAAAGCAATACTACAGACCAAAAGGGAAAGGAATTGTGTATATAAAGAGCTGAATGGATCCAGTGAAGAAGAATCCATCCTAGTTTATCACTCAGATTTGAAGAGGAATACCAAGATTACTAAGTAATCTATCACATCTAAACCAAATCCTTCAGTAAATACTTAACAAAATTGCATAAAAGGAAAAGTAATCCCAGTTGGAACTAGCAATATCCATATGAACAAGAGAAATAGAATAGCAATTGAGAGTTTTAGAACAAACTAAAGATTTATTTTCCATTTAAAATGCAATACTTTGAAGGACCAAACAATACAAGAAAAATGAATCTCAATAACTATAGAAAATCCAGTTATCATTGTGCATTGGATAAAAATAAGACAAGTAAAAATTAATAGAAACACTAAACCACAACGTAAATTTATGTACTAACATGATATGTTACTAAATGATAATAGACTAAAAATACCAGTCCAAAGATAGATCAGGAAATAAACTCACTTCTGATCTACTGTCTAAAAGAACAAATTATAGACAAAGATAAACATATCTGTCCCTTTCATTTTGATTGACTTTACTAAGCCTGATACACACTATCCATGTAGTGGTAAATTATGTGATTTCTTTTTCCCTTCCCTTCCCCTCCCTTCCCCTCCCCTCCCCTCCCCTCCCCTCCCCTCCCCTCCCCTCCCTTCCCTCCCTTCCCTTCCCTTCCCTTCCCTTCCCTTCCCTTCCCTTCCCTTCCCTTCCCTTCCCTTCCCTTCCCTTCCCTCCCCCTTCCCTCCCCTTCCCTTCCCTTCCCTTCCCTTCCCTCCCCTTCCCTTCCCCTCCCTCCCCTTCCCTTCCCCTCCCCTCCCCTCCCCTCCTCTCCCCTCCCTTCCCCTCCCCTCCCCTCCCCTCCCCTCCCCTCCCCTCCCTTCCCTCCCCTTTCCCTTCTCTCTCTTCTTGTCTTTTCACTTTTACCTTTGGTGTATTAGCCCACAACCAGTGATATTTGTCTTACTCCTGGCTCTGTGCTAATGGATCACTTTTCATGGTATCTGGGGATCATATGTGATGCCAGGAATCAAAACAGCATTGGTCACATGCAATGCAAACCCCTTAACTCCTGTACTCTCTTGTTATGGCTCCAATTTTATCTTCTCTTAGCTAAGTAGCATTCTATTGTGAGACACACATAAAAAAGAACAACAAATCTAGTTCTGACATGAATGTGGGAAAAGTCAGAACCTCTCATTTCTAATGGCAGAGTTAAGGTTATTAGAAATAGTGCAGAGAAAGGAGGGGAAAGGAAAAGAGAGGGTCCAGTGGATCATGGTGGAATGGTATAGAAAAATTATTCACAGAAAGGGCAAATACAAAATATAGTTTTCAATCCAGATGAATTTTGTTTAAAAGCATTCATGAAATGACCAGATGGGTGTTGATATCATAATAAAATTTATTTTTAGTCCAAAATTTGTTTTCAGAGTTGAAAAAAATTTCATCAGTGATAACACACTTTAAATTCTAGCAATATAGGTTTTGCATAGATTATTCAATAAGATGAATATACGGTCACTGCCACTGTCATCCCATTGCTCATTGATAAGTTTGAGCGGGCAACAGTAACGTCTCTCATTCTGAGACTTATTGTTATTGTTTTTGGCATATCTAATATGCCACGAGTAGATTACCAGGCTCTGAATGTGGGCTCGATACTCTCGGTAGCTTGTCGGGCTCCCCAAGAGGGGCAGAGAAATCGAACACGGGGCGGCCTCATGTAAGGTGAACTCCCTACAGCTGTGCTACTGCTCCAGCCCAAGGAGATGAATAGCACTTTGAAATTAACAGTCTATAGTTAATATAGTTATAGTCTTATTTTTGTGTTCCCACAACCTCAAATGTAGTACTGCCACATAATAAGCATCTAATAAAAATTCATTCAAAGCAATAGAAATGGCATTGTTTTCTCACAAATTGTCAACAAAGTCAATTTATAAACTTTTTAATTTTTTTTTTTTGCTTTTTGGGTCACACCCGGCGATGCACAGTGGTTACCCCTGGCTCACACACTCACGAATTATTCCTGGTGGTGCTCAGGGGACCATATAGGTTGCTGGGAATTGAATCTGGGTCATCCACGTGCAAGGCAAACACCCTATCCACTATGCTATAGATCTAGCCCCAGTATCAACTTTTATTATGCAAACTGTTCATTGTTTTCTAAAAATGTATGTTTATATCTGGAAATTATATATATGTAATTGAGAATCCATGTGTATATATTATATATATTATTGAGAATATCTATTTCAGCAAGGTAAACATAAAAGAAGGTTAAAATGGATAGTCTGTTATATAGCTAGGTAACTAGTGTTTGACAGTATCAAATGAATCTGCCCCTTAGACAGAAGATACTGAGAATGAAAGAAGAAAATTAGACTTCTAAAATGATAAAATATTTTTAGAGTGAAATCTTGTTTTTCATAACTTGATTTCTAACCAAAGTTATTTTACATTGGGGAAAATGCTACATAGAAAATTCTAAGGTATCCTATTTCATTTGAAAACATGTCACCAATAGGTGAAAAAGAACATAACAATTGTATTTCTACAGTGTTGCCACTGTATTGTTCTATATATCCATCTTGTAAGCAAGGCTCAGAAGGGTAAACAGTTATAAGGGATCTCAGCACATATATGTGGCAGAAACTTCTTTAAAATCTATAACCCTGTTCATGGCATCTCCTTGTCAGTATTTCTCTCTATCACATTTGTTTATCATCTGAATAATTTTTATACTACCATCAACTGAATTACTTATATTGTGATGAAATGTTGATCAGAAAATGTTATCTTTAAATCTTTTTTAAGTAATTAATTCAAAAACAGTACAACTTTTATTCCATATGGGTAACCATTACTACTGTACATCAAGTACAATTTTGTAATTCCAAATTCAATATTGTTATTCATTAAACATTAACTTCTCAATTATCTCTTCCTCTCAGCTCCTACAAACTTCTCATTTCATTTCCGGTACCTGTGATTTTTTCTTATCCAAGTGTCCAAGTCTCCTTAATACCACTATACAATGTGATTTGTTCTTTTGTGTCTGACTTATTTCACCTAGCATAATGTTTTCAAAGGACAACCACAGTTTAATATGTATTGAAATTTTATTTTCCCTCTTTAGTGTTATTAATGTATAATTCATAATAAAATTATGTGCATATAAAATGTGCAATCTGATTGTCTTTTTTAGGTAAATATGAGAAATATTCATGAAAAACAAGAAACTAAACTTGTATAAGCCACTGAATACCTGTGAAAATAAATACATAGAAACATGCTTAATATAAATATTAGCAGCAGTATACCAAAGCAGAAAGGGCATATAATGATTTCAGTAATATCTAGACATGAAATAATATCCACTTTAAAGTAGGTTATTAACACAAGAGTCAGGATGACAATATAAATGTTATCAATCAAACATAATATATAAATTCCAATATATGTATCACACTTTTCATCATTTATATATCAACTGACATTTCATTATAAATACCTTTGCCTACTGTACATAAGGTTGCTATAAATATCTTTTTTTTAGATATCAACATAAGTTGCTGATTTCAACTTTGGGGGTAAAATTGGTGGCTTACATAGAAAATTGAACTACTACATTATTTCTACAAGGCATTGTATTGGAAATGAAATATTTTTAAAAATTTAAAGAGTTTCCACAAGATTATTTTAGGTAGGAAAATTATCTCTGAAATCCCAAGAGTATAAAACATCAAGGCAAATAAAAAATATGAAGTAAAGTAAATATTTTGAGACTAGGCAACAAAATATTATGTATAAGCACTTAGAGATGGCATTGTAATATGTTTGCAGACCAGGGAGAAGAAAAGAATCCTGTTACATAATGTAGGATTGCTGGTCTCCATTTGTAAGTAATTACATACACTCTAATAGGTTAAATATCAGAAGCTGCATATGTACTCAGTTTTTAAGCTTCCACCAAGAATTTATTATTTCACTACTAAATATTTTCTAGCATTTGGAGTGATAGTACAGGAGATTGGGCACTTGCCTTGCATTCAGCTGACCTAGGTTCATTTCAGCACACACAGTTATCTGAGCCTCATCACAGAGCCAAAGTGAGCCCTGAGAATTGTTGGATTTTCCTCACCCTTCCCACCAACAAAAAAGTACTACTTAAATGAAATAAAATAACAGCATCTGTTTGCTTTGGAAAAAGACTCTAGTAAACTTAAACCAAGATTATATAAACTAGCAAGTAAAAAAGCTTAAGAGTAAAACTTTCAAAAATATTTCACAAAATAATCTTTCAAAATTTTTGTATGCATCAAATGTGTATGGCTTATCTATTGCTTATTCATCAAGTGATCTTTTATTGGAATTTAGTCTAAAAATAAGATATGCATAAAAGATTAGATTAGATATTCAAATATTTATAAACTTATATTTGTATCTGTATCCATGTATTCCAGCATTACTTTATACTGATAAAAGTAATCAAAAGACTTGCTTAGAAGCTTATAAAATTACAGAAAGTGCCATACAATAACATTGCACAGAAAGAGAAAATAGTTTTAAGTCAGTAATTCAGAAATGCTTCAAAGTAGTACTTAGAGTACAGTCATGTATGTGATTGGGTTTTGGCACAGACTTAAATTCAACTGCAGTTAAATATTAATTATGGATGTTGCTGATTGATTTTCCTTTTTTTCACCACCGCCACCCATTTTTCTCAGTTATCATTCATTCCAATATAAAGTTAAAAATCAAAGAGTTATTAGAATCAATGCTTATTATAATGGGTTAGATGGCAAGAAGTAGAACTATATGGTATATAGTCTACATGTTTACATGTTTTAAATAAATTTGATTAAAATTATTGATATTCTATAGTAAATTCTGAAAACTAAAATGTTTTCTAAAGCTTTCCTTTTTCACTATTTCATTTTTGAATATTTATAAAAGTGGGGTTAGAGTGACAGTACAGTGGGTGGAGGGCTTCCCTTTCATGTGACCCACTAGCTTTAATCTCTGGAACACCATATGGTCCCCTGAGCCTGCCAGGAGTGACCCCTGAGTGCAGAGCCAGGAGTGAACCCTGAATATGGCAGTTGTGTCTTCCAAAGTAATAATGAATAAATATTTATAAAAGTAGCTCTAAAAATTGACTAATCAATATTTTGATTAGTCAAATAGGTAATATGAGCAAAAGAGTAACAACTAAACTGTATGCATTCTTTACTGTAGCATCTATTTTTATTAAAGTAATGGTTTACATGAATGCAAGGCTCGCATGTCAAAATATACGTGCTCACACTCCAGCCACTACCAGCCTCCACTATATTTTTCTCACATATCACATAGATAGTAAGCAGCAAAATACATATTTGAACCAGGTTTATCCCCCCAAAAAAAGTCTGTTGCTTTTGCCTTTACAGAGACCTGCTTCTGAGAAAGAATAGTCTAGCAATTTAACAAAGGAAAAGAATTTCATGTTGACTAAACTGATTTCATCTTTTCAATTTCATTTTAACTTCATTAGTGGGTTTCCTTGTGTTGATGCTTAAGCTAAGCTGACAACAACAGTAGATATATATTTGTCAGGGCATAAGTACCCCCAGCATGCTCTCTTTGGTTTCCTTTCTATCTTAAATCATCTTTTTTTTTTTTTTTGGCTAGTGGAGGCTGACCTATAACAAAAGAATATTTTATCTTCTGTTTTCTATTTTGGATTCATGTGAGCAGAATCTGTGGCCGGAGAAGGTGGTTGTTGTAGCAGTGATGGTGGCGGGGGGGGGGGCAGGGGTAGAGAGTGAATTTTTAAATTTATGTCTCTTTTCCTTATTTTATTAATCTTGCAGTTATAAGTGATCCATTTGTACTAGTCCTGGATAAGGTGTCAAAAAAATTTTTTACACAAGTAGTTTTATTCAGGATCTTTCTCTCTGTGCCTGATATATGACTTTATACTTAACACACAGAGAACATTAAACAAAGTATAAATAGAAGTAATAGAATGCTATATTTACTTTATTCTTTAAAAAAATAAAGCTGGTTAAAGAAATAACTACACATATCTAATAAGTACCAGCTCTCTGCTCAGCAGAAGCCTGTTTGTCAAATAGGAAAGTCATTTCTCCCCTTTACTTTCTTCCTCTTTTATAAACCAAGAATTCTTGGAGTCCCATGCAAGCTTAGGCAATATAGTCAGATTCTTGCTGAGACATATGATATAAACCCAGAGATTTCAGAGGGTTGGGTAAGCAACTCTGTGGTCACTCTAGTCTGGCATAGAATAAAACTTATGGTTAGACTTAGTTTGCAATTGTATTCCTAAAGCCAATAGTATTTCATCTTGAAATTTAGAAGTTTAGCAAACTTCAGACCAGTTTTCATCTAAAAATGATTATTTTTATAGAAGTAGTAATAATTTAATAATAGATAGTGGAATATGTGTTAAAGGTTTAGGATCAGCCAGAACAAAGTGATAACTATTAGAAAACTTTTTTTTGAGTGACAGAACCCAGACACTCAAATATAGGTTTGTCCGTCTCCAAAAAATGACTCAATGTTGGTGATTAATTACCTTATACTGTAGATACTACATATTCTGCCGGTTGAGGCAAGAATGGGATAAAAAAATATTTTCAAGAAAGCATTTTTTAGAAATCTGTCTGAGGACTGGCATTTACAAAAACAATGCTTTTTAAAATAGTCCATTAAATAAAATTTCTGAGAGCAGCCTGCTTACCAGGCCCTACAATTATAATAAAAACTTACTATTATAATAGAAACTTTTTGTGTAAAAGGACAATTGAGAAATTGTTTCTATCATTTGATAAAATGCTACCAGTGAAATTTAACATCGAATAGATGTATTAGGGAGAATGCACTGCGGGTTCTCTTTCTAAATCTCTAATAGGCAATATGTTAACATTCCATCCCATGAATGAAACCCCTAAAACTTTGAAAAGTAAACTCACTTTCATAAGGTTTTTAAGGAAAGAAATCTCCTAACTTCTCCCAATACATCAATTTCACTTAATAGGAAAGCTTCTACTCTTTCGCAAACCCTGTCAGAATTCACCAGAGCTTATGAATTCATGGCTAATGACAAAATAAATTAGGATGATAGGAAATAATCATGAGTTTAAGAACTGGCTAAGGAAGCAGGAGCAGGGACAGATGCATACCTCCCTTCCTTCCTACTGACTTCCTTTCTTTTTTAAATTCCTACATTCTTTTCCATAATCTATTGCTCTCAACACCATTCATACTCCTGCAGCCAAAACCCTCCACAACCCAACTGCTTCCAGGCTCAAGGCCCCTCCCAAACTCTCAGGCCAAGCTTCACATATGAGTAAACATATTCCTGGACACATCATGAAACACTCTATCCATTCTCTATAATTACCACACCAAATTTGACAGTATTCAGATAGTAGGTAACAAACCATAGATGGATATATTTGCATATATACATATTTTCAGATATATATACCAAAGTTCATATCTCCCCAACAACATGTTAAAACAACATGTTAGTGATATTACATATAGAATGTCTTAATGCTCCTGCAAAAATAGAACAATCTTCACACTGTTTCCTATATGAAAACTTTTTGTAAAGCATGTTCAGCAGTTCTTCATAACAGACAATACAAAATATATTATTTCGGTTGTGTTTTGGGACAGGAATAGGGGTTTGGGATGGGAACATCCTGAATTTGGTGATGGGAAGATATAATGGTGGTGGGATTGGTGTTTGAATATTGAATGCAATCAAACATTGTGAACTAATTTATGAAATTAAATTTAAAAAAAGTAATGTGGAGTTCATGCCTAATTCAATCAGTTTAATCAATGGCTGAATAAATAGCAGTGCTCCTACAATATTAAAAAAATAAAAAAATAAAATGACTATTTTAAATCTCTGTGGCTACAGATTTCTGAGTCTTCCCCTGCCAACTCTTTCCTTCTCATGTCCTAACTAGAAAACATCTATTTTTACACACTTCCCTTCAAAAACAACAAAGAAAATATCCATCCAGTTCTCTCCCCTTCACTTTTCATCCTCTGAATTAATGGTCTGACCATTCACTGCTCCTGTATTCTCCACGTTTCTGTAGCTACAGTGTGTGCAATGTCTCAATATTCCATTTAGCTTTCTATTGTGCTGCATCTCATCTGGCCTGTTCTCTTCAAACTTACAGCATTGATTTCCAGTATTGATTAACTTCTCTTGTGCCTTCAATCTCTTTTTATCTATTGTAGCCGTTCTACCAGAATCAGAATATGTCTAACCCTAGCTTTTCTTTGGACAAAACAAACTTATGCCTGTTTTTAAATTTTCCTCACACTACTGCCTCATTTTCTGTATCTCCTTAGAATCAAAAATTCTCAAAGAAGAGCATCTCTTCATTTCCCTCATCACTTCTAACATAATACTTTATCTAAGTAATTTAAAGTGGCTTTTAAAAAAAATTTCACCCATATCTAGAGTTTAGGGGATATAGCTCTCTGGTGAATGTAACCTGGGTTTGTTACCCAAAATATGTGTATTTGTGTATGTAAATATATGTCTCCAGTATTTCTCCATGTTGCTAATGTAGTTGTATATTCATGTCCAAAATTTGAGGGATTAAACCACACCTTGCTTTGATAGGTTTTATTTCTTGCTCTGCACTCAGGAATCATTCCCGGCAGTGCTGGGGACAAATTGGACATATAAAATGTGGGGTATTGAACTAGAGTCAGCCTGAGGCAAGGCAAATACTTAACACATATACTCTCTGGCCCCTTCACATTCTTAAGGGTTTTTTATTTAATTTTTATTAGTGAATCACTGTGAGGTACAGTTACAAACTTATGAACTTTCATGTTTGCATTTCATTTACATCCTCCACCAGTGCCCATTCTCCTCCACCAATGTTCCTAGTATCTCTGCCACCACCACCCCCCCGACACCAAACATCCCACCCTGCCTCTGCAGCAGGGCATTCTCTTTTGTTCTCTCTCCTGTTGGATGTTGTAGTTTGCAATAAAGGTATTCAGTGGCCATCATGTTTGGTCTGAGTCTACTTTCGGCACACAGCTTTCAACCCGAGTAGGTCCTCCCAACATTCTCTACTAGGTGTTCCCTTCTCTATCTCAGCTGCCTTTCACCCCAGCATGTGAGGCCAGTTTCCAAGCTGTGAAGCAGACCTCCTGGTTCTTATCTCTACTACTCTTGGGTGTTGGTCTTTCATTCTGCTACTTTATATTCCACAGATGAGTGTGATCTTTCTATGTCTGTCTCTTTCTTTCTGACACATTTCACTCAACCTGGTACTTTCCATGTTGATCCACTTATATGCAAATTTCATGACTTGATCTTTTCTAACAGCTGTATAGTATTTCATTGTGTAGATGTACCAAAGATTCTTTAACCATTCATTTGTTTTGGGGCACTCTGTTTTTTTCCAGATTTCGGCTATTGTAAACAGTGCTGCAATGAACATAAAAAGTTTCTGTTATGTCTTGTTCTTGACTTTGCATCTCCTTCCCTGTTCTTGTCAACATGAATATAGGATCTGCAGATACCCTGCTCACAATCAAGTTCTTGCTACAATTCATATCAACAGTAAAAGTCAACACAAATAAACTCTCTATGCTGATAGTATTTTGATTTCATTAAAATGGCTTTTGGAAAAAATAGATCTTTTGAATGCTTAAAAACAGTGACTGAAGAATAGAAAATGCACAACAAATATTACTTACTTTATGTTCTTTATGTATATCATTATTCCCTTTACTTGCTATCTTTTCCCAATGGAAACTATTTTTCTCATATGAAAGGGTTTAGGCACTATTACAATATTTGAAAATTATGAATATATATCACTACTCTAATATTGACAAAGAAATCATAACCTAGTAAAAGAACCTGAACTCATAATATTTTAACATACAAGTGAATTGGTATCTACATTTCTTTTAAATGGTTATAATGATCATC